>NW_003852452.1:1200609-1240346 GCF_000181295.1 Otolemur garnettii
GTGGTACAAAACACAACATTCCTGGAAAACTTTTATAAAAAATGAAATCAGTTCAAATTAAACCATTCTCTAATCCTCTTTTATGTAGTGCTCACAGTATGTACTGTGCAGTTTGCTTCATATCATCCTCTAGTTACCAATAGCACACACAATTTAGTGCCTCGGTATGGTACTATGGTGTTGGTGATTTCTCAGGTCTATGTCTAGTCTTTAAAAATTGGTTATATGCCTATGTGGTCAGGAGCTATAAGAGTTAGGGATATAGAAGGGTAGGCACACACACAGCACCATGTGTACCTTGATTTATTGTGCATAGTAAGGGTCTCTAATGTCAGCAAATTAGTAGTAGATGTGATGTACACTTTTGTCCCTCGTTTGTTTGGTTTTTTTTTTTCTCTTTTTTTCTGTCTAACACACACTTAAGGATGTTTTGTAAGGCTTTGTCGGTCTCTTTTACAGGTATCATACAGACTTTTTGAAGACATGGGCCTCTTTGAAGCTTTTAAAATTCCAATTAGAGAATTTATGAATTATTTTCATGCTTTGGAGATTGGATACAGGGATATTCCTTGTAAGTATAAGTGACTTATGAAATAATAACTTTAAAAAACCTATTGAATTTGTTATCACTCATGGGATAGTGAATCATCACCAGCTAGAACAGAATTACACATGGTAGCCACTCAGTCTGGCCACATTGTATCATGATTAGAAGACACAGCCCAGATGGGAAGCTGACTCCTTCACTTATCAGTCATGTGAGACCCTTGGTCTTACTTAACCTCTGCATGCCTCATTTCTTAATCTGTGATCTTAACATTACATTTAGTGATCTAAATACCTTCTTCATAGGATTGCTAGGATCAAACAAGGTAATAATTTTAAAGAGGTTATAACAGTGCCTTGTACATGGTAAGTCAAATTTAAATGTTTGATAAATGAACAGCTAAATGTTTCATTTGAATTTATTGCCCCTGTAATAATCTCCCTATTTTGTTTGGTGAATTCAGCTATGGCATCTGAACAGTTAAATCACTAAATATTGAAGTTTTCTCAAATATTATAAACTTAGCTGATGTTTAGAGGGATACGAGGAGGATGGCCTCATTAACAAGAAGAAACTTCTGGAAGGGGTGATTAAAAAAGTGATTGGAAACATTTTAAAAATTAGGTAAAGAAGAAAATCTAAGGGCAGGACACAGTATTCAAGCTTTGAGTGAGAATAAATTTGCTGTTTATAATAACAGAAAATTGGAATGAACAATTAGATACATGTTCAGTTTGGAATAAGTCAGGTATCATCAGTCAGAACATGTAAGAATTGTCCTATAGTGCTACAGAGGATATGAATCTGAGGAAATGTTCATAGATTCAATAAGGAAAGTGATGGAAAAGTATAGAAATCATGTGATACTTTAAGTAAATACATACAGAGAAGAAAAAACATAATCAAACATTATATATTGGTTGGAGCATGTCTTAGAAATGTGTTATTTAAATCACATTTTAACTTTAATGTTTTAAATTTGCTTTTATGCACCTCAGACTTCAGAAAGCCCATGTTTTTTTATAGTTACAAAGAGCTGAAATTAAATTTAAAAACGCCCAGGCACAGATAAAGCACCAGTATTTCCAGTAAGGGGTAGCATACATCACCTTGTGATCCACTGCTGACGTGCTGTTTCTCAAAATGACTTTCACATTGGAATGACTCTGCAAAGCCTGTAGTGTGTGATAAGAAAAGAATGAAGAATTGAACAACAAATAAGTTATTTTTAGAGACTATGGGACCAAAATGCAGGTGAAATAGAACAGTGGAGTAGAGGAGAGAGGAGCTTAACAGTACCAGCCCCTTGGGGAATATCTGGCTGAGAAAGCCATGAAAATTGGAAGAGAGAAATGAAAAAGGGGTGGCTGGAAAGGGTCTCAAGATAAGCCTGGCTTCATACCATTCTCCCATGGCTCACCCTTGTTAGATGCCAGTGATCGACATAAGTGTGATTTCTCAGAAGTAAAGAGTTATAGAAATGAACTTTTATAAAAAAGAAGCCACTGAAAACATTGAAGAACAGCTAGTTACCAGACTGAATTTCCAAACTGATGCTCTATTTTCATTTGTATTTTAGTGATATAATCAGCCTTAGTGAAGTTCCATTCAGTTCAAATTGATACTAGACAACAGAGATATAGCAGCCACTAACTTTTCTGTAGGCAGCTTATCACTAAATAATAATGAAAGATGACCACTATTTAAGCACAAGAAGTTTTCAGATTCTAAACTTTGTTATTCACTTTTATATTTTCCCATTACATTTTTGCATGGTATGAGTATATAAATATTTTTTTTCTATAATGGTTAGTTCTTTATTTCTTGTGAAAAGAATTTGCTGTAATAAACCTGGTTGTTCTATTTGAATTTATTTATTCATTGAAAATGTGTAAAAATTAAGTATGAAGTTGTCTAGGCCTGGACCTTGGTAGGATGGGAGCAGGGCAGGAAACAGTGGAACTCAAGAGTTTTGCAGGTTGGTCTGGACTAGGTGTTGTCTATTCCTCACCCTAAATAGGCCCTGCCCCCACTCTCATACTGCCCCCCCCCACCACCGACCTTGGTAATGTTGGGCTTGTGCACAGCTTTCTTGGATTTGCAGTCATCATGGTGGCTCCCAGCAGAGGCCCCTGTGCTCAGACTGCCACTTTCCTCCTGCACTAGGTCACTACTGTCTTCTTCCTCCCCAAGAGCTTAGAATAGCTTTGATTTGAGCTCTTCAATTCTATTCTTACAAATCTAGCTTCCATTTATAGAGCTATCCTGAGATCTTCACTAGTTTTCCTTCTTGTCCGACAACAACTTATTTTGCATGAATAATATTTACGTTAATTGCAAGCTGTCTGTATAGCAGGTACTTTAAAACATGTTCCCTTCTGAAATTCTCAGAACTATGCTACGAAATTGGCACTGTTATTATCCTGAGATTTTTAAGATAAGAAAATGAATTTGAAACAACTCATACCCAGTAACATGGATAATAAATATCCAAGCAGACACAAAACTAGATCTGTCTCAAAGCCGGAAAATTCAAGTATGATCAATTTTGTACGTGGCCCAGGTACAGATAATCAAATGTAATTGCCATTATCTTGGCTGTGAATTTTCTGTAAATGTAATGTGTTTTGAATCACCTGAGATGGTCTATGCATAGGAATATAGACTTCAATCTTAATAAAATTGCTCTTTGAAGTACTAAATAGTATTAGCAGTCACATCTAGCAGTGACACAGGTGTACAAGGTTTGCTATTTCCTCCTTGGGAGGCGAAGTTCTGTTTCTTTTCTTTTCTTTTCTTTTTTTTTTTTTGCAGCTTTTTGGCCGGGGCCAGGTTTGAACCTGCCACCTCTGGTATATGGGGCTGGAACTCTAGTACTTTGAGCCACAGGCACCACCCAGAGTTCTGTTTCTTAAAGCTCTTCTGGGATGTTTTTAAGCCCCACACTCAGGCTGCTCAGCTGACTTTCTAGGATATTTCCCCAGGATTTGGCTACATGTTGTCCCTTAATGACTAACTCCTAAGAGTTGAGTAAAATATAGGAAAATAGACACTATCGACCTACCGACCAGCAGGGTGCTCCAACAGCCACAATGCTAAAGGTTTCCTTTTTCTCCTCTGGCCGGGGAACAGGTTTCTCTCGTAGTTTTGTTGTCATTCTTGTCTTTTCCATCTTCTCTTCATCCCTGGAGTGTTATGCAGAACCGTGATGCATAGAAAAGGAAATGGTATCATGGTTGGTTAAGGAGAATAAAATGTGTAAGGTTAGTACATTCAGGGTAAAGCATACCAATTGGTGAAGTGTACTACAAAGGGGCAAACAAAAAATGTGGAAGAAGTGGATCAGGAAAAAGAAGGTGAGCCAGGAACATACTGGGCATCCGATAATGGGTCAAAAGAAGCTGAACTACGGGTGACTTCCTTCCCACGATAATAGCTATGACTAGTGGATTTGGTTTTTCTAGCTTTTACTTTTCAAAATGGCTCAACTTCCTACATTACTGTACAAAGGGGGGTTTTATGTTGTGTTTTGTTCTGTTTTAGGTATTTCCTAGAAGTATATTCTCAATTACAATGTCCAGATCAGAGAATGTAGTTGATTTGGGCGTTAAATTTTGCTTGTAGATTTCATTTATACATACGAGATGCATATTTATTGCACCTTCATATTTATTGAGGTTTTATTATTATTATCATTATTATTTATTTATTTTTGGTATTCAGGGTCTTTAATGTTGGAGAATGATGAAAATATGTCAATGGTGAGGCTTCTCTGGGAAATTCTACAGGCCTTGTAGTTCTCTAAGCCCCTCTAACAACATGTGGATATGGGCTTTGACATTCATGTAGTCCTTGGTGAGGCTGTCGCTGAGCTCTATGAGGAGAGAACTCTTTTTTTTTTTTTTTTGAGACAGAGCCTCAAGCTGTCACCCTGGGTAGAGTGCCATGGCTTCACTGCTCACAGCACCCTCCAACTCCTGGGCTCAAGCGAGGTCTCCTGCCAGGGCCTCCCAAGTAGCTGGGACCACAGGCGCCTGCCACAATGCCCGGCTATTTTTTGGTTGCAGCCATTATTGTTGTTTGGCGGGTCAGGGCTGGATTCGAACCCGCCACCTTAGGTGTATGTGGCTGGCGCCTTAGCCTCTTGAGCCACAGGCGCCGAGCCTATTGAGGTGTTTTAAGATTGATACAGAAGACTGGTATTATGATTTATTCCTTGATGATATTTCTCAGAGATGAAGTAATAGATCTGATCTAGTTCCAGTGTGCCAGAGCTCTCAATCTTATTCTGGTTCTCTGCCTAGTCTTACACAGAAGCGTGGAAATAAGTGAAAGAGTAAGCATTACAGTTGTTTCAGGTAGTGAGTTTCCTACCTGTGTAGATTTCTGGTAGACTCCAAACTCATAGTTTTCCTCTTCAGACATCAGGATTCATAATAAACGGGGGTGAGTTTTGCTCTGGTTACTAGGGATATTATGGCGTTAGAGAAGAGTCATTTAAGAATGTTATTTGCTGTGGAAAGTCTGGCTTTCACTGGGGTATTAAAATGTTAAGTCTAGCCTGTTTATCCAGTAGATGGCACTCTCAGTCCTTAGACCCCAAAGTTCACAAACAGATGACTGTTCTCCTGCCTTGGTTACAGATCATAACAGAATTCATGCAACTGACGTCTTACACGCCGTGTGGTATCTTACTACACAGCCGATTCCAGGCCTTTCCACTGTGATTAATGATCATGGTTCGGCAAGTGACTCAGGTATGTGGGGAGTGTATCTGTGCTCCCATGGGAAAGACGGGAACAAAAGAGTGCTGTTCTGTTCTGTTTTTAAGAAGTCAAGACAAATGATATGTCAATTACATGATTTTAAAAAATTTCTGCTGCTTTCTCTTCCCAGATTCTGACAGTGGATTTACACATGGACATATGGGATACGTATTCTCAAAAATGTATAATGTGACAGATGATAAATACGGATGTCTGTCCGGGAATATCCCTGCCTTAGAGTTGATGGCATTGTACGTGGCCGCAGCCATGCACGATTATGACCACCCAGGGAGGACTAATGCTTTCCTAGTCGCGACCAGTGCTCCGCAGGTAAATCTTTCCATTTCATGTAGGAGAAATTACTCAATTTTAAAACTTCCCTGAAAAAAATAAGTTTATAAATTGGATTCATAATAGGCACCACGTGTAAACATAAGCCAAACTCCATTTAGTCCGAGGATAAACTTCTTAGAGACCACGCTACTTCTGAAGAGATATCAGGGTTTTTTCCAAGATATTAGTGGCCAGCATACAACTTATTATCTGTGGGGATGCCTTCTCCATCTTCTTCATATGAAGAAAATCTTCTTTAATTCATATCCATGAACTTCCTCAACAAAGAAAAGAAAACCTATACAAAAGTCCCTTTCTCAAAAGATTAGAGAACCAAATCTCTCTTGGACTTTTAAGAATGTAACACTCCTTTGTATCAAAACCACATTCCTTTGAAATAGACTCATTACAGTTATGAATCTTTTTTTTTTTTTTTCTTTTGTGGTTTTTGGCCAGGGGCTGGGTTTGAACCCGCCATCTCTGGCATATGGGGCCAGCACCTTACTCCTTTGAGCCACAGGCACCGCCAACAGTTATGATTCTTATGGCATAGATTTTGGTTGGTAGGAATTTAACATCAATTTCTTTCATTCATACAAAGGAAGCTGATTTTTTTTTTTAACCTGACACAGATTCTAACACAGATTCTAAAAACTAATACATTAAAAGTTTGTTTGGGTGCATATTTCAATCTAAGTCCAAAAGTAAATATGGAGGTATTTCTATCCATATAATTAAATTGTCAGCTTCCCCCTGATTTCATCAGCTAGACCCAAGTTACTGAACATCCAGAGATCTTCTCGTTCTTTCTAGAGGATCCCGAGGCCAATTTGGTGCCATATTTATCTTTTCGTTCTCGTTGGCCTTTTGCCTTCCATCCCACTCTCATCAGTTTCCGCAATGTCTCTTACGGACTGTTTTATAATTTTCCTTGAATCTAGGCTCATATACAGTAAAAATACCCTGATTTTGTTTTTTCCTAACTACTTACTTTATCTTCTTTGCACATGTCCTCCACACAGCAGAATTATTTTTCCTAAAGATAGCAAAGATCTTCTTCCTGGCACAATCAGTCTGCCAGTCAGATTTTTCTACATGTCTGCCTTTGAACCTACCTCAGTCCTAATATTCTTGTGCTTCATCTTTCCTTTTTGTCCTTATGCCTTTTTTTTCCCTACGTGGGCTGTTTTGCAGACTATTCTTCAAGCAGGTTGCAGGCAGCTTCCTGTTATTAAAAAAAAAAAAAAAAAAACCGTATCTAATAACACTTCCCTTATCCTCTTCAGGGAATTCCCAGCAAGTAGATGCTTACTTTATGTCAGGCGTCCTCAAACTATGGCCCACAGGCCACAGGTGGCCCACCGAGGACATTTATCCAGCCCATAGGATGTTTTTGCCCCCACTGCCTGTCCTGCTTAGCAGCTGACTCATCCCCGGGCCTGCAGTCCAGCCCTCCAGTGGTCTGAGGGACAGTGAACTGGCTCCCTGTTTAAAAAGTTTGAGGACCCCTGCTTGATGTCTTCAATTACTAAATAATGGGTGATATTTCCCATGGCTGATTGTGGAGTGAGAATATTTTGAATCGTAGACTTCTTAGGGATTCTATTCCTCTTTGTTTAACTTACAAGAGGTAATTTTTTTGCTAGATATAGAAAATAACCAAGTTATATCTTAGGAATATAGATGGGTTAGGGGTCTTTGTGTTTATGTGTGTGTGTGTAAATTCCAGTGCCCTACAAAGTAATCTGAAGAAAAAATGTATGAAGAAAATGTTTCTGTGAAGTCAGGCTAGGACCCTTCACAAATGCTTGGGCAAAAGCTTCAGGGAAAGGAAGTTATATTACAAAAAAGAAAGTTTAATCAAGAAAAATAATTAAGAGTCAACAGACAGTAATAAAGAATTCTTAATAACCAGCAGTCATAAGATTACGTTTTTTTGTTTTATGAAAAAAAAAAATTTTGAAAACATTGCTTATTCTCACTTATTTTTGAGATTTTTTTTTAATCTTAACAAGTTGAACTTTTAGCTCTCTCATTTATTCACCCAGGCGGTGCTATATAATGATCGTTCAGTTTTGGAGAATCACCATGCAGCTGCTGCGTGGAATCTTTTCATGTCCCGGCCAGAGTATAACTTCTTAGTTAACCTTGACCATGTGGAATTTAAGCATTTCCGTTTCCTTGTCATTGAAGCAATTTTGGCCACAGACCTGAAGAAACACTTTGACTTCGTTGCCAAACTAAATGCCAAGGTAACTAAATTTGTGCCAGCCTTTATGTTATAGCCACATTGAAAGTTATCAGAGAACCAAAGTGTTGAGCTAAACTTGTTACTGTCAACTCTTATATGTCAGATGTGAAAGGGCAGTGCGACGGAATGTTTAACCAGAGCAGACAGACACATATTGGTCCGAATCTAGTTACCTAATAAGTAGGTTGGTTGTTGTGTATGTCATATTTTGTGTTATGGAGGAATAATAATTTCTAACTCTCATTTGTTCTGGCTCCTTGTTTGATTTGATTAGTTCTCATCTCTGTGGTGTGCTCATATATATCATCTAGCAGTAGTAAATGTTAGAAACTGAAAACAGAATTTTATGGGTGGCACCTATAGCTCAGTGGATAGGGCATTGGCCCCAGATACTAAGGGTGAAGGGTTCGAAACCAGCCCTGGCCGGACTGCAACAAAAAATAGCTGGGCGTTGTGGCGGACACCTGTAGTCTCAACTACTCGGGAGGCTGAGGCAAGAGGATTGCCTGAGCCCAAGAGTTAGAGGTTGCTGTGAACTGTGACACCATGGCACTCTACCAAGGGTGACAAAGTGAGACTCTGTCTCCAAAAAAAAAGAAAAAAACAGAATTTTATACCTCAACTATAAATGCCCAAGTGTTAATTCAAGGAAATTTGATGTCATTTGTAGCAATATTATTTTAACAGTAATTGATAACATAAGCAAATTTTAAATAACATTTATTGTCAATTGCATAATTACTTATTATTATATGCATTAGTCATTATTTTACCTTATTGATGACTATTTACTGTTAATTTATGCAGGTCAGTAACATTGTTTTTAAATGGTTGAGAAATTCCTGATTATCTGGTATTCTGATCTCCAAATAGTGGGATTACAATTAATCTGTTTCTTTTCCCATTCAGCTTTTGTTTTCATTGAAGCAAAACACATTTTCCCTGTGTTCCTCAAACAGGTGAATGATGATGTTGGAATCGATTGGACCAATGAAAATGACCGTCTGCTGGTTTGTCAGATGTGTATAAAGTTGGCTGATATCAACGGGCCAGCGAAATGCAAAGAACTGCATCTGCAGTGGACAGAGGGTATTGTCAATGAGTTTTATGAACAGGTAACTAAAAACCATCTAATCTATCTTAATTTCTACTTTCAGTCTGTTCATGAATTTGCCAAAGCTAACAAAAGCTGTAAAAGTATGATTACTCTATTGCACGTTCATATTTTTAATCGCAAAATGAACTGGCCAATTTTGATCAGGAGATTAAAAAATTATACATAAAAATTAGACTAAACTAATGACTGTAGAATTCTAAGATAAAACGTTTGCAGACATTTGGGGGGAATATATTATTTAAATACTGGAAGTCAGACAATAGGATGACTCTTGGAAATACTGTTCTTCCATAAACTGATTTACATTAATGGAAGCTAGTTCAAATTTGCATAGGTAGCTGGAATCTCTCTCTGATGATTCCTTGCTCTCTAAGATTTAAGGAATGAATCCATGGACTACCAAGTAAGTGAAAGAACAGATTTATTGATAGATAAGAGAAAGAGAGGAACAGAACCTTTAGCAGTAGAACGGGGACTGACTGAGAAGGTAGCCCCTTTGGGCCTTCTGTCTGGGGCAGTGGTTCTGAACCTTCCTAATGCTGCGAACCTTTAATACAGTCCAAAGGGGTTGTGACCCACAGGTTGAGAACCTCTGGTCTAGGGGTTTATATACTACATTTCCTATCCTGTGGGTAGGGGGGGTTGGAGAGATAGAATGTATGTCTGGAATATGTCACTGTAGTTTTGGCTCGAGGGGCCTATGGGCAGAAGTTAATTTTAAAACTACCATTGTCAGTCCTTGTGATCCTTGCTCCAAGCAAACTGTTCTCTGCTCTGGGTGGACACTAAAGTACGTTCCCTGCTCTGGGAGAGGCAGCCTAGATGAGATACTGGTCAGGTTGATTTTTTTATGAGCTTGTTTGTGTCCAGAGAATGCAGCCTGTAAAGGACCTGTTTGTACCTACGAATGGGGTCTACGATGAGACTGATTTCTGAGCCTACGTAGGTCCAGAAAATGGGGGATCCCTGTCCAACCTTGAGCAGAGAAAGCCTATTATCGTGTAGAGAAATGTCTATCAGATTAAGTTCATTTACATTTCTAATAGAATTAATAACAGCAGCATGTGAAAAAACTAAAAAGAAATAGACATTTTATTTGACATGATGGCATGAGAGTTAACAGATGACCAGATAACCACACAGTAACCTAAGTGTGGGGTTGTCCTCCGTATAACCCTGCGCTGATCAGACTGTACTTGAAGCTTTCTGTTTATTGTGAGCTACTCTCTGAAGAAAAATTCGGAGGCAATAGAACGCAGGTAAAGGGCAGGAATCAATGACAAAAACGAAAGGAACAAAATGAAGGTGACATAATAACTGTCTCCGCATATTTAAAGGATTGACAAACAAATTTAGAAATAGGTTAATCATAACATTGCTGCGGAGATTAAAGAAGATAAATTATATAAAGTACTTAACAGAGGATCAGATTTATAAAAAATGTTAGATCCCGTTTTATTGACCTAAAATGGCTATGAATGTAACCAGCCTGTGGAGTTTATTGAGAGGAAGAGGTAAGGTCAATGCCAGAAGGAAGTTCATAGTGCCAACGGTGTCCAAAAACAGGGTGAGCCACCTTATTCATAGTAATAAATTATCTGTCACTGCACATATTTAAACAGAGATTAGAATGAACTTTTATGCTTATTATAAGCATGGTTCATATGTAAAAATAAAAGTTTATGCATTTAAAAAATACCATATGCCTATCTAGGAATGAGGTTAACTTATAATCATTCCCAAAATATTGAAATGCAGAAAAATATAATAGAAAATGAAAATTCACATGTAATACAGCAAATCTACTTCTTAGGTGTAACTATTGTTGATATTTTGCCGTATTTCCTTTACATATTTTGCTAGGTAACTGCTGGTTTATAATCTGTTTCTTCTGAAAAAAACTTGAAGCCATTTAAAATTCTTTATGCCATAACACTGTTATACATGTAGATAAATGAGAATATCAGAGACCCTATAATCACAAATGATATAATTCAAAGTCTAGGATAAGAGAGCAACTGGAACTGGCAATAGATTATTTTGAACTTTCCGACAGCTGAAATACCAAAAAAAAAAAAAACACAGTAGATTATATATTTTTTGATCATTATTTCCAGCTTTGCATTTAAAGATGCATTGATGCACTTGTGTTAGGGTACTAAGAAATTTCATCTAATGCTGAGACATTAAATCACTGTTTTATATTTGCCATTGATAAAAAGCTAATCAACAGTCACAAAAGTACTAAATAGCAGCACAGCATTTGTGTAGAAATCTTAACCATTTGGGTGGTATCTAGTAGCACTCAAGTAAAGAAGGAGTTTGCACATGAATGTCTAAGGTCTTGCACATTAGAAGTTTAGATGCAAGGTGAATGTTGACTTCTCTCGTATTCTAAACTTTGCTCTTCATTGGCCTTTCTAGCCAACGACTCATGCTAACTGCCTATTTCTAGGGTGATGAGGAGGCCAGCCTCGGGTTGCCCATAAGCCCCTTCATGGACCGTTCTGCCCCTCAGTTGGCCAATCTTCAGGAATCCTTCATCTCTCACATTGTGGGTCCTCTGTGCAACTCCTATGACTCAGCAGGACTAATGCCAGGGAAATGGGTGGAGGACAGTGATGAGTCAGGAGATACTGATGACCCAGAAGAAGAGGAAGCCCCAGCAGCAAATGAAGAAGAAACCTGTGAAAATACTGAATCTGCAAGTGAGTTGTAAAATCTAGTTGTAGTGGGTTTTATCTTGAGTTGTTTCCTTAAGTTTACAAAATGTTATGCTTCTTGTGAAATACAATTTTTTAAGTCTAAGTATCTATGGGTTTTATTATGGATAGCTCCCTTCCACAATGTCATAAAAATAGAAATTACAAATTATGGAATCTATAATAACACCCTGAATTATGTTACAAGGATATGTCCTCTGTAATGATGTAAAAAAAGAAGTTAAAGTATCTTAATTTAGAAATAAAAGGAATTTCTTTTACTATATAGACCAATCACAGGCTGTAATTGGCTTTGTAGGGGAAGGCCACATAAGAGGTAAAGGGTAGTATTCATTGTTCATCCAACACATATTTATGGAAGGCCTACTCTGTCAGACATTCTTCCAGGTAAGGATAGAGCTATGCAAAACAGACAATAAATAAATAAATCCTTACCCTTGTAGACTTACATTTCAACGGGGTCAGTAGACACACAGTATTTTATTTATTTATTTATTTATTTTTGGTGCAGTTTTTGGCCAGGGCTGGGTTTGAACCCACCACCTCCGGCATATGGGGCCTGCATCCTATTCCTTGAGCCACAGGTGCCACCTGACACTCAGTATTTTAAGATGCATTGATATTCTTGTATAAGGGGCACTGAGCAATATAATAAGAAATTTCATCTGCTGAGACATTAAATCACTGTCTTATATTTGCCATTGATAAAAAGTCAAACCTCAGGGTCACAAAAATACTAAATAGAAACACAGCATTTGTGTAGTTATCTTAATGATTTGGGTAGTATCTAGTATATCCATAAGTCTATCTATAATATATTAGGTACTGATGAATATGAGAGCTTTAAAAAAGAAGAAATAGGAAATATTGCAGAGAAAGATTAAAATTTTGGGTAAGACAATGAGGGATAGGAAAGATCTAAATAAATTATTAAAAAAAAAAGATCTGAAGGAAGTGAAAGGATGCTCTCAATGGAGATACGGAAAGAGGATTCCAGGAAGAGGAGAAAGTAGCATGTGCAAGGGTCCTGAGGTGTGCATTGACTAGGATGTTTGGGAAAACGTCCTGAACAGGGGGAGAGTAAAGGAAAAGGGGGAAGAGGAGCAGCCAAAGAGAGGCACTGGGAGCCAGGTAATACAGAGTTTGAAGGGAAGGATTTAGGTACTTACTCTGAGTAAGAGTAGAAATCAGTGGTTTTAAGCAGAAAAGTTAATGGACTTGACCAAATGTTTTAACTGGATTGCTTCTATTGCTATACTGAGAATAGTCTTGGTTTGGAGGGTAGCGAGGGTAGAAATAGGATATCATTTAGGAGACTGCTGAAATTACCCCAGGGAGAGATAACTGACTTTGGGCCAGGAAGGCAGTGGTGACAATGAGAAGAGGTAACTGGCTTGGAGTGCATAACGTGGCCAGTCCACTCGCTTTAACTTAACTGGCTAGAAAAACATGATTTTTCTTTATGCCTTTAAATATACTCCCCTATTTCTTCTGTATGAAGAAAGTAGTGACTTATAGTATAAATAGTAAAACCTGTAAAGTGACCCTTCCAGCGACATTGCACGAATACAGTGTGTTCCTGTGTCTCTAAGAACACAGTATGTGGTTTATGTCTACAGTCACAGATGAACAAAGTACAACCTTAATATTTTTCAAAGTTTTGATCAGAAAGATTACCAATGAAAGACAATCATTTTGTTCCTATCTTTATCACAGTCAGGAAAGTGCATGACATGATTAATTTCAGGCAATTAGTAAGGAGATTCTCTAACTCTGTCTTGATCTATTTTGCCCTCATGCGAGTACATGTTAGCAAAGGTCAAGAGATCATTATCTACTATAACCTTATGAGACAGTTTTGCAAATTTGGCTTTAGGTCATTTTTTTGTTTGTTTAAGTTATGACCTATCCATTTTTGTATAGCATGCGGGAACAATCAAAAGTTATTTTCCTTCAATATTCTACTATCTGAGTAATAATATTTTGTTTCTTTGATGTTTATAAAAAGATTTCCGTTAGAAATTTTGTGGTGCTCTTAAGATTCAGAGCTGGAAGCCAAGACGTAGGATTCATAAGTTATTTATTCATTTGTTCATTGAATAAACATGTATTTGTTTTCTCATTTGCTTTGTTTTCATTTCGGAGAGCCAGGGAGTTTGCAGTCTTACAAAGGATAAGACAGTTCTTCGGCTGAATGAGGGTAGTGGTGGCTTAGCCTGGACAGATGGCTGTGTGAATTCAAACAGAGGGAAAACACACACACAGCAAGACCTGAAGGACCCAGGCCCGGAGACTTAACAGTCTCGACTCATCAACCTAGGATTTAGCTGAAAATGCTACAACCAAATACTCTATTTATTTCTGGTCTGCAGAGTTGAGCTATCATACACGTGTTCACATTCTGATGTTGTTCACCTAACCATGTTTTCCAAGTTATTGAAGCAGAAATGAATTCTGTGGATTCTGTATAGTAGTGGTTTCCAAAGTTAACTGACCCCCTTCCATGAAAATTTAAAATATCCCCTCTACAATGATTCAATACTGTCACTTTGGAAATATCTTTGAAGTGTTCCTTTAGAGCCAAGAAGATGGTAAAGTTTGTGCCCCAGAGAGTAATGGAATTTTAGAAATGGAAGGGGAGTCTATGCTCACCCAGTTTATCTGCCTCACTTTACAAAAGAGTTAAAACTAAGGCTCAGGATTTTAAGTAACATAACAAGTGGTTGGAGAACAGTAAAGGAAACTCAGGTATCCAAATTTGTAACCATTGCTTTGGTTCTTAGGGATTCTAATTTCAGAATTCATATTGGTAGAGAAAGTTACTCTGATTGAGCCTAATCCTTAGGCCTCAGAAAAAATTGAATTAAATATGCACAGATAACTTCTTCAATTTATGAAACTTGGAGATCTCCCAGGAAACACAGAATAAAATGTTGCAATATGGTATCCTAGGAAAAGAAGGTTTTCCTAGTACCTCAAAATTAAATCTGAATGATTCCTACAGCGAGTTAAGAGGTTTCTAATGAAGGACTAAGCTGCATTTAGAATGGGAGCAGTGAAAGGCTCTTTGTTCTTCTTTCAAAAGGTTCCAGTGCGGAACAATTTGGCTTCTAACCCAGGCCTGTCGTAGACCACCTGCAGATTCTAATCTACGCAAATTTATTTGGTACAAACTTTCTCCTACGTCACTGTTATTCAGCATTATTCCAGAGAGGTTTATTGCTGACAGCATTAATAAGAGAACAGCTGCTCTCCTGGGAGCTGCCCTGAAAGGAAAAAGAGAAAAAGTGGGCCTTTGTTAGCTTCTTCCCTGTGACTGTACTGCCGGGAGTGTGTGTGACTTTAGGACAGAATCGTCACCTGGAGCAGCAGAGTGTTCGCTGCCACCGCCACTCAAATCTGTCCTTCATCCCAGGGTCCTCTGGAACTCCCTTGATTCAGAGGACTAGGCTACAAAAGGATATTCCTATTTAAAGATTTCTTGGCAGAAGTGGATGTGTACTTAACTATGAGAAAACAAAAGTAGAAATAGACAAGTAGATGGCTTTTGTAGAAAAATAATTTTTAATTTGCTTTTAAAAATCAGATGTATGAATACGTTTTTAGTGATTTTTGATGGAAGGAATTCAAATCTGTTTAAATTTGTGTGTGTGTGTGTTTATTAGGAAACTTTCAAATGAAGGGACTGGCATATGGGATGTACTCCAGGCCCCTGCCCCTTTTACCTCCCTGCCCCCTCACCTTGGAACACTCATAGCCTTTCCTTACCCAGTTTATTTAATTCTCATGACTTCGTGACTTATGGGCAGCTCGGGTACTGCATCCTTTGAAAGAAATCCTACCAGTTCTCCCACACATTGTGTTTTTTGTGTTGCTGTGCTTTGATGTGTGAGAGAGAAATGGTACAGACACTTGTCAAAAATGGCAAAGAAAAGAAGGCTTTATTAAGAGTACTGCAATACTATTAAATAGGAGAGAAGGACTGAACCAACTCTCTTAAAACCAAAGGCAGGACAGTTTTTAAGAACTAGTGAAAAAGTACTGGAGAACAGAAGGAGGGAGTTGAGTAATGTGGTTAAGCCGGTTGTTAATTGGCACTTCCTAAAGTTAGGCTCCCACTCTCCCACAGAGACTAGGAGATAGGGACTCACTCTTCCCTCTCTTCCTGGCTGTCCTCCTCTCCCTCTCTCCCTCTCTTTTCTCCTCAGGTCCTCTCTTCCTCCCTCCCTCTCTGTCTCCTGACTTCTCAAAATTTTATTTTATTGCTCTAAGAACACTTAGCATGCTATCTGCCCTCTTAAATTTTTAAGTGCACAAGTTCTGGATATCTGGTTTAAACATTGTATTTACAGTCAATGATACTGTATTACTATTGTATGAGCTCTATCTTTCTCTGTAGATAATTATATTTCAAACAGATGGCTCCCAGGTTCTGGAGAAAGACATTCCTGGGTTCTACAATTGGCTAGAGGCCTGGGAGAAGATCTACCTATATTACAAAGGGGCAGAGAACGAATTTGCAATTACAAGTTTTCTGAAATAAATAAGAAGAGAAAGGCCAGAGTCCTACAGTCTTGAAGTCAAAAGTTTAGTCAAACTGAGAGGAATGGCACAGCCAGCCTGGTCACATGTATGTTTGTCATAAAACACATGACACGTATTTCAGTTTTTATCTTTTTGATTCTCTTTCTTATACATGAATAGAGCATAACCCCCTTTAAGGCATGCTGTGCGCCTACTTGATCTTTTTGCTATAGTATCCTGCTAAGTAATTACCAATTAGTCAATGTAAGTTTCATTCCATCTCATGAATAACTGATGAACAGAATAGTAATATGTCTTTTTTAAATTTTCCCTATGACTCTGCCTGTGTGCATTTTCCCTAGTGTTCATTTAATTTAATAATTTTGTTATTAGATCAGAAAGTACTTTGTATGGATCAGAAGTACTTTGTTATATTTTAATTAAATGTCTTTTTTCTGCACTATGTTTTAAAAGTTGATTTTACTGTCCTATAAAGTGCAAAAAAATTATGTGGGATATTACAATAAAATACTCTGAGTATTTTCTGAAGTTGGGGGCTTTGCAGATATATACACAAAAAGGTCTGTGATAGGGAACTTTACAGACTAGTGGGAGGATCTTAGCTTAACTTCTAAATTTCTTTTTCTTTCTTTTTTTTTTTTTTTTTTTTGGTGGCGTTTTTTTCGCCAGGGCTGGGTTTGAACCTGCCACCTCTGGCATATGGGATTGGCATCCTACTCCTTTGAGCCACAGGTGCCACCCCAACTTCTAAATTTTTGACCCAAGTCAACACCACATTCATTCTCTGCCAGTAGGCAATATCCCAGGGAAGAATTTTGATTGGCTCACATTGGGTCACATATGTTCACATTGGCCAATCACTGTGACACAGCTTGTATTGTCAGGAAGTAGAGTTTGACAACCTTCTCTAGAATCACATAATTGAATAAAGTGTGAAGCTTTCCCCTCATAGTTTTGGATACAGAGTTAGCAGAGAAGAAAAGAATGAAAAGAAGAAGGAAGAAGAAAAAGAAAATCAGAAACAGTATCCATTCTGGGGAGTATATAGAGACCAACATAGGAATTTAGAAATTATTTTTTGGAAGAAGAAGTCAATGAAATCTGACCAAGCCTTCAAATAATGAATGGACATGAACTTCCAGTGACTGGGAAGAATATTTCAGAAAGAGAGAGGGAGTATGAGAATAAAAGTAGAATCTAGTGTATATAAGAAATAGAGTAGTTACGTACAGATAGAGGCCAAGCTGCAGAAAGAGGAGATGGCAAACATGAGCTTGTGCCAGTACGTGGGAGAACTTTGAATGGAGTGTGAAATTAGTTACTATATTTTATGTCTGCATGAAGCAGAAAACTAATCAACACTCTCTTTAAAGAAATCAATCTTGTAGACTTTTGTGACAAAGGAAGACGTAGAAATTATTCTAATGTTCTAGGATGTGAAAAGTATTGAAAGGCTAAATATAGTGAAATAATGCCAAGATACCAGCAGAACTTTGCATTTGGACATTACCAACAATGAAATACTTACTAATACTGTTCACAGTTACTTTTCAGTGATAATTTAATGATTGTTACCATCTTTCTCTTCCTCATTCTCCAATATTGTGCTATTATGATATGTAAATCATATATATATGTGAAGATATATATATGATTATATATGTGGACAGATATATATATATGATTACGGATATAGAGAGAGGTCCATCCATCCATTTGGTACTTAATTCCTATTATCAATCTGAAAAGAAATTACTTTCACGTACTCAATTAAGTAGTCTAATTTGGTGTTTCTGTTCTTGTTTTGTTTTGTTTTGTTTTTTATTTTTTAAGGAAAGAAAACTTTCAAAAGGAGGAAAATCTACTGCCAAATAACTCAGCACCTCTTGCAGAACCACAAGATGTGGAAGAACGTCATTGAGGAGGAACAGCGGTTAGCAGGCATAGAAAACCAATCCCTGGACCAGAGCCCTCAGCAGCACTCTTCGGAACAGATCCAGGCCATCAAGGAAGAAGAGGAAGAGAAAGGGAAAGCGAGAGGAGAGGAGAGCCCACCTCCAAAGCCCGACCAGTGACAGGGGGTAGACTGAGCTGTGTGTCCGAGCAGACTGACTTGTCGCAGACTCTTTCCAAGCCAGCACAACACTGAAGACACAACACTGTAGAAGTTCAAGAAGATGGGCCAATGGCTATTGCATTTGGGGATTCCTTGTATTTTATGTGTTTATTTTTACAGTGAGATACATTGTTTAAAAAACTCTTGCTCAAAGAAGCTTTCACATTGCACCACCAGCTTCGAAGGATTTTTCTTTTTTTTAAGGAGGAACTACATATGTGTGTGTATATAAGGTCCCACATAGATACGTGTAAACATCTTCACACACACGCATACACACACACACACACTTTGAAGCCAGGAAAGCTGGCTCCACCACGTAGTAACATGTGTAGTAAGATATATAGTGGTCACTGTGATATAAACAATCCTAAAGGAAACCAAATCACAAAGGGAACGGTGCGGCTTAGCAGGGAAACAGGGCAGCCCATGGAGGTTACCCACTAAGCAGCTTTTGCTCTTAGTACCGAGGGATGAACGTTCCAGAGCATTATTTGGATTCTGATACATCCTGCCAACACTGTGTGTGACTGTGTGAGTGGATGTGTGCGAGAAAGAGAGAAAAAGAGCAGATCCAGGTTGAGAGGGTGTTTGTGTGCGTGTGTGCATATCGTAAGGAGAGAGTCTTGTGGTTTTCCTAGCTCGCAGAGTAGCTGTAGCAGATGCCTGAGTGTATGTGAACGAACAGCAGAAGTTCACTCTGCAGTGTCTCTGAGAGGCAGCCATTTCAAATGCACCTGCTCCATGGAGCTCCCTCAAAGGTCCCTTTGCAGAGGGAGGGCACACTCTGGCGGGATGAGGGCCACGTGTTTGGTATTACCGCTATGCACCACTTGGAGGCGCTCTATCATCAGCCTCCAACACACAAGACGGAGGCATTTTCCAGTCTACTCGCCTAATGAATGTATAAGAGCTGCTTGTGAGTGTGGATGTCCCTCAGTAAGAGCCCGTCACCATTTCAGGGGATGGCATTCTTTCGGAAGGAGCCGGAGTGATGTCTTTGAATCAGGGTAGAATACTAAAATGATGCCGGAGAAGGCCTGGGAAATTACACTTAACAGTGATCTCCTGTGTCATCTTAATTTGCTGCGAGATGTGGGGTAGAAAAAGAAAAAGGCAGGCAAAATCCCACTCTGGGTTATACAGAAAGTGATGAAGGAGAAAATTTCAACCCAAGAGTTTTGGGGCAGCACAGGAAAGGCCTGATCCTTGGCAACTGTCGAAGTTTGGCTTTGGGGGATGAAGGTCCCCCGGACACCCCAGCAGAGGTATTCCACGCTGTGTAAGGGGGCACCTTCCATCTGCAATCTGGTCCATCGTCATACTGGTTCTGACAGGGAAGATTATAGAGGGACTGTTTGGGGGTTGGGTTATTACTGCAAGTCTTATTTTTTGTTTGTTTGTCTGTTTATCTACACTTGTTTATGCTGTGAGCCAAACCTCTATTTAAAAAAGTTGATACTCACTTTCAATATTTTATTTCATATTATTATATATGTCATGAATAGTTATCTTGATGTAAATACAAAGATTTTTGTTTCTGTAGATAGTAAACTCCTTTTTTAAAAAAGAAAGGGAAAAGGGAGACATTTTTATAAAGTTATATTTTAATCACCATTTTTATACATGATAGTTATCTCCAAGCCCAGCAAGAGAGTGATGATTTATCTGCAAGGGGGTGAATGGCCACTCATCCGCCTATGCTAATCTAAATGATAATCTGATACAGTCATTTCCGCCAATTAAAAGAGGATGCTGCAGAGAATGTGTTTTTTCCACTAGGAACTTTCGCTGACTGAATGAACTTGGGGTTCATGTCTCCCAGATGGCTTTTTTAACCAATGCCAGATTTGTATAGCTGGCATCCACGTGTCCATTTCTCTCCAACACTTTTTCATTATAACTCTTCCTGCAGTGTTATATACACACCTGTTTATCATCTAAACAATCTTGGCTTCTAAGTAAACCTTGCTGACGATTTTTATTTCCTCTGAAGTCACAGAAAGGAGTGTTTACATTGAAAAATATCCTTGTTTCTCATGAGTGGATATTGTCTCCCCTTCAAAGCGTGATTTGGCGGTGATCCATGGCAATTTTATAATAAGGTAAAGCTAAGACAATCCAAAGTCAGCATGGCTGAAGGACAAATTCTCCAATAAGTAGAAAATATAAAAAAGATCAGGTGCCAACTCTACCTAAATAATTTCAATATATTTCACTCCATGTTTGGGTTAATGCCAGGTCTTCAGTATTTTGGACTTTCTGAATTATTTCCATTTCCTTCACTTTGCCTGTGCGTCTCTCTGTTTGCAAAAATGACTCTGAGTCAGATCTATTTCACTGGTAAATTTTACTGTTCTCCTTCCTTTGCAGCTAAGAGAAGAACAAGACCCATTTATAGTCTCATGCCAGTTGCATGTATTATTTAACAAAACTAATCTTTCCCCCCTTTTCCAAATTCTGTCTATCGCTTAAGTAAATATAAACTGAGAAAAAAGCTCTAGATGTGGAGCTAGTGAAATGGCAGGACAGTTGTGAGTCCGTGGCTACCTGTCAGCGGTTTTCTCAAAACTGCATGGCCCACACGGGGGCCAGCCTGGCTGCCCTAGGGGAGGTCTCAGCAAAGTGCCTGATTTTGTTGATTTTGTTTTAAGGTACATGAAGTAATGGGAATAATAGTGGCCAAAGGAATTAGAATCTCTTCATTCCAGAACTGGGGTTCATCAATCCAAGCAGATTGATAATTTTTTTCTTTAAAAATAAATTGCCATTCTATTTAAAGCTAGAAATCAGTGGAAATAAAGGGATGGAAGTCTACCAATTGTGTGACTTTCGTACACACCCAGTACGTCTCAGAGGATGCCTAGGGACATAAGAAGATATTTTCTGCTGGTGGGGCTCTCCCCCTTTTTGGCGACAGCAATAGTATTGTGTTCACTTCCAACTCCGGAGCTTACTTCCTGTGGTGCCAATGTATCTGTTGCAATTTACTACGTTTTTTATATGAGCCTATTTCTAGGTGCCATTAGATCAACTCAGGTCTTTCAAATGAAGGAATTTCTAGCCCACTTATGGAGAAAGATAATTGTTTAGACAACCATGAAATCAGTGGTAGGAAAAGTTAGAGCCGATTACCTGACTCTTCGTGTTGACCCTCTCTAGTAAAAGACCAGGTATATTATGAGTATCATAAAAGTCATAAATTGTCAGCATGCTAATAGAATGTCTTTCCCATTCGTTCAGCTGGCCTTTAGAATATTGTTTCCTTGGTAAAAACACCACTTTTGATTTTTTCTTTTAACTACATCTGTATCTTTGTGTCATCATGTAAGACCTGGTTTTGCTCTCAGTGAAAGATGAAGACAGAACTCTGTATAGCGCTGTATCTGGGTATGTTCAATTTGGTCTTCATCTGACAGGTGAAGGAATGTCCACGTATTGTGTTTAAATACAAACACCCAATTCTGTCTCTTCCATTTTGGTTGACCTCCAGAACAAATCTGACCCATTGCAATCCCAGTAAAACTAAAGAAAAGCACTGGAATGTCTTGAAGACTGTTCAGACTAGATGTACGTAGACTGTTCATTTGCGATGTCCCTATGTCCCCTGTCTTCCTTACCCAGAGAACTTCCTCTCAAGATACAAGCTGTGCAGAAGGCATGAGACTCAGGCCTATGCTTTGTTTAAATGATGGAAAAGTATAAATTATTTTCTAAGTAATAAAAATATAAAATTATCATTGTAAATAAAGTCTAAAGTTTGAAATGACTGAGTTATAAAAGTGAACTATTTGTGTAGTGAGTAACTCCTGACTGATGAGACGTGAATAATCCAGAAATTATTTATATTCTACTTTGGGAGATATTCTTGGTGCTTCCATATCAGTATGGGGATCTCCACCATCCTCGTTAATTACAGTATTTCTACAATAACAATGAAAGCCCCCACAAGGGTCTTCTCGTCCTTCTCTCCCACCATTATTCTGATTCTAATTTACATGCTATTTGCAAATAAACTGCCTTTTTAAAGTTCTGTGAACTTCCATAGTCTAAATTAAAATCCTCCTATACTGAAGATTCTCAGCTAAGGTGCATGAAAAAAAATTAGTAAAATTTCAAATAATAACATCTCAACTCCAGATCATTGAGAGCTAAGATATATGTACTTTGAAAGCGAACTGAGGTTCTTTGATTTCACCTCTTCCAATAAGCAGCAAAGCATTTCTGAGCATTGTTCTAGGTCTTTTATTTCTCTCACGGTTTCCTTGGGACATACAACTATGATATTGCTGGTCCATTTGTAACGTCTGTTTAAATTCAGTTTTAAGATTAGGAGACAAATTAGCCGCTTTAAGTAAAGACCGTTCCAAAATGGTATTTTTCTTAGACTTTTTAATGAAGTGGAAATAAACCAGTTTTAGTTCCTACATTTATATGTAAATTTCTTCCTCTAGAAAATAATCAAATTCTTATTGGAAATTTAATTTGGGGTAAATTAAAGTAAGAGCAATGAAATAAACTACACACTACGATTGAGATTGATTAAAACAAGGCTTGCACAAGTATTTATGCTTCACGTCAAGGACCCATGCCCTGAGGACAAGAACACATTTCGTTAGCCTATAAAATCCACAGCGGATGGTAGGCAATTTGCGCCCCTCCCTGGCTTAGTGAATTGTACCTTACCTAACGGCTCATTTACCTTACCTGAATTGATCTCTGTGTTCCCATTAGCAACTCATTCTAACAGCAGGCTAACGATGGCGAAAGGAAAATTGAGCATTTTCTTTTTGCTAAATATGTTCGACTGCAAGTCAAAACTTAAGTTTAAGGCTTTATTGCTGGAACTCAATGTTATCTGCTGATTAAAAAGTACTGATCTAGGGTAAGTTATTTTAGTGTGGGGAAGCCTCTAACGTACCACGTATGGAACTCTGTATAGATGGAAAACACACTTGATTTTTGATGTATGCTTAAGGATCAAAAAAAGAATCAAAAATTTCTGTGTAAAGGCAGTTACTTCTTCTCCATAGCCTGTATTTAAGGTTGATCACCTTTTCACGTGTTGGTATCCCTGAATTTCTGCTTCCGGGAAGGGTTGTGGCGCCCAGAAGGAAAGCCACGCCTCCTCCGTATGAATTAAAAAATGTTGAGCTTGCCCATGTTTAGATTTCCTCAGTGGATCTTTAATGCAAATAATGTAGTAAAACCAAACATAGTGCCAAAAGTAATATTAAATCACATGTAGGTGTTATCAAGAATTGGATTCATTTTCTTGAACCAAAGCTGCTTAAACTTGTGTCATTCAATTAAAATGGCACTCCATGGTACTGAGATGCTGAGTATTTTAATATAATCAACCCTAGTATCACATAACAAAAACTGAATGGAAGATTTAATTCTTCTTCTAACGTCATTTATGCCTAGTGGGGAAAAATGTTTTGTAAAGGATTTAATGACTATATTAGATTAAAATAAATTCAATCCCAATAATTTCACTTTAAATGCACAAATTATAGTCGGCCCTCTTCTGAGTTAGCCCAAAACAAAGGAATGTATGATCCGGCGATTTATTATGGTTTAGTTTGTTATAAAATAAATATTCTATTAGTAGAAATTTCATTTTACTAAATTCTCACAGAAACAAAAAGTCAAATATTTATCCTCACTACTAAGAAAAGCTAAACTGTGTTAACTTGACTTCCACAGATGAAGCCGTGGCCAGTAATAAACAACCCTCACTGCCTTCATCTGCCAGGCAGATCAAACGGTAAGTGAGAATTTGAAATTCATTAATAGAAAAAAAACAAAAAAAAATTGTGAAGCCTTAATGCTTTAATATTTCCCTGTCATTGAAAGTTCCTATTTCAAAGGAAAGAGAAACTACATCAGGTCATTCTTCCTTTCCTCTTTTAAAAAACAAGACAAAGTCAAACTCATAGGAGAAAAGTAAGGATTATCTTTAATCATACTTCTCTAACTCACGAAAGAAAAGAAAATAATCAGAAATTCCCCTCTGCCATAATAAAAAAAAAATTGCCTTTCAACTCAAGTGCAAGCTCACCACACTTGGTAACGTGGTACTAAGAAGCAAAAAAAAAAGAAAAAAAAATAGCTGTGGATTGGGAGTAAACACTATGAAATTTGCAGGACATCCCAGGACACCCCTCCAACTTTGTGACAAATCAGCTTAGTTATCAGTTACTCTGAAGCAAAACGACTTGATCAATATTTCAACCCTGACTTCCTTGATAACAGTGAGGACTTATACATGTTTCTGAATGTGAATTAGCCCTGAGAGATTGAAAACTGCTGCTTGAACTTTTAAAGAGAAGGATTTTTTTTATTCTAGTAATTTTACCCCCTATATAATAGCAAAATACTTGGATGTTTAATGTGAAATTAAAAATAATTGTTTAAAGTTATTTGTGTATATAACTTGTTGGTTGATATAATTTTTCCTCTCACCTCTCATTTAACATATCCCAATTATTATTTTGATGACTCAAAAGTCCTATATCATATCAGATATTTCATTTTAGCTATTTATAAGTATAATCTAGTACTATAGTGTTGCTATCTTCAATAATAACCATAATGTATCTATACATTGTCTGGGAATGGGGTTTAAATGGCTTGTCTTTAAATACCTATTTGTTCATTAGCTTAACAAATCACTAATTTTTTGTACTCTTTGTAAAATATTTGCATGGAATTTTTAGCATATTATGTTTGCATAACTGGTGTTTGTTTTTTTTATCTTAGTGTCAGTTTATATCTTAATATATTCTTACAGAAGAATGTACAGCATTGGTATTCCAACCAGGACAGTTTGTTAGTTGATAAGCACTGGAATTAAGTATTACCGAACCCATCAAACCCCAGATACTTCTTCCTAGAGATTTTTATCATGTAAATCACAAAATGAAATTGGTGCTTTTATAACTATCCTGGAGCTCTCCATGCAAAATAATTAAAACAAGATTTTTTTTGACTTTGTATAGTGATATCATGATATGCAACTGAAAGAACTTTAATCTGAATTCACAGTGGTTTTGGTTTATGTTCGTTTGATTAATCTGATTTGCGTTTTGGTGTTAAAAGACACTCTGTTTCCTGATGGAGCAGTTGTCCAGATCAGTCATTACCTCTTCCTGACCAAAAAAAAAAAAAAAACCCATTGTCATTGGAAACTTCTAATTGGCATATCTCCAATATTTGACCTTGTAGGATATTTGTAAACCAGAGAGTATTGGATGAACTTAATTTAGTGTTCCTAAAAAAGCAATATTTTCAAGTAATTGCCAACCAAAGTGATACACTGTAGGGGATGTCATTTGTATACGACCATTTTTAACAATATCTCACCACTCTCAACATACCTGAATATATTTGTTAACAATTTTGCCAAATAAATCAACTTCTAGAATAACAAGAATGAGGCTTTGGAACTGAAGTCATCATTTTACAATTGAAATCCAACTTATCCCTCTCACCTGTATCTTGCACTTAATGGATGTAGCAATACTTAGAATCATCCCATCCCAACTATTCTTAAGTGACTTATTGAGTGGCTTGATAAATGTTTTGTACAAAGTAGAATCTGTACAGAAAAAAAGGATTAGATAAATTGTATTTATTTTTATTATTTTTAGCTTAGACACTATATTGATGCTCCCTTTTTGCCAGATTTACTGGAAGTGCCTCTTGATTTTATATATATACATATGACAGTAAATATATACTCCAAATTATTAAAATTGTGTCACAGATGATCAATGTGGATGTTATAATGTGAAAATGATGTATAATATAAAAATACTTCTGTGGTATCACGTTTTCTGTAGTCATTTGTGCAATTCAAGTACTCCAGTCTTCTGCAAGCCATTCTTTCCTCTCATATCCAGACAGTGGCTTGGCACCTGCTCTGTAGTGAGGCATCCCTCGGCCTTCCTATAATTTCCACAAAATCCTAGGGGCTCATACGTAGTATTCCCGTAGTCACATCTCCCTCCCTGTCACTGATGAATTCTTAGCCACATTAATCAACTTTCTACAACTAAGCCGTGTTCCTTAATCAAATGGCACCAAAGTCAAGCTACCCAACATTGTGGGTACCTCTTCAGAACCCTGTAAAATGGACAGTTGTCATTTCTACCTCAACTTCCCAAGGAATTAATTCTTCAAGCTCTGCATATCCTTTCCCCATCACTTAGGAGATCACACCCCCATGCTAAGCCTGGGATTTTCAAAGCTCCCTTCAGCCTGGCCTGAAACTAGTGCCCTCCCCACCAAACATCCATAATCATGGATATCTTTATGACTCAGGTAAGTACTTCACTGGAGTATTTACCCTCACTAGACATACACTTTCTTTCTCCCTTTACACCCATTCTATCCACAACACAACAGGACAAGATTGGCCACGTCTCTGAGCTGTGAATTTAGTCCCTCTTACAGGGCTTTCCTCTCCTGGTGATACAGAGAGATCCGCATCTTGATCTTCTCAAGGGAGAAGAGCTGAGGAGTCTCGTCTGCACCTCCTCCTGCCTTCAATTTAGTGCTCTGAAAACTGGTCTTAAGGAAGGAAGGAAAGGTAAACTACGTGGTATGAGGGGTGACAGGGGGTGAGTTCTAAGGGAAACTGAGATCCAGGCCAGAGGAAAGGGACCACTATAATCACTACCCAAAACAGGAAGCCCCAGAGATCAGATTTTTCTGTCCTTGGTCACACGAATGCACACTCATCCCAGCTCTACAGTGACCCCTGTGCCTGCTGAGCCACACAGGGTGGAGCTTGGGCTATGGCATAATAACTCAACCAATGAAAAAAAGAAAAGTAAAATCAATTCTTAAATAATTAGGAGCATTCTGCTCATTAGGGTAGATTTAAACAATGATCTTGGTTATTTTAGTCCTGTAACCACTTCGTGTCCGAAATATTCTCTCTGACATCATGGCTGGCTTAAGCAAGGAGCCCTGGGTCTGTGTCTACAGAAATCCAGCAGATTTGAAGTAGTGCTGGGCTGCCCATGCTGTCTGGACTCTCCGGGCTGCAACAGAGAGAGCTGGCTGGGTCTGGGAGAGGTTTGCTTCATGCTTCGCAGTTAGCACTCAGGGCAAGGCAGAGGAGCCGCTCCCGCCTCCATCCTGTGTTCTCAGTTGGACTGGCTTTTCTCTGTCAGAAGCCAGATGTGAATCGATTGAAGGCCTGGCCTCTGGCCTTCAGGAACCTTGAAGTAAAGATGATATATTAGTTTTTCCACTTCTTTCATAATAGATTGCCACAAAGCTTGTGACTTAACACAATGCAAATGTCTTAACAGCTCTGAAGGACAAAAGTCCAGATGACCTTGGCTGGGATCTCTATTTTGGGTTTCTCAGAAGACAAAAATCAAGGTGTCTGCTGGCCAGGGTTCTTTTCTGAAGGCTCCAGAGCAAAATCCCCTCGCAAGCTTGTTCAGGTGGTTGGCAGAATGAAGTTCTCTGTGGTTGCGGGGCTGAGGTCCTCTTTTCCTGGCTGGCTGTCCCGAGGAACCACCCTCAGCTTCTTAAAGCCACCTGCATTTCTCTGAACACTGCCCCTTCACCCTTTCATCTCAAATCAGCAAGGACATATGTTTCCTTCTCACACTTTTATGACTTCTTAAGCAACTCTTTGTCTCCATGTGGAGAAAGTTTTCTGCTTTTAAAGGCTCAACGGATCATACTGGGCCCAAATAATGTAGGGTGATTTTAATATCTGAACTTCACTTATCTAAGAAAAGTCTCTTTCGCCATGGAACAGAGCATGTTTATAGTTCCTGAGGAATAGGGTATTAATATCTTTGGGAGCTATAACCCCGTCTTTCCCAAATCAAAAAAGGCTGAGGAACACAAGATAATAAAGGCATGTAGGCCCCTGAGTTGTTCCAATTAATGGCAGCTCATGCCCTTAGTAAAATTGGTGGTCCAATGGCAAAAGCCAGCAATGGGAAAAGCAGTAAGGACCCAGTCTTAAGAAGGTTGGCCTAACCTATTGAAAATTGAGTCAGAATGCCGGCTGTAACCCCTGTAAGGTTTGGTGCATTGTGATACGCTGCAATACAGGCTGGTACCCATCTACCCACAAACGTTGCTGTTGGTTCTACAGTCAGAATACGTGGCTATACGAATTAAAAGATGAAAGTAGGATTTTTTTTTCTCTTACTATTAAGCTCAATAAGCCACCTTTGTTTTTGTTCTCTATCTCTGAAAGTTTTGGTTCTGCTTCTATAGAGGAAATGGCTTCCACTAGAATAGTGGTTCTCAACCTTCCTAATGCCACGACCCTTTAACATAGTTCCCGTGGGTCACAACCCACAGGTTGAAAACTGCTACATTAGAGCAATACATTTATCAAAATACAAAATTATTCTATTATGTTGGAAGTGACTGGGCCAAATTTATCAAGCTGATCTATGGTTTCTGGTACAAAAGTGTGGCAATAAAGATAGTGCTTGGAATGCAATGAATTCTCTGCGGAGCCTTTTACTACTTCCACATTAAATAGTAAGGGTTGTGGGCAGCTGGAGCCACCCAGTAAAAGCAGGACCACTAAGGAGCTTGACTCTGCCAGAAGGAAGTTTTATATCATTCCATCTGTAGAAAACTTCAAGTCCTAACTTAGAGCAAAGAACACATAGTTACCCACCCCCAGCTCAAACAATTAATACACGGCCATATAGCCAATCTGGTTTTTATATGTACATGCACATGTGCACACACACCTCCAAGCACTTAGCAATTCTCCCCAAAATTATTTTGAAAATATACAGCTGGCCGGGCATGGTGGCTCACGCCTATAATCATAGCACTCTGGGAGGCTGAGGCAGGTGGATTGCCTGAGCTCACCAGTTCAAGATCAGCCTGAGCAAGAGCAAGACCCTATCTCTAAAAATAGAAGGACGTTGTGGCAGGCTCCTAAACTCACAGCTAATTGGGAGGCAGTGGCAAGACGGTTGCTTGAGCCCCAGAATGGCAACACAGTGAGACTCTGACTCAAAAAAAATATATATATATATATATATATATATACAGCAAAACTGATCCTTTTATTTTATCCTAAATAATTTGTAAAAAGAAATTATATTTACCTCTAAAAGATATGTGACCTTCAACAACAACATCTCCAAAAAATAATAACATAAAATAACACAAATTCTTTAATACAGCAAATATCTGTACAGCATTCACATTTCTAAAGTTATAAATCTTTCATGAACATTATACACTCTTCTGTTACATTTTATTGTCTTTTGACTATGAATACAAACTAGGGCCATACATTTCGTTGGCCAATTTTTAAGTTTTAATGTACAATTTCTCCTTCACCTCCTTTTTGACTTGCATTTTTGATTGGGAAAAAACCTGGACCATTTGTCTCTAATGAGATTCTTCGCTGATTCTATCATTTAACTTGTTCTTGTGTCTACTTCTTATGGACTGGTGTTTAATATAACCTAAGGGTTGGTAAGCTTAGTTTTGTTTGGAAGTAAAAAAGACTGATTATGTCAAAAGTGGTCTTTCAAGATTTTAGTTTCCATCAAGTTGTTCAAAATGACTAGGTTTGTGTGTGTATGTGTGTGGAGAGAGGTAGGCTACAGGTAGATACTAGACAGATAGATAAGGACAAATAAACAGATATAGTTTTTATTTCCAGACTGCTAAGCTTTTAATTCAAATCTGGGTGTACAAGGCTTTCCTTGGCCACAGTGATACTACAGGTGGTATTTAAAGCCATGGGAGAGTAAATGTTGACAGAACAAAGCAGATATTCCAAAGACCAAATAGTGGGACTCCGGCAATGAAGACCAAGCAGAAAGGATGCTTGAGGTGGGATGAAAACCCAGGGAGTATGGTGTTCTGAAAACCAACAGAAGAAAATACGTCAAAGACAAGGGTGCCCCAAAGGTATACAATTCTTCTAATAGATCAAATAAAATGAGGTGTGGGTATTGATCGCTGGATTTGTTAATGGGAACATCTTTGATGTTATTGATGAAAATAGTTGCAGTGGAGCAATAGAGGCGAAGACTGATGAGAGTTGGTGAAAAAAGAATTGGAAGAAAGGAATTTTAGGTAAGAGTATAGACAAAAGTGTTTGGGGTTAGAAGCAGGGACTGTTCACGCACAGAAGCAGGAAGGATACAGATAATATGAACACACATGTAGGTGGAGAGACAGTAGATATAGGGATGGCAGGTTGCAATATTCCTCTTGATTTTTTCCCATTTCATTAGTTAATTCCGTAAACAAGGTCATCAGCTAATAATGAGGGTCTAGAAAGAAAAGATCTGAGAAATCATTCAGGAGACAGACAAAGTGATTGGGCCATTAAAAGGTATTATGTCCAACTATACCTCTATGGCCCAGAGAAGTGAGTGGTTAAAAATTGAAAATAATCCCTGAGAGCATGTTAGTGAGTTCTCCTACCACTTAAAACTGGATGCACACGCTAAGGAGATGGAAAATTGGTGCAACCCCAGAGAGGTTTGCCAGGGAACAACAACAAATGGAATGAGAAAGAGGGGACTGGAGGGTGTGTTCAAGTCCTAACCCCCTTACCTGTGAATGTGACCTTTTTTGGAAAGAGGGTCTTTACAGATATAATAAAGTTAAGATGACATCATTAGGGTGGGCCCTAATTAAATGTGACTAGTGTCCTCTTCAGCATGGGAGACAGAGACACACAGGGAGAAGTTACCTATATGACAACCAGGGCAAAGACCAAAGCAACACATCTACAAAGCAAGGAATTCCAAGGTTGCCAGCAAACACCAGAAGGTAGAAGGGCAAGCAAGGACTCTTTCCCCCCAGTTTCAGAGGGAACCTGGTTCTGCCAACACCTTCCTTCTGGACTTCCAGCATCCAAAATCGTGAGACAACAAAGTTCTGTTATTGTAAGCCACGCAGCCTGCAGTACTTTGTTACCTCACCCCTGGGAAATGCATTCGTGTATATATCATCTGTGGTTAATTTTACAACACCATGGCAGAGTTGAGTGGTTGTGATAGAAATTGTATGGCCGTGCAAAACATAAAATATTTATTATTTGTTACGTTCTAGAGAAAGTTTTTCAACCCCTGGTCTAGAGCATGAAAGTGGAGATGAGAGGCTGAGGGAGGATGCCATCCCGTGTAAGTCTCTCTGTAAGGGCCTCTGATTGTTGTTGCATCCAATCAGCACCATGAACCTTCTGAATAGTAACATTAACTGTGGACTACGGGAGTAAGAAAAAAATCACATTAAGGGAGTAAATTTGAGCAAGTTAGGAATAGACCACACTACATTCTCAGGGGAGAATTGCATTTCTTGGTGAGGAAATTAGGCCCTTTGTGCTTTTAGTGGTTAAATACTATCTCACCTTTAATAGCCAGTGGCCACTTGTTAAGCTGAAAAGTCTAACACAGAATTAAGATATGTGTTCACTACTTCTGATGGCAAAGGCTGGCTTGATTGCTAACATAAAATATTTAGTTTTTCAGGGTCTATATATACCATTGCTCTCTCGTATGCTTTAGGATAAACCTTCTTTTCCTTACATCCTCTTTTTTCTTTTGTAGTAAAATGTGCTTTTAATAATATTGATTAACCATCCTTTTATGTGAACAAAGATTCTGTGTGTAATGATGAGACCTTTAAGTCATTTAGTACTTTATTTGCCATGTGCTTTTTGAGTACATGACATAATTTGATCCTTAAGGCAGCCCTGTCAATCTGTTTAATATTTTTAAACACAATTTCTGCTTTATAAAGGAAGAAGTTTAGACTCAGGAAAATTGAGTGGCCGGCCCAGAGTCTCAGCCATCTAAGCTGAATGATGACTTCGGGATAATTACGGTGACAAATTCATTTGTTGGTCGAAACCAAATGCAAACTGATGCCGCCCCAAATCCTCTAAAATCCTTCTCTTGGAAAAAGAATTTATTAGAATTATAGAATTTCTCGGTGCAAGGATTTCTTTTTCCTTGGAATTAGGTAGAATAAACAATTGAATGCCAAAAATTCAACGTGGTGTTTTCTCCTTTTTTTTTTCCCTCTCCTGTTTTTAAGACTCAGAGAAATTGTGGCTACGAGCAACTGATCATGCCTCTGAGAATTAACTCTTTCTGTAGACAGCCTGGCAGAACTTGATCCTGACCGGATCCGTGGTCTCTGATGATTCTACAACCCCAGTAGGAAAGGAAACCATGCTGTGATTTAGCCCAGGAGCCTTGAAAAACAAAAATAAAAACAAACAAACAAACAAAACACAAGGATCCCAGTGATGTCCTTCAGGAATGGTTGGCTTAAAAACCCCCTGGAAGAAGGTGAAGGGGTCTTTCTCACACATTTCCGTCCCTCCTCTGGCTTCTGTTCCCTTCCCCTCTGCCCCCTGCAGAGCTGTGTTCTCTGGGAATCAGCAAGAAAGATCACAAGTGGTCTTTTCTTTTTTTCACTCTCTCCCATAAAGAAAGCTTTATCACGTGTGGCCTTAAACTTGCAGCAAATTGCAAAGAAATGGCTCAAAGGCTTCAGCTCTTTCTGTGCCCTGGGAGCTGAGATGCGCGTCAGTGGCCCTGCCAGCGTGGCCAGTCCTCTGCAGACTGCCAGAAAAAAGAGGCCAGCAGGAAAGACCAAAGAGAGGAGATTGCCCAGGGGTGAGACCAGGCCCGTCATCTCTTCTCTCCTTTAATCTTCTCTCCACCCAAGCTCTCCCCACCTGGCAAAACTGTTCGAGATTGCTGTGGAATTTACCTCAGTTTCCTCTTTCAGTCTGTGGTGTGTGGGGTCTGAGCCCATTGAGAGGAGCTGGTGGCCTCTGATCTCCACCTCCAGGTAAGATTTTTTTTTTTCTCTTCTTTTGTATTTTGTGAGGAGGACATCAGCTTCTCACAGGAGAAAAGGTAATAAACCCTGAATTTTTGTGTCTTCTCCGGAACAGTTGTCAAGAAAAGTCGATGAGCCCCTCAAAGTTAGTTGGGTGGAAAGAGGAGAGGAGATGGGTTGGAGAAGTCAGAGAAACTCAATTCCGGGTTCCAATTGTGACTCTGCTGCTTATTAAGTCACATTTGCCAAGTGACTTAACTGCTCTGAGTCCTATCATTTTAAAAGAATGGGACTTATGCATTGGGCTTTTTTAAAGACTAGAGAAAGTACATACATCACCTGTCATAAAAAGAATACGTACGTATTAAATGTGAATCACACAAATACTAATTTGTATGGGAGAGGATTCGTTTCTAAACAGCACACACCTCTGGTCAGTCAGCAAGTCCTGTGAGGTTATTTTATGCACCATCTGAAGGGGGGGATCCCGGTGTCCAGAAGCCAACCCAGGGCAGAGGTTCTCCTCCTGCGAGGTGGGTAAGGGAAGAGAGAGAGGGGAGCGGCTGCCTTTAGGACCTCTGTGCAGGATGGAGTCTGAGTCCCTACTTCGGTGTGTCTATCTGCCTGATCCAACTACTACCTCCCTAAGCCACCTGTGTCCTACATTTGAAATCTGCAGGATTGATTTTCAAACTCATGTGAACAGAGAATTCATTTTTTTTTCAAACTAAAATGAAGAAAAACTACTTGGCTTGTCTTTCTTTGGCCTTCAGAATAAGTTACACTCTAACCCAGGGTATTGGATGAGAGCTTTGCCATATTTTTTTTTTTTTTCTGGAAGAATCTATTCAAGTGGTTGGAAATCAATTAAGGATTTGCCAAATGCAAATCCTTCTGAATAACCGTAGGCTCCTGCTCTACTTCTGCAGTTGCAAATGAAGAGAGGGAGCCTGCGAGCCGGGGATCTTTCCATTCATGTCACTGAGCCACCTTCCTTCTTTTTAGGGGGGGAACTACAGCCTCCTGGAATATACTATGCTGATAGGTGATTTGCCCATCAGCCCTCAAAGTGAAATTATGTTTTCAGTAAAACCTATGCAGCGCCAATATTTTAAGCTGAGTATTATTTTGCCCTAACATGATGTTAATTGACTACATTTTTTTTTTTGATATTGCTTCTGAATTCCTAGTAGAGTGATTCTTGTGTCAACACCTCCAAACCTAAGACTTGAAATGCATTTTAGTGTCATAAGTTTTTAAGTATTGTTTTCAACATGATTGTTTGACACTTTAACATTGGCATTCTAGATGTAACCTTTTGAATCTATTAAATATAAATTTTGCATATGTGATGTCATATCTTATTATAAAATCATTTATCTGCATTTCTGGTTATTGGTTTTGCTATTATAACAGAGGAAAAATAAAATCATACCGAGACCCTTAACATAGAAGGCCAATTTGAATGACATAGTTTAATTTCTTGGAAGAAGTTGCCTTTATTTTAAGCTGTGAATTTACTAATTTGTATTTAAAATATTTGTTTCATGTATTGTTTGGTGATATTTTAATATTTTAAAACCTTCTATATAAGAAATACATGTTCATTGTAGAAACATTAGAAAGTATGAATGCACAAAGCAGTTTTTAAAAAATCATCTGCAATGCTACCATACAGAAATAGGGGGTTAACCTTTTGTTTGTAAACTTTCTGAAACTTTTTCTCTGTGCATATACACATTTAAATGTGTGCTGCTTTTATAAAATAGTTTATTATATATTCTATTTTGTAGCATGTATTTTTAAAATCAATTTTACAATGAATGTAGATTTATATAACTATATTTCTTTACATTAAATCTCCAAAGGCTTAAAAAATGTCATTGCATAAATGACATTTAGGTCATTTGGTTGTTTGAATTACTTTTTTTATTGTAGTCAATGGATCTCTCTCTCTACAAGTTCAATTAAAGGTACTCTGTAGTCTTATACTGAAAACCTATTTAACATTGTCTAACCCATTGTTTCCCAAACTCTCTTCATTGCTGTGGCAAAATGTTATTCTGGAAAAGTTGTCTTTTACAGACATTGTCTTTAAACATTTTAAATTATATGTATGAAGTTAGCTAGTGGTATCAGATACTGGCAAAGAAGAATCTCTACATTCTTAGTTTCTTAGAATTCTTTAAAAAAAAATAAGGAGGATAGTGAATTTTATCACCTGATTTTTTTCATTGACTAAGATTTTATTTTTATTTTTTTGGCATTTTTTTGGCTGGGGCTGGGTTTGAACCCGCCACCTCCGGCATAAGTGGCCAGCACCCTACCCTTTTGAGCCACAGCCGCCACCTAAGATTTTATTATTTTTAATTTTGAATTCTTCATGTGACAATTCAGATGAATAAAGTTCCCACTATCAGTTTGTGTGTCATTTAGAATAATCCCAATTATAGAATATTAGTTTATTACTTTGGATTACTAACATTTGGTTTCAAATTTAATAATCTATAGTTTTGATCGGAGGTTTTCCTTTATAAGATTTTGTTACCAAGATAACTTTAGTTTTGTTGTATGAATGGAGACAATGATCGCCTGTTTCCATCATCTGCTGTCTTTCCTTGAAGAGCATCACTCAATCAAGCACTCCTCTCGCATCCTCCTGGGTGTCTGTGCTTAGGGGCATAAATAGCTTTAGAGTATTTCTGCTAAGGTCTTCCTTGGTTGTTTTTCTCTTCTGGTTTGGTCAATGCAAGTAATTAATATTTAGAAAGTATCTATTTTGTCAAGTTTGTAAGGTTATTATACATACTTTTTAGGTTTTATGCTCCTAAACACCTCTGTTTTAAATTCACGAATATCATATTCTTGTGTATTTGCCTTTTGGTCTTGACTAACATCAGTTCTTTGTTTAATTTATTAGTCTTTAAATTTTTTTTGTTTCACTCAGTTTTTTTCCTTTGTCCATTTACCAAGAAATTAAAGTTATGCATCTTTATGAAATCAAGCCATCAACAAGCTTAAGAATACGTTTTAAAAAGCTGTTGCCCAGCCCTTTCTCTACTCATACCCCCCCCCCCAGAAGAATCACTCTAACTTTCGATTGTTTAAGTGGTCTGATGTTTGACTTCATATGTTAAAATAAATTGTTTGCACTACTATCCCTTGATTTTTCAGTTTGAGATAGCCATTAATTCAGACTAGGAAAGCTGAAATTTAGTAGATACAAAGCAAGCATTGCATAAAGTCAAAATGATAACACACATAGGCAGAATGAGCTGGATTCCTACTACCCTATATGAAATTTTTCTCGTAATGCCGTTCCTTTACATAGCGTAATGTGCATAGAGATGATCTCTATTAACATACACTTGTGTCCTGTAATATTATTTTATTTTTTGAATCCCTTGATTTAGATTAGATTATCATGCATGCAGGCACTGAACCATGTGCAATCTGAAAGAAGGAGGGGCAGAAGATGTGAATATCGATATGAACAGGAAGAAAACAGGTTTAGTGTGTAATACTGTCCAGGGTTCTGGTCAGGCCAAGAGTTGGAGGAGGTAGGAAATTAAGAGGAGGGAGGAAGCTCATTCATCTCTTATTTAAGGTGGCCAAAAGACTGTCCTCCAACCCGAATTAAATCTAAGCCCAAGATGGAACGTCACGCTTCTCATTTTTCAAATTAAAACAATACCTGAATTGGACCTCTTCCTGCTAGCCACATTTGAAGCCTTACTTGGGTGCTACAGGAATCACAAGGTGCTACAGAGACCTAGGATGGATTTCAGGCTTTTCTGTTTGTTCTGCGAGGAAGGTAGATTTAAAGGCTTTCGTACAAGACTTAATTCCAAAGAATCAATTTTCAAAGGGCTGAATTCCTCTTCTTCCTTTCCTGCTTTCTTCTAGCTCAAACTGGCAAGGCCACAAAGAGCAAAACTCTGCCTTGTTATTTATTCCAAAGGGAACATTTAAATTTATTCTTTGCCATAATGAGGCCTAAACTGGAAGGATGGAGAAAGAAGGCAGGCTACAGAGTCCCAATAGTTAATCAGATATCCTGGTTGATTTTAATTGAAAAATTCTCCACCCTCCTATAGTAACAAAGGTAGCTTTGCTTTAAATTAGGGCTACAGAATAGATGTCTACTGTTGAATAAAAATATTATTTAACAAATTGCATAGTATTGAAGTCATTTTTCTTTTACTTTTAAAATCAGATTTGACAGATCAGAGTCAAGGAGTATTTTTATAATGGACACTTCATCCAAAGAAAATATCCAGTTATTTGGCAAAAATTCAGTACAACCTGTTGGAAGGTCATCCTTAAAAACAGAATATCCCTCCTCAGAGGAAAAACAACCATGCTGTGGTGAACTAAAGGTAGAGTAACAAAGAATTCGGTAAAGTAGGTGATCTTGGCTTTCTATCCAGATGTCTTCTGTATCATCGAGTTCCAGGATTTTTTATTTTTCTTTTAACAGAGTGATCTTATATGCATTTTACTAGACCCAAGGAAACTCTTCCAGATCATGTGGGTTGCATTGCTTTCCTGGGTTCATTTGAATGCCCTTCCTAAACAGAAGGAGAGGTGGTAGAAACTCATATTTATTGAACTTCTACTGTGTGCCAGATATTGTTCCAAGTCTAGGTATAATGATTAGTCTATTAAACATCCATGTTATTCCCATCCCGTTTTACAAATAAAAATAAATTAACATGGGAATAATATTACTCAGTACAGGGCAGGGTTGCTTTTCATGCTGCTTTGTGTGACTCCAAGCTCCTAGACTTTACACCGAACAGCCACTCAACAAATATTTGTGTGTTTTTATATGTATAAATGCTAACTTGCCAGATAAATAATCCATCATGGAGCCATGTCTAGCAAAATACCTAAGCCAATTATCAAAGAAATGCTTTTCATTAAGAAAGAATTTGAGTATATATTTACTAAGTATAAACTTAAGCACATAAGGAATAGTAGTTCCACTTTTTCAATCCACGTATTATGTTCCCTGCTGGTGCCCACACCATCACTGTGAAATACCTAACCAGGAGAATGATAACAAGTGATGAGATTCAGGTGTTTGGCTTATGGTTTTCATTTGTTTTATTTTCTTTCCTAAGAATGACTTTTTCATCTCTTTGCCACCCATACTTTGAATCTTATGTATGTATGTATTTATTTATTTATTTTTAGAGACAGAGTTTCACTTTGTCACCCTCAGTAGAGTGCTATGGCATCACAGCTCCCAGCAACCTCTAGCTCTTGGGCTCAGGCAATTCTTTTGCCTCAGCTTCCTGTGTAGCTGGGACTACAGGTGCCCGCCATAATGCCCAGCTATTTTTTTGTTGTTGTTGTTGCAGTTTGGCCAGGGCCGGGTTTGAACCTGCCATCCTGGTATATGGGGCCAGTGCCCTACTCACTGAGCCACAGGCGCCACCCTGAATCTTATTTTCAAAGCAAGACTCCTTTGAGTGTCCTTTTAGGGATGATGAAAGAAAGAGCCAAAAGGAACTCAACATACATTTTGAAGGAAAATCCACATGCATTTCAAATTCCAAGAGAATTTGAGTTTGGGGAAGTCCGCTTGTGCTTGAGGCTCAAGGAAACCTGTAGTAATGAATTAAATCTTAATGCATGAATATTTCCTGAATGTATTTGTATTTGTCTGTGTGCTTTTCAAGTTTCCAATTGTGCTGACTTGTCATGTTTTCCAGGTGTTCTTGGGTGCCTTGTCTTTTGTGTACTTTGCCAAAGCCTTGGCAGAAGGCTATCTGAAGAGCACCATCACTCAGATAGAGAGGAGGTTTGAGATCCCTTCTTCCCTGGTGGGAGTTATTGATGGTAGTTTTGAAATTGGTAGGTATTGCAGATGTCCAACTTTACTTTTAAGCCCAGGGTCTTCTAGGTGTGGCTAAATGATATCCTCTCTGTATTTGGTTGTCTGTTGGGATCTGACTTGATTCGTAAAATCTTGTTCGACAGAATTTGCCATAACTTTATGCTGCAGAGAAGCATTTGCTCTCTCAGAGCAACCAACGAAAAATGTACCTGCCTTCGTAGGTGTTCTCAATTGTGCAACTTCACACAATTCAGAGTTCCCAGTCAGAGTGAGAGAGGAGAGGGTGAGCTGCTGGTTAGTATTTTGAGTTAGATAACATAGGTATGTAGAAAGTGTCTTTACAAAGAAAATGTATCCTAGGAGCCCTATAATTCAATTTTAGAAATTTATAAGAATCCAGATGGGCTCTACAAAAATTTATTGCAATGATTTTAGAAGTCAAACTATAAAATGGAATTTCTGCCCAGTGACCTAGAGAGAAGAGAAAAAACACTAGCAGATCAGAGCAGGCAATAAAAATTCTACTCTCAGGGATATTTAGTTAGCAATTGACTACTGGCTCCCTCTTAGAACTTGAAAACACCAAGTGATGTTAGTAACTGTTTGGAAGTATGTTAAAGAGTATAATCACAGTTAGTCACCTTCCTCAATTGATAAACTAGGAG
>NW_003852452.1:1240537-1329637 GCF_000181295.1 Otolemur garnettii
AAAAAAAAATTAAAAGAATGAACAGGTAACCTTTTGTCCTCAGGTTTTTGCTTCCCCAAACCATCTTTTATTATCTTACCAGAATGAAATTTCTAAGTGCCAAATAAACTTCAATGTTCATAACAATGACTGGGTTCTCTTTTTAAAACACAGATATTGATTCTGTAGGGAGAAGATAAAAGTTTGTACCTCCAATATGCTGTTGGATGATGTTTATGGTCATTGGACCACATTCCATGTTGCAACGTTCTAAATCTAAAACATTGATCACATCACCTGCTAGTCATCATCTAGTCTCCTTAGATAGGCCTATGGAGTTCATGTATCCCTTGATGGCTGTTCTAGCAATGGCCTTGGACTGAAGGAGGGGCCGTGGAACATCAGGGTAAGGGCGACTGACTATATCATTAGAGGAAACAAGTATGAAGAGGCAACTGGTGCAGACTGAAAGAATAAAGCCCACTCACAGAAAGAAGCAGATAGGAGAAGAGAAAAAAATTATATATCAAGTGACAGTTTTTTCCTTCTCACTCTAGGTTACTATATGAAAACATTTTAGAGCTAAGGAGATTTAGAAATGATTTGATCTAACCTTTTTCTTGGATTCATAGATCTCAATGCAACCTGAGACACAGATTTATTATATTTAATAAAGAGTGCTAAATTTTCATAAGAAGTAGCAAAGAGCCCTGGTTCCAAATTTATTTCTATTTCTTCTAGACCATTCTAAGGATAAAATGTATTGTATTAGATACTTCAAATGGCTTAAAAGTTCTCTTACTTCCATTAAAAACTTTCATTTCAAACATCACAAATTGTCCTTAGTTATTTGCCGTTCATAGATTTCCAGACAAGTGAATGTCCTGAATTAACTTATCTTGCTTCTTTTCACTTTCGTTCCTTCTGGGATTTAGGATCCATTACCACCCCCCATGCCTGGTTCTCAGTCATCCTATTTTGTGAAGCAATAGCCTTTTTCCTTTGACACCTCTTGACATTATTCTCTAATGCCCACATACTAGAGATTCAAGTAAAATTTCTTTTTTACAATGAAGACTTTTCAAAAAAATGAGAGTCACCAAGAAAATGAAAAGTTTTTTGTATCATAACCCTTAATATATTCGATATTAATTCTGTTTTTGAAAAATTTCTCTATATACTTTCTTCTAAATATTTCATAGTTGTGCTTTTACATTTTAGTGTTTGATTCTCTTGAAATAGATTTTTTAGATAGTGGGATGTGGAAGTCTCCTTATATTATTGTAACCAAGTACACCACTAACTATGTACTTGGCCCAAGTCCTGAAATGCCTTCTCCTTTATCATGTCTTACTACTTCCATGTCAATCTCTTTTGTACATCTGCTTATTCCTGACTCAGTGCAAGACTATCTTAATGATTATTGCTTTATAATTAGCTTTGTTTTCAGGGAGGAAAATCTTCAAATTTATCTTTCAGTTTTTTTCTTTGATATACTTTGATAACCGTGCTGAAATATCCTTTTCAGTTTGAATGAATTCTGTAAAATTCCAATCAAACCCAATCTGGATATGAGTCAGATCAGATAGTGGATATTTTATGATGGCGATTCTCCCATCTATGAACATGGTCTAATTCTCCATTTATTCAGATGTTTTGTTTTCATAGCTTTCAATGATTTTTTGTTAATTTTTTCTATAAACTTATTATTCTTTGTTAGATTTTTCTCTTTCATATTGAAAGTTTTTGTTGTTGCAGTGAAACAGATTTTTCTTACATTTTCTATTTGATAACTCTTGCAATGTGGGAATAATATTGGCGTCTAAATTTTATTTGTATGCAAAAATGTCATTGAAATCGAAATCCATCTTGTCTAAAAGAGAAGATAATTTTTAATTTTTCTTTCCAACTCCTAGATCTGTTTTTGTTGTTGTTGTTGTTCTTGCCTTATTGCATTGGCTTAGAACTATGTTGAATAGAAGCAGCTACAATGGGCACCCTTCTCTTGTATTGGACCCTAATAAAAATGCTTTTTAAATTTTATTATTGAGCAATATGCTTGCTGTGTGATTTAGATAAATGCAATTCAAAAGTTGCTTTACTTAGACTTTTTTCTTGTCATTAGTGAGTGGTCAATTTTTTGGAGTGCTTTTACTACATCTATTAAGATAACCATGGAATTGCTCTTCCATTAGTTATACAGTGATTTAATTAACAATCTTTTTTAATTTGGTGGTACCTTTGTACTCTGGTAATAGACTGTACTTAGTTGGGATGTGGTTATTTTTAGGCACTATTCAGTTAGCTAGTATTTTGTTCAGGATTTTTACATCTGTCTTGACAATGAAATTTGGGGGCTAATCCTCTTTTCTTGTATTGTCCTTCTCTAATCTGAGTTTCCAGGTTATTATGTTCCTCTTATGGGATCAATTTTATAGTTTTTTTCATTTCTTTTATGTGAAATTGTGTGTATGTATATGTGTGTGTGTGTGTGTGCACAGAGGGGGATAGACAAAGAAAGAGTGGGAAATATTTGTACCTATTTTCTTTTTCAGAGGCTAGCAATGGTAGGTGTGAAAGAATTCTGATATCCAATTTAATTTTTTAAAATGTTTAGTCACTATTTTCCAAATGTATCTCCTGAGAACTCAGAGAGGCTTGGAAAGGACACTGAGTAAGAGAAGCAAAATCTTCTATAAATATCATTAAAAAATGATGCAGAGGTCACTACAAAAGTTTTAAGACAGACCATGTTATAGTCCATTATTTCACTTCCAGGAAGCACAGTTGACAGTGTCCTTTTTGATTCACCCAATGCAAGTTTCAACTTGCTCAGTTTATTGATATTGCTGAGAGGGCTTCATTCGTTTCCATCCAAGCGGATTTTACATTTCTTGATTTTTTTGTGTCCTCAAAACTTTCACAATGACCCACACATATCATCTTGCATTCAACATACTGGCTAACGTAATACAGAAACAGCCTGTAAATGTTAGTCTTCAATTGTGCCATGTTGGTGAAGGATGCGTGGAGGTGGGAGGGGGTTGCCTATAAATGGAAAGTCAGTTTTCACTTTATTTTGGTTTATTTTCTGTAGCACATTAACAAAGGTATAGACATACATATGGATATAATATGCTTCAACACGTGTTATACTATATACTTAAATGTCAAATGGGAAATCTTACGCATAATTATTATTTGAGAAGAGCTTGTTTCTTCTGGAGCCATAAAGATGAGAGCCACTGTGCAAATTACTTTTCTCACTATCATTATTATTATCTTCAAGGCTATAGAAATCACTGCTCTTTTTCCAATTGACCAAAGCTGGCAATGGGACTGAACAGTAGTGAACGAGATGATTGCTCACAGATGTCAGGAAACACACTCTTGCTAGAAAATTGGAAATATCCAGGAGAACTTCAAAGCAAGGACAACCATCAGCCATCACGATCAATTGCTGGAGATTGTTAAATTCTCACTCTATCTGGCACCATAATTCTTAAAAGTGAAAGATTCCAAATACATGGAGCTAAAACCTTAAAGCCCCTTGAAACTTAAGACCCTAAAAAATGTTTGTGAAAGCATGTTCCAGGAACCATGCCCATCAACACACTCCAGCTAGTATTGGAAATGCAGATTTCTTGGCCTGCCCCCAGATCCATGGAATAGGAAACTGTTGGGACCTGCCAAGAATCTGCATTTTAACAAGTTTCCACTTCCCTAGTGCTGCAAAGCATGAGAAATCTGCCCTAAAGCATGTTTAATCAGTTACCACCACCATCAACTGTAAGTAACTTAACACATGCTTTACTGGAATCATGTTAAACAGGCATGTTTCCTATTTTTAAAAAGCATATTTTCTATAATTATTTTTAATAAAGTAATGGATGAGTATATTTTATGGAGATTTTGTATTTAATAAAATTTTGGTTACAGGTATACATTGAGGTTATACAATTGATATCTGGCAGAAGTTTTCTATGTGGAGTGATTTTTATTCCTATTTTTAGTCTTTTCAAAAAAAGTTTATAAACAGATTATAAAGTATCATTTATGTAAATATGTTTCATAATTTGATTTCATTTAAAGTGAGGTAGAGTTGTGTTTATTTTACCTTTTCTATAATGGATATCAGGGAAAGAGAAAATTTGTAATGTATATTTCAAGAACAAATAGAAGCTTTAGTAAAAAATAAAAGACTTTAATGAATAAAGAAACAATTACAAAGTTTACCTCAAAAATCATTAAAGAAAATTGAAGAGAACAACAAAATGAAGCCTTCTATAATTTAATTCACTGTTAAAATACTTTAACAGGACAAGTAATTAGGTTGGGCGAGTGAGAAGGGATGTAATTAAAACATTTCAACAAAGGGATGGGTTGATTGAAGTAATGAATATGAAGAGGATTTCAAGAGTCATCTAAGGCCAGATGTGGTGGTGGCTCATACCTGTAATCCCAGCACTCTAGTAGGCTGAGCCGGGTGGCTTGCTTGCGTTCAGGATTTGAAGACCAGCCTGAGCAAGAGACCCCTTTTCTAAAAAAAAAAAATAGCTGGGCGTTGTGGTGGGCACCCATAGTCCTAGCTACTTGGGAGGCTGAGGCAAGACCACAAGGCTTGACCACAAGAATCTGAGATTGCAGTGGGTTATAATGCCATAGCACTCTACGTAGCGTAACAAAGTGAGACTCTGTCTCAAAAAAAAAAAAAGAAAAGTCATCTAAGATTAAAGGAAAAGATGAATGATGGGAAAGACTGTGGGGAGATGGTTTAGTCAAAGTAAAACATTGCTGGCATGTTATTTATTCATTTAATTATGCTGTTGACTTTTTTCTATGTTTTCTAACTTATGAATGCTTAATTCTTTCCCCCAAAGGGAATCTCTTAGTTATAACATTTGTTAGCTACTTTGGAGCCAAACTTCACAGGCCAAAAATAATTGGAGCAGGGTGCCTAATCATGGGAGTTGGAACGTTGCTCATTGCAATGCCTCAGTTCTTCATGGAGCAGTAAGTCTAAACCAGTCATCTATTTCTTGCCTTGTCAGACAACTGCATTTCTCCCTTTATGATTACAATTATTTAAATTTAATCTTAACTCACAATAATTTCATGCCTTATTTTTATTAACTTTTTTTGGACAAAATATCAGAATACTTTTATAAATTTACTATACTAAAATCTGTATTATGTGGTCAATGTCAAATGAAGAAGGAATGAATACCACAGAGAATAAATGCTGGGTCAGGGTACACTGGCTACAGATAATTGGTTCAGGATTATATTGTCAACTTGAACAAGTATTCAATGTCCAAACAATATTGCCTAGATTTTTATCGATGGAAATAGGATATCTGTGTCCTCTCAACCTCAAAGACTACTTTTTGTGCTTTTGTTACTACTTTTGTTAGTACTTGCATACAATTTTAGTAGTTCCAAAGATTTTCACCTTTATTACATCATTTTTACCCTTATAACAACCTGTGGGATTGGAGAACATAGTTTACCATTTTTACTTTTGAGCTGAGGACTCCATGATTTGGAGAGCTTGATGACTTCCTCAAGGTTAGGTGTCTTGCAAATATGGAACCAGAATCTTAAAACGTGTCTTCTGACTTTTGAAATAGCAGCCTTTACACACGTCCATACTGCCTCTCTTATCTGTGTTTACCTATTGATAAGAAAGATGACTACCAAAAAGTTTTGAAGCAAGAGAATGTTAGAAAATTATGCATCAAGAGATACTTCAAATATTTTCTACTCTAGATCACTGTATCATGACATTTTAGGACCAGAGAGATTTATAATGACCTTATTTGAGCTTTTTCTCAAATTCCATGATCACTTATAGCCAGATTTGACCTCCCTGGGGAATCAATAAAGGGAGGACACAGAATCTTCTAAATGGAAGCTTTCCTACCCATTTGGATGCATTTCCCAGACCATTAATTCTTACTTTGAGAGGCATCTCTGGATTGGGGACTTCTGCCTGCTTTATGGATCCTCTCTGGCCTCCCATTGGGCAGAAGTTTCTTTGGATCACTGAGATTCTACAGAAGTGTAATGTAGGTCTAATGAGTAAGAAGGAGGAGATGGAAAGACTACAGAAATGGGTCTCAAATCTGCATGATCATTGTTTCATCCAGGAAATGTCTGGGTCAAGGGGCCTTCATAGAGCAGTTTTCTCAGGTAGAAAAAAAAAAAAGGAGTTCCATGACTAAAAATATCTAAAAGTGTGAAAGCAAGTTGTAAAGGATAAATAAATCCTTGCCTCCCGAATTAGCTCACTGTGTAATGATCAGTAGCTCTAATATGTGACATAACCTTTCCAGGACTCAGCTTATGCATCTTAACATAGGCATTAACAATAACACCTAGCTTATAATGTTGTCACAAATATTATATTAGATGACACAAGCAAAATTCTTATCAAAGTTCCCAGTATAATCAGCTGTGTCACCACTATTGTGTGTGTGTCAATCTTCCATAGCTAACTAAATTACCCGTTTTTAACCAGCAATACCTTTATCTTAATGGTGCTGTATTCAGATAAATGATTTTATTACTTTGTTAATGACAAATATAGAGTACCAATGCAAGAAAATTAGAAAGAAAAGTGTATCTGAGAGAAGGTCAGAATGGAGCTCACAAAGGATATCAAAAGGACAGGCACTTAGATGGAGCTCACAAAGGATGTCAAAAGGACAGGCACTTAGATTATTCTCTCCACCACCTGTCGATGTTGAAGGATATCATTGTTTATTCATTATTTACTATCTGCCACTTTCCAGATAACTGTGCAAGTGATGAGGCTGTTTCGGCTAGAAAACAAAAGAAAACAAAATCATAATTCCTTCATTTATGAAGCTTGCTCTCTACTGAGGATTATTACCATGACTTCAGTTTTTCACGGCATTAGTTATTAATTGAGTCTTTACCCAAAATGTGGTTCATGTTCTCTTAAAAAGATCTATACTCTGCTTCCTTTGCAGAAATAACCTTCTGTCAATAAAATCTTCCTTTGCAGAAATAACCTTCTGTCAATAAAATAACCTGCAATCAATAGACAGCAATGATTAAGGGCCTACCCCCACCAGGATGGGTTTAGCTTTGCCTATGTCCACTCATCTAACTCCTAAATTTAACAAATACATATTGACCATTATTCTCTGTACTAGGGATAGGGTAGCAACAAAAACCTCTGCCCTTGTGTATTTTCTGAGAAGGTCAACAATGAACAAATATAGTATGTCAGGTAGATAAGGACAATTGAGGAAAACAACTCACAGAAGACACATAAGGAGTACGTGTTGCAGTTGGGGGGTGCTGGTGGGTACTGCAAGGTAAAGAAGGGTGGTGGAGGAATGGCTCACGACATGGTGACATTTGAGGGATACCTGAAAAGGGGGAAGGGGAGAGCCATGCAGATATCTGAGGGAGGAGACCTCTAGTCTAAATGAACTTCCAGACAAAATGCAGTGTTTCTGCAGTTGTGCAGGTGAACTGCGAGGAGATTTGTGTGACTAAAGTGAAACATACAAGAAATGAAATCTGAGAAGTAAAAGGGAAAGGGAGGATATGTCAAGGTGGTTTGTCAAACTTGGTTGGTCATTTGAATCACCTCAAGCTCCCAGCAAACTGCAAATTGTGATTGGATAGCTCTAGGTTTGGGGCTGAGACAGCTGACACTGCTGGTTTGCAGACCCTCTGTTGAGTCACAAGGTCATTGACAAAAATTGCAATGGCTTTAGCTTCTCCTCTGGATGAGAGGGGAGGTCAGTGGACGGTTTGAGTGAAGTACATGATCTGAATTATATTTTTAAAGGATCACATGACTGCTGCTTGGAAAATTGACTCTGGCAGCGTGAGCTTAGAAGCAAAGAAACAATTCAGGAGGCCACTGTAGAATTTTATACATCGGTCAAGATGTTGTGAGTCAGGATTTGAATGCAGGTCGAAAGTACTGAATTTAAATGCATGTATAGCGTTGGTCTCCTGCTGAATCCCTTCTTTGCCTCTTCATCTACACAGAGTCTAAATAGGCACAGAGCACATCTATGTTCTCATTTTACACTAAGAAAATTGAAACTGAAAGATTAATTTTTTTAAAGAGTCACAGATATTAATTAGTGACAAAAGTAACACATGAGATTCCATTTGTTCCAAGTCTAAATAATTAATATGCTTGCAATAGTAACCTTTGGCCAGACAGAAATGAGAAAGGTCAAATAATTAAAATTTTTGAAAATACTACATAATCCCATTGATGCTCACTTGAGGCATAATAATAGTCTCTGTTATCTTTGTAATTATTTTAAAAACCATTATATTTACCATGACTTCAATGCTAAATGTTCTCCTGTGTAGTTAATAATTGAAAACAGTTGACCTTATTAAGTGGTTCTGAACCTATTTTGGTCAGAGAACCAAAACAGGGAACCATTTGATAAAATGCTAAAAACTGTCAACCTCTTCTCTTAACCATTCCATAAAAATATACATTCAAAAATGTTCTTACTTTTTCCATGGGGTTCATAAATTTACTGAGGTGTAAACAGATGTAAGGAAACCCATTTGCCAACTTGAATTTTTTAATAATGCGATATATCTTTTCCTTACCATGCTGAATAAGCAGGTTTCTACTTTGATAGTACATCAAATGCATTGCTATCATTACTAGCCTTTAGTCACACAATGCCTGAACAAAATAATAAAAGATGATGTTATGATAACTTCTTCCCTGCAGGGTACTAATGAAGTCAGGAACTTGGCACATGAAGGACAATTTGAGGAGGAAAGTGGAGCTAGAGGACTGTAGAGGACTGTAGGACTGTTACCACTGTCCTACCTTCAAGCCTTGGCTTTTCAAACCTGTAGTCAACACAGCATTATAAACAGAGGAAAGAGTGGAATTAGAAATAATTTGGGGTCCAGGCTCTGTGGCTCATGCCTGGAATCCTAGCAGTCTAGAAGGCCAAAGCAGGTGGATTGCTTGAGCTCATGAATTCGAGACCAGCCTCAGCAAGAGTGAGATGCCATTTAAAAAAAAAAAAAAAAGCTGGGCGTTGTGGTGGATGCCTATAGTCCCAGTTACTTGGGAGGCTGAGGCAGGAGGATCGCTCAAGCCCAAGAGCTTGAGATTTCTGTGAGCTATGATGCACTCTGCCCAGGGTGACAAAGTGAGACTCTGTCTCAGAAAATAAGAAATAATTTAGGGCCAGATTAGTAAGCTATAGAGGAAAGGCAGAATACCATCTGATAAGTGGTTCAAAAAGCCACGTATCATTATCTGTTCTCATGAATCAGCCTTGCAGTTGTTTTACAAAAGTTACAACTCTCAATACAGTGTGATGATGGCTATACAAGTTGCTAGATTATTGCTTTTTTTCTGACTCAGAGATAGTCATGATTTTATCAAGTATTAGATATGATAGTCATTATCTTATATTAAAATGAGCCTCTGTGAATAATTCTTACTTTTTATTTTCTTTAGCTAATTGACTAATCCAGGTATGGTCTGAAACCCATGAACCAGATCTTCAGGCTACCTCTTCTGTAAACTCTGCTGCACAGTGTTGGTTGGGTTGATCATTCAGATCAAAGATAGTTGCAAATTCAGCCAGGTCTCCTATTGAGTCGTAAAGCATACACATAATATTTTTAGCATGATGTTGATGAGTTTATCACAAAGACAGTGCTCTTCTTATACAGGTACAGATATGAGAGATATTCTTTCTCCAATTCAACTCTCAGCATCTCTCCGTGTCTCCTAGACTCAAGTAGCCAATTACCAATCTCGGTTCTGGAAAAGTCACAATCCAAAATAAGGGACGGTAAGATTATTATTTTTGTAAATTTACTTGACTAGGGAAACATTTGGAAGAGACATTATACATGGTTTAGTATGGACAAAAATATCTGTATGATTTTTGCTCTCAAAGGCTGCACTGTTTAAATTGAGATATTATGATATCATAAAAAGGCCTGGATTATAAGGCAGTATGTGATGAAATCTGAATAAAATATCCAAATAATCAAATCATATGGAAAGGAAGAAGATTAATTACTGGTGACTGGGAAAATTTTCCAGTGGTCAAATAAGGTGGGTCTTAAAAGCTATGTAAGATAGTCTAGCCCATACAAATCTCAGTATGTTGCTCAGATCTGAAAGAAATATAATTTTCTCCATAAGTCAATTTAATTTCTGAGTCCAGTTCCTTTTCATCAGAATGCAAAAAACTTAATCTCAATTTGTCCCTAACCTTCATCTTTTCCCTCAGTGCTTGCTCTTATTCTAGGGAGTTTACATAATAGTTAGAGGGACTCATATTCCCTGCCGGCTTAGATATCTATAACCCTCAGTTCATAGTGTTTGGTCAGATCTGTCACCATGAGATCACCTTATATTCATACACACACACGCACATATATACATATGTATACAAACCCAGGGTGCCAAAAAATGTATACACATTTTAAGAAAGGAAAATTGTATTAAAATGTAATGCTCAATATACACCAATAATATTTATTATTCTGTGTCTTGTAGATATACAACTGTAGAAGTCAATTGGCTTTTACAAGTACAAGAGGGATTCAAATATGACTTGTGTTCATCTTTGATTATCTTTTGTTAGGAGTTTTCTTTCTTGAAATGTATATACATATAAAAAGGCAAGGAACTGACTAACAGGTTTGGAATTTCATTCAGATATAATGCACAGTCAATGAAGATGTTTTGTTTTTAGCCATCAGGGAAGACTCATGATATAAATGGCAGTCAAACTAGTTAGGAAATATTTAATCATGCAGTGTAAAAGAGTGAAATTGGTCAACAATAAGATTACTTGTGATTTCTACTGAAAAATAGCGAAGTGCAAAAATAAGGGTGGGAAAGCTTTGTTTAAAATTTTGTGTTTTGGGCTACACCTGTGGCTCAAGGGAGTAGGGCGCCGGCCCCATATACCAGAGGTGGTGGATTCAAACTTGGCCCTGGCCAAAAACAGCAAAAAAAGAAAAAAAAAATTGTGTGTTTTGCCCCAGCTACAAGTCTGGGGCAAAAAGTTCAGTCTGCATAGGGAATGAGAAGAAGAGAGAAAGTAATAATGAAGGGAAGAAGAGCAAGAGTAATAATAAGAGCTCCTTGGTGAAGTTTCCAGGGGACTCATACTGCCTGAAAGATAGAAGTCACCAAACATTTTCCAAACTTGCCTAAACTCCTATCAAATAATGACCATTGCAAAAATTCCTGCATGCTAATACAGATTGAAGATACATTGTAGAAACATAGAGTAAATAATTAGCGGTAACAGTGATCTAATTCCAAACCTCTGCTCTGCTTTTCTTTAAAGAGTGCGAAGTTGACGCCAGCTCCTCCATGTGGGTTTATGTTTTCCTGGGAAATCTTCTTCGTGGCATAGGAGAAACTCCCATTCAGCCTCTGGGCATTGCCTACCTGGATGATTTTGCCAGTGAAGACAATGCAGCTTTCTATATTGGTAATTTGGGTATATTGTTTCCCTCATGGTGGGAGCAGCAGGGTACCTGGTTTTCCCAATTCCAACCTATAGCAAACTGGGTGTGGGAACTATGATGCTTCATATCCAATCCATTTCTTCAGCTCACACATTTCTGAAGTACACATTTAGGATGTGATGATGAAGATGCAGAAAGATCCACTGTTATAGGGAAGAAAAGTAACTGTGAGTTCAACTGCAATAACAAATGACATTGTGAAAGTGTCTTCCTGGGATTCAGATGTAATAGGTTCCTTGGGTGGGATAACAATCCTACCATACAGAATGCAGGAAGTTTAATTTAACTTCTTTATATTGTATAAGCCCTGATTATTTAAAGTAACTTTTTATAGGAATAGGCAATAAGAACTTCTGAAATATTAATAGTAGTTAAGAATGAATAAAAGAAAATCTAAAAACCTTAGGAGCTAGACCCGAGGATATCCCATCTCTGCAACAGGTCCCAGTAAATAGACCAGCAGCTAAAATCACAAACCCAAAATAATATGGCACAGGCATAATTCCAAGATCAAATGCATTTAAACAGCATTTATTGGGTGCTTCTTATGTCTTGAGATTAAACCAGAAACTAGAGACTCGGGGATGACTAAAACTTGTTCTCTGTTTCACACATCAGTCTTGATTTCTTAGAATTCTGATCTTTTGAAAGCCTTGCCTCGGGGACAAAGGGGTCAGATTTAAATTCATGTAAGAGGCCTATCTAGGCCCACTGTATGCTCCTGGCTATCCTCTACACAGCTCCAAGGCATGATGATTACACCCAAGCAGGCTATAGTTAAGAACGGAGTTCTTGCTCTAATGAAAGACTATGGCATTAATTAGGAAGTGGAATTAGAATTAAATATTCCATCACAGGCAATTACTCTGGGGACTGGAGGAATGGTGGCAGCCAGGAGAAGCATACAGGTGCCAAAGTGTCCCTGTCCTCTCCAGGAGCTCAGAGCTTGATCTCTTTGCCCTCTGTTCTGGAAAGGATCTGGTAACTACTGTCTACTCAAGTTAAATTCACCTCCCAAGGATACATGTGTTTTTAAGCTCTGTGGCTAAATGAAAGGCAGATGGGAGATACTTTGCATGGAGGAGCTACCTTTCTGGTTACTAGAAATGATGGCCTTTAGGCCATCTGTACCACTTACCTGTGAAGGGCTGCTCAGGAGGGTTTCAAAGGGTACTTTTCCTGTTACAAATTCTAGTTCATTTGCTATCTGCATCCAGGTCCTACCCACACAGATCCTGTTCTCACAAATGATTGCTCAGACCCTCCAAGTGAATGCATACGCTTTTTCATTAGGTAGAAGAAATCAATTTGAATGTCAAAACAAATCTTTTGCTTAACTATTCATAGAAAATGTTTGAATGACTATCAAAGTTAGCACAGCTCTAATTTTTAATCAGCGGGTAATCTAATCCTAGGGAGTTAAGTTTGCTTCATTGTAGAATATTAACTTCTTCAGCATTTTAGTGTTATTTTCTTATTAAGAGGTAATTAATGCTTTAAAAGTATTCATTCTTCTCTCCAAGCAGAGAAGCACTGATTTTCTGATGCAATGTGGTTGAAGACTGGACAAATTACATGCAATCAATGAGAAGCTGAAACATTTTCAGCCACTAACTGGATCTCATTTCTTGTTTAAAATTTATTAATCTGTCAGAGCCTAGACATGACAGCTCTTCTTGCCCCCCCCCTTTTTTTTCTTGGTGCAGGGTGTGTGCAGACGGTTGCAATTATAGGACCGATCTTTGGCTTCCTGTTAGGATCATTATGTGCCAAACTGTATGTTGACATTGGCTTTGTAAACCTAGGTATGGGAGTTTATTTTTATTTATTCATTTATTTTAGCTACTGCAACCTTTTTAATGGGGACGGTATGAAAAATATCAAATTGCCTTTTTATAAAATGGTAGGGTAATAACCTTTCGGTTAAAGAAAATAATCCATAGGAATCTTATTATTGATTTAATCCTCATATGCATTGATAAATGGAATATGGAAAATGGGTGATGATTGAAACGGGATGACCCACAGTGTGTGATGAGGGTGTACCCTTTTTCATTTTTGGTTTGCCAGTTCAAACACATTCCAGCTGTAGTTAAGGCTGAATACTGTGGCTATTTGTTGGCTATCCTTGGTTTCAGGTGTGTCAACATTTATTATAGTTGTATCAATTGATAATGTATTTGGGCATTTGCCAGAAAGACCAAGGATTGAAAGCCTTCTGGCAACCAAAGTTCCTTCTTTTTTTTTTTTTTTTTCACTGTATAAATCTCTTTTAGGTGAAGGCAAGCCTGGCTTTCCTTCCAGGAGATTGCTTGTCTAAAAAATAAATAAGCAATCCTGATCTTTCTATAGCTATTAATTTGTTTCTATCTCTGTGAGGTGTACCACCTAGAAATAGATGATATTTACCTTTCTTTAGAAGAAGTTCAAGAAATCAGTTATAAACAAGAAAACAAGTTTTCACTAAAAAAGAGCAAATCTGGACTTGCATTTTGAAGTCATCAGATGTAAAACAAATGCAAAAATCTCGCACATTTTAAATCAAATAACCTGCAAGACTCATTTCAAAAATTTTATTTATTCATTCCCCATCCCCACCCCCAATTATTATACATGTACTCTATCCCAGATGCTGTGTCACTAAACAAATAGTTGAGTTCCTTGACTTCAAGAAAGTTAAAATCTACTTGTAAAGACTGGTATAGATAAGAAAGTATATATGTGATGAACACTATAGATTATCAAGGGGAAGCAATTAAGATGTAATGACAAACTAATATAAACCTTTTATCAACTATAATGCAGTGATGATTGAATATCATTGTCAAGGGAAATGTGTTTGTTTTTTCTCATGAAGTGTGGTGGAGATGTAGTGTTTTGTTTCATAGATTCTTATACAAGGAAAAAAACAGTTTAATGAAAAAAAATCATCAATGTTTACTCCTTAGGCAAGTGAGTGTCAAAGATTTTATGATGCATGATTTATTGAAGTTTTATCTCTATATACAAATCGAGCATCAGCCTTAGAATATTATTAACCACCATTTAATGAGAAAATTCCACTGATTTAACCTCAATGAGTCTTAAGTTTACCATCGGTATATGCAGAGGCTTGCACAGGATTTTGACTGGAGGGTGTAGGGAATAACTTTTGTCAAACAAAATCTTAATCAGACGTCCAATGTGTAAATTGGATGTAAGTGATGCTGATATGAAGTAGCTGACATAGGAGCTTGGAGCCCTCATAATTCTCCCTAGAATGTTGCCTTCCTTTTACTTCCAGTCACTTTGCAGTACCCTGGAGTACAGTTTGAAAATTATGAGAACATTCCAGAGTTTAGACATTATGTTTTTAGAGTAACGAACAAAAGAGGTAGTATCTTGCTCCAGAAATGTCCTTTTCCCTTCAACAAGAGAGATAATGCAGCCACGGTGTGTGTTAGTGTGGTTTTGCTTCAGTGCACTTCTCAGATGCTGTGTTTTTATGAATGGAAGACTCAGGACAACCCTTCCATGAGTAAGTCTATGGGGACCATATGTTCAAACGTGTGCTCACTTCCCGTCTCTGGGTTGTATTTTGTTAGCTTTCTTAACATTTGAAGCTTTTCTGTAATTATTATCTTTTATAGAGGTCTGTGATCTCTGATGATCTTTGATATGACTGTTGAAATTGTTTAGGGGTAGCACAAACCGTGCCCACCTAAGAGGAAATTCGGTCAATGTATGTGTGCTGACTGCTCCACTGACCTGCAGTTCCCCTTCTCTCTCCCTCTCCTTGGGCCTCTCTGTTCTCAAAGACACAACAATGTTGAATTAGTAACTCTACAATGGCTTCTAATTGTTCTAGTCAGAGTCTCATTTTAAGTCAAAAACTCATTTGACTTAAGTGAGTCAACATCTCATTGAAGTCAAATTGTTAAGCTTAGTGAGTCAGGCATTTTGAAAAGGTGCATAGACTGAAAGGTATGTAGATAGTCAACCAAGTTCTGAATGCAACGGAAAAGTTCTTGCTGTAAATTACAAGTGCTACCCCAGGGAACACATGAATGATAGGAAAGCAAAACAGCCTTTTTGCTGAGATGGAGAATGTTTTAGTGGTCTGGATAGAGGATCAACCTGGCCACATTTCCTTAAGCCAAAACCCAATCTAGAGGAAGGATCTACCTCGCTTTAATTCTATGAAGACTGAGAGAGGTAAGGAAGCTGCAGAAGAAAATTTGGAAGCTAGTGGTGGTTGATTCATGAGGTTTAAAGGAAGAAGTCTTGCCCAGAATATAAAAGTGTGAGATGAAGCAGCAAGTGCAGATAGAGAAGGTACAAGTTATCTGGAAGGCAGCTCGGATAATTGATGAATGAGGCAACAGATTTTCAATGTAGATGAAATCGCCTTTTAGTGGAATAAAATGTCATTGAGGACTTTCACAGCGTGAGAGGAGAAGTCAATGCCAGGTTTCAAAGCTGCAACGTACAGGCTCTTTGGTTAAGGATCAGGGCAACTGGGGACTTTAAATGCATGTCAATGTTCATTTATTATTCTGAAAATCACAGGGCCCTTCAGAAATATGCTAAATCTATTCTACCTGTGATCTATAAATGGAGCAACAGAGTCTGGATAGCATATCTGTTTATAGCATGGCTTACTGAATGTTTTAAGCCCACTGTTGAGAAGTAATGCTCAGAGAAAAGATTCCATTCAAAATATATTACTGCTCATTGACAATTTATCTGGTCACCCAGGAGCTCTGATATGGAGATAAAAGAAGATAAATTGTTGTTTCCCTACCAGCTAACACAACATCCACTCTGTATGTTATGGATCAAGAAATAAGTTCAACTTTCAAGTCTTATTATCTAAGAAATAAATTTCATGAAGATGTAACTGGCATAGATAGTGATTCCTCTGATGGATCTGGGAAAAGTGAATTGAAAACCTTTTGAAAATGTTTACCATCCTAGATGCCATGAAGAATTCATTTATGGGATGAGGTCAAATATCAACATTAACAGGAGTTTATAAGTTAATTCCAATCCTCATGGAGGACTTCGAGGGATTCAAGCCTTTAGTGGAGGAAGTAACTGCAGATGTGCTGGAAATAGCAAGAGAACTGGAATTAGAAGTGGATGCTGAGGAGGGGACAATTTCTGCAATCTCAGCAATTTAAAACTTTAATAAAAGAAGAATTGTTTCTTATGAATGAGCAAAGAAAGTGTTTTTTTGTCTTTTTGAAGATGGAGTCTACTCCTGGTGAAGATGCTATGAACATTGTTGAAATGATGACAAGGAGGTGGAACATTGTGTAAACTCAGTTGGTAAAGCAAGCAGCAGGGTTTCAGTGGACTCTAATTTTGAAAGAAGTTCTACTGTGGGTAAAATGATATCAAATAGCAGTACATGTAACAGAGAAATCACTCGTGAAAGGAACAGTCAATTGATGCAGCAGACTTCAATGTTGTGTTAGTTTAAGAAGTTGCCATGGCTACCTGGAGGTGCAGGAGCCACCACCCTGATCAGTTGGCAGCCATCAACATCAAGGCAAGACCCTCCGAAAAGATTCCTCCTTGCTGAAGGCTGAGTTGATTGTTAGTATATTTTTTAGCAAGAAAGTATTTATTTTTTTTTTTTTTTGAGACAGAGTCTCACTATGTGGCCCTTGGTAGAGTGCTGTGGTGTCACAGATCACAGAAACCTAAAACTCTTGGGCTTAAGTGATTCTCTTGTCTCAGCCTCCCAAATATCTGGGACTACCGGCACCCGCCACAATGCCCAACTATTTTTGTTACAGTTGTCATTGTTGTCTAGCTGGCCCAGGCCAGGATTGAACCTGCCACTCTCAGAGTATGTGGCTGTGCCATAACCACTGTGCTACAGGCATCAGAAAGTATTAAGAAAGTATTTTTTAATGAGGATGTGTACTAAATGCCATCATACACCTCATAGACTACAGTATAATAAAAACCTAACTTTGGTATGCACTGTGAAACCAAAAAACTCATGTGACTCACTTATTACAATATTCACTTTATTGAGGTACTCTGGAGTCAAACCTGCAATATCTCCAAGGTCTTCCTATAATCCATGTCCAGATTTTTGAAAAGATCATGTGTGAATTATTAGATATTTTGATGATGTGATAAGAATTTGTGCAAGGATCTCATTTTTCTACAGTAGCTTGTTTCAACACATTCGTTGCTAACTGTGTTACTTAGTTAACCATCTTCTCTGCCTTTCAGATCACATAACCATTACCCCAAAGGATCCCCAGTGGGTAGGGGCCTGGTGGCTTGGTTATCTCATAGCAGGAATCATAAGTCTTCTTGCAGCTGTGCCTTTCTGGTGTTTACCAAAGAGCCTACCAAGACCCCAAAGTGGAGAGGACTCTAATTCCCCTCCTGAGAAGTCCAAGTTTATTATAGACGATCACACAGACTACCAAACACCCCATGAAGAAAAAGCAAAAATAATGGAAATGGCAAAAGGTAAGTCAGTTTCTCTGTGATAGTGAAGCTCGTTGAGACTTTAGGGGGATTAGAAATAATACCCCTTATTTCCCATTATGTGTTGTTTTAAAAACTTGAGAAACTATACAGGAAGCAAAATCACAATTAGCAAGTCACCTTCATTACTGGAAAACTTCAGCACATAACCTCTCTGCCCACTCACATCCCCGTGATTTAGACCCTGCAATGTAGCCTCTACCCCAGATTGCTGTTTTGTATAAGTCTGAGTGGAAGAAGAGAAGGAATGAATCTGAAAGTTTGGTGACCTTTTAACAGATGGGATCCATCCATTTGAGTATTGCAGGACTTTCGCCAATGATTCCAGTGACTGTGGTGTGGACAAAAGGACGGAGTGTTCTATGAATCCCTTCCATGGGGGTATAGACACAAGATTAAACCCCTCACTGCTTCTTCTCAGATGATAGTTACTAATACATTTATTCAAATTCTTATCATGTCTAACTGGTTGTCTATATAACAGAAAGAAGAAAGAATAGAATACCAAAGGTCATGTGTAAAGCCAACATTGATACATCAGATGGGGACAACTTTTATATTCCTTTCCCTGTGACCGTGACCTGAGTTATAAGAATGGAGACCAGAAAAATGAAATTCTGATGTCCTGCATAGGGCTCCCAGCTGCATAGTTGACAGTGCATTCTCATTACTCTTGTCTCTGAGGAATCTGTTCTGAATCTGAAAATCTGTTTGATTTTCACCTCTAATGTAATCCCTGTTGCATTCCTATAGAAGCAAGTGCCTATGTCTGATCTGGACCTGGCCAGATGGCAGCCTTGATGGGTGCCAGCAACAGACAATGCATAGAGTATATGTGTGCCACACTATGACTGCTCCCAAACACAGCGACATGGGACTCAACCATCTAAGTCCTGCCACCTCAGCTGCATCTTCTACCAACTGTGGCACTGTCTTTAATTATGCCATGTTTTTTTTGCCTTACAGATTTCCTTCCATCACTGAAGAATCTTTTTGGAAATCCAGTATACTTCCTATATTTGTGTACAAGCACCGTTCAGTTCAATTCCTTATTTGGTATGGTGACCTATAAACCGAAGTACATTGAACAACAGTATGGCCAGTCATCTTCCAAGGCCAACTTCGTTATCGGTATGCTTATCTGTCCTTCATGTTTTCTCATAGATCCTAACTTAGATGCAACTTTTTGTCCTGTGTTTGTATTTATTATTATTATTTTGGATTTTCTTTTTTTTTTTAATTTCAATCTATTAAGGGGATACAAATGACTTTGGTTGCATGGGTTGCTTTATAATGTTTGAGTTGCAGCTACACATGTGCCCACCACCCAACTAGTGTTCACTGCACCCATTAAGTTTTTGCCCCTCCCCTCCTTGCCCCAACCCCGTATTTTATTTCCACTAAGTTTTACATTCCTCTGTGCACACTGTACTCACTGGTTAGTTTCAGCTTAATTAACAAGTATGTGTGCTATTTGTTTCTCCATTCTTAAGATACTTCACTTAGGGTAACGGTGTCTAGTTACATCCAAATTATTGCACAGGGCATTAATTCGTCATTTTTTATGACTTGGTAGTATTCAAAGGCATATATATACCACATTTTGTTATTGCATTCATGACCTGATGGACCCTTGGGCTGATTCTACATCTTTGCAATTGTGAATTGTGGAATTGTGCTGAAATAAATATTTGAATGCAGTTGTCTTTTTGATAAAATAACTTTTTTTCCTTTGGGTAGTTATCCAATAGTGGGAACAAATGATAGGTCTACTGTTAGTTCTTTGAGGATTCTCCATACTGTTTTCCATAGACTGTCTACTAATTAGCAGTCCTGCCAACAGTGTATAAGTATTCCTTTTTCTCTGCATCCTCACCAAAATCTGTTGTGTTGGGACTTTTTAATGAAAGCCATTCTAATAGGGGTAAACTGATATCTCGTTATGGTTTTAATCTGCTCTTTCTGATTATTAGTGAGATTAAGCATTTTATCATCTTTATTGGCCATATGTTTATCATCTTTATTGGCCATTATTTTGAAAAGCTTATGTTCATGTATTTTAGCCACATTTTGATGGAATTTTTTTTTTCCTGGCTGATTCACTTGAGTTCATTGTAGGCTCTGGATATTAGTCTTTCATCACATGTATAATTTGTGAATATTTTCTCCCATTTCTATAGGTTGTCTATTTGCTCTGTTGAGAATTTCCTCAGATGTGCAGTAGCTATTAGTTCAGTCAAATGCTATTTATTCATTTTTGTTGCCATTGGGGTCTTTGTCATAAATTCTTTACCTATTCTGATATTTAAAAGTGTTTTTTCCTACATTTTCCTCTAGAATTTATATGGTTTCATGACTTATATTTAACTCCTTTTTCATCTTAAATTAATTTTTGTGAGTTGTGTGAGATATGGATCATGTTTTATTTTTTTCTATGTGGCAATCCAGTCTTCCTAGTACCATTTATTGAATAGGACTTCACTTCCCCAGCAAGTGTTCTTGGCTCCTTAGCTGAAAATAGTTGGCTATAGGTGAGTGGTTTTATATCTAGGCTCTCTAATCTGTTTCATAGGTCTATATCTCTATTTTTGTGCAAGTACCACACTATTTTGATAACTATAGTCTTATCGTATAGTTTGAAATCTGATAATGTGATATCTCCAGGTCAGTTCTTTTTGCTTATGATTGTTTTGGTTATTTGGGCTCTTCTCTGGTTTCAAACACAGCATAGAATAATTTTTTTGAAGATCTGTGAAATGTGATATTGGTATTTTGATGGGGATTGCAGTGAATCTGTAAATTACTTCAGGTAGGATGGACCTTTTACAATTTTGATTCTGCTGTTTATGAACAAGATATGTTCAAGCTTGGCTGTTAGTATATAGAAATGCTACTGATTTGTGTACATTAATTTTGTAATCTGAGATTTTGCTGAATTTACTTCTTAACTCCATGAGTCTCTTGGTGGAATATTTGGGGTTTTCTAAGTAGATCATGTCATCTGTGAAAAGCAATAATTTGACCTCCTCTTTCCTGATTTGGATGCCCTTTGATTCTTTCTCTTGCCTGGCTACTCTGGCTAGGACTCCTAGCTCTATGTTGAATAGAAGTGGTTACAATGGGCACCCTTGCCTTGTTACAGTTCTTAGGGGAAATGTTTTCAACTTTTCCCCATTTAGTATGGTGTTTGCTGTGGGTTTGTCATAAATAGTTGGGGTTTTTTTGTTTGTTTGTTTGTTTGTTTTTTTGCAGTTTTTGGCCAGGTCTGGGTTTGAACCTGCCACGTCTGGCATATGGGGTTGGTGCCCTACTCCTTTGAGCCACAGGCGCCGCCCTCATATATAGTTGTTATAATTTTAAGATATGGTCCTTCTATGTCTTGTATGTTGAGGGTTTATATCACAAAAGGGTGATGAATTTTGTCAAATGGCTTTTCCTCATCTATTGAGAGGATCATACGGTCTTTTTTTTTCTTCAGTTTATGTGGTGAATCACATTTATTGATCTATGTGTATTGAAGCCTCTTTGCATTCCTGGGATAAGCCCACTGGGTCGTGGTGTATTATTTTTTTATATGCTGCCAAATTGGATTTGATAGCATTTTATTGAGGATTTTTGCAACTACATTCATCAGGGATATTGACTTATAGCTTTTTGTTATTGTTGTTGTTTGTGTGTATATGTGTCCTTTCTTGGCATTGGTAACAAGGTGATAGTGGCTTCATAGAGTGAATTGGAGTAAATTCCCTCCTTCTCTGGGTTATGGAATAATTTCTATTGTATGGCTACCAGCTCTTCTTTATACATATAGTAGAATTTGGCTATAAATCCATTTGATTCAGGGTGTTTTTTTGTTAAAAGTTTTTTTATTACTGCTTTGATTTCATTATTGGTCTATTTCAGCGGTTCTGTTCCTTCCTGACTGAATCTGGGGAAGTTGTATGTTTCCGGAAATTTGTCCATTTTTCTCTACATTTTCGAGCTATAATGGGCTGTGATGTTATTCTACTTATCAGAAGTTGGTACTTATAGGAAGAAGCCAACTGCAGAGTTGTTCTTCCATGCCTGCAATTTGCTTTAGTCCCTCAGAAGAGGTACTTGAATGCACCAGGCAGTGGCAGGTACCAGAAGCTCCAGGGGATTGGAACTGGCAATCAGGAGTGACTTTGTTTCCCCTTGCCCTTCCCTTGCCCCAAGAGACTCCTTCTAGTGTCTGGTTGTAAATGGGTGCCCAAATTTGCCAGGCATGCTTGTCAACAATGGTGCTTTGGGATGGCAACCGCTTCACCCCTGCACCTACCCAAGTCTGAAGGTATGGTTTTCCTGCAGGCAGATGGGTGCTCCACCAGTTTTCTGTGACTCAGACCCACAGTGAACTCTCCTGTAGTTCCGCCCAACTGGGCCCCTCCACCTCTTGAGTCCAGCTCTTAATTATTCCCTTTGTGTCTTCAAGCAACCTCATTAAGTCTTGGGGTGTGGGATTCACCTGCTTGCCTGTCTTGCTGGCAGGCATCTCCATGGGATGTCGGTGGGCAGTTAACTCCCAGATCTAGCCCCCTAGGTCCACTGCAGGTCCTCAAGGGGAAAGGTGTGGGCCCTACTCTCTCTGGAAACATTAGACTGGAGGACTTACACGCACAGTACAGGGGGCTACTTTTGAAAATTGTGGTTCAATGGTACCTCTTGACTATAGTAGGGGGAGTGCAGGAGGAAAATAGTCTGAATGGATGAGAGCCAGCATTCCACTTCTCCTGGTCTTTCTTCCTGGAAGGAAGTCCTCACAAATTGTCCAGACTGGGATTACACAAGTTCTCTGGAGACCACTGCAATCTGGGAAGGGGCTGTGAACTGTCTATGGAAGCAGGTGATGTGAAAACTGAAGGGCTGGAGCTCCCTAGGGTGGAGAAAGGGGTGGTAGGGGCTGAAACCAGCATGTCTGCTCTCTTGGCTCATGGCTGTGGTCACAGGGGCTGACCTCCAAAGTGGCTAAGAGCCCAATGTTTTATTTTCAAGGAGGTCACAGTTCAATGATTGCAGTAGTATTTGGGCTTATGGGGGTGGAAAAGCTCCCAAGCACCCTGGCAATCCACTGACCACCAGAAGTGTGTGGGAAGGAGAAATAAAATACCCACCACTACCTTCACTGGGCTCTGAGCTTCTCCAGGGTAGATTTCTGTTGATACCTTTTTTTTTCTTGTTTTCTGCCTCATGATTTCTTTCCATGAAGAGTCCTGCAGGCTCTGAAAACTTTCCCTCATGAACTACACCTTAGCTATTCCCCTTCCCCACTCTCCTCTGTCTGAAACCCTTCCTTCCCACTAGGATGATAGGACAACCAATGCCTCTCATCAGCCATCTTCCCCCAATCTTTAGTTGCATCTCAACTCTAGTAATCTTAGAGAAGATGGTTAGACACAAGGTGATTTAGAGCGTTTTAGATGAACTCAAAAAGTGTAAAAAATTTTAACAGAGTAAAACATTCACATAGTCTGTGCCACAAGTTTGTAGCAACAATTATTACAACTGTGGGTGAGTGACCCAGACAGCAAGTAGTCCTTACCATAGAGATGAAACATGCATTTTATGGGGAGATTGTTAATACCATAGCCAAAACAAAACAAAACAAAACAAAACCTTCACAACAATGCCCACTTTACATGAGCAGTTTTTTGGATAGTATAATATAGGTATTTAGACAGTTTAAAAGACGTTTATCACAAAATAAATCTGGTATTTGCTCAGCATCAAAAGATTTTTCTGACTCCTGATAACTAAGTTATTTTAAAGGGTCATGTTTCTAGCACAGCAGAACTGTCAATGATGAGAAAGATATTCAAGGGCTAAGAAAATCATGAAGGAATAAATGAAGAACCAGAATCTACAAATACATAGCCACCACCCTGAAAGGAATTGAATATTTTTAAAACCTGAATTAGTTCCTTTAGACTAAGAAGATGGCATTGAATGTTACTGTTTCAAGGCACAGAATATGTTCTATTTCTTTGGACATATCCCTTTATGATAGGATACTCCAATGGTTTAAAATAATCTCCTCTTCATAAAATATTATAAAAATCTCTCTGTATATCTATCTGTGAAAGAGACCTGGGTTGGGGAGACCCAGCTGAGTATATTTTAGGAGACAGAATTTTTCTATAACAATGCTGGGGGATTAGCAGATGCATTAATGTAGATTAATGCATTAATACAAGATTAATATAAATTTTAATGTTAAGCTTAGATCATTGAGCTTTTTTACTTTCAATATTAATTGGTTCATTAATTTTATATCTATTGGTTGATCTGAACAAACGTTTTCCCAACACCCTGTTCATGCCAGTCAAAACTTTATATTGACTTCAACAAGAAAGGATGAGGAATGAAAGCTTATGGGATACATTCTTTTTATTCTAATTTTTAAATGTTTACTGAGATATAATTTACAATCAACAGTCGAGCCCACAGATCTTAAAGTATAGTTAATCTGGATAAATTTTTACATATATATTTGTAATAACCACCATCCAGAACACAGAACCTACTCTTGTACCCTAAAAACCGCCCTCAAATCTCCTTTCAGTCAATAATTTTTCACCAAAGCTAATATATTCTAAAGCCTATTAGCACAGACTAGTTGTGCTTATTTTTGAATTTCATAGAAATTGAATAGTATGTACTCTTTTATGCGTATTTTTCTTTAATTAAAGTGAAATCTGTGAGATTCATTCACGTGGTTATATATAGCAATGGTTTGTTCTTTTTCATTGCTGTCTAATAGCCTAATTACATGACCATACCATAATTTATTTTATTTTTGATGGATATTTGAGTTGTTTTCTGCTTTTGGCTACTATAAATAAAACTGCTGTGACCATTCTACATCTATATTGATGGGTTGGTACACTTATTTTAGTTTTTGGTTTGGGGCTTTTTTTTTTCCCCCTCTACCCTGGAATGCCACTGCTAGGCACAATTTCTGAAGCTTTTTTAGAAGATACTTTTTTCCATCAACCAATTTTGGGGTATGGGATTGAGAGAGAGAATGTAGGACTCTGCCCTTGTGTCAGTTTTGGGTCTATGGAAAGGGATTCAAAGTCAGGTTCTATGAAGTGGGGATTCAAGATGGCTGACCAGAGACATCAGCTGCCTGACTGTCTCATAAAGAAGGAAAAGTTTTAGATGAAAAAGAAATAAAAACTAACAAACAAACAATCATAGAACAGATATAACTCTGAGGAAAACATGCCAGAATCTATAAGAGATTCCATGGAAAGAAGTTGCAGAGCAGAAAAAGATGAAGCAAGATATCAACAGAGGACAACCCAAGAGGGACAGTTAGCCCGGTGAGAAGAGTAGATGGAGCAGCTCATTTCTCCCTCCTCTGCATCTCTCATAGGAGGAGGGCTTTCAAGCCATGGGGAGTGACTTTCTGCCCACATGAGCCCAGAGGCTGCTGCCACCAGTGAGCTGGGAATGGCTTGTGGACAGGACACTAGGCTTCTAGCCCCCAGGGCACTACTTCTCCCCCCACCTGCCCCACAGGACCTGAGCAGGAACAGCGATGCTATATTATTTCTCCACTTACCCTGTGCCTTTGTCCTCCCCAGGGAGCTTCAACTCCTCAGGTTTCACGCTGCCCGTTTCTACATAGACATTTCTCAACTCAGGCCCAGACTGCAGGATCCCCAGGGGTCCAGTGAGTCCTGAGTGATTTCTGTGACTCCTGGGTGATTTCTGTGACTCCAGAGCCTGGACATTCAGAGCAGATGCCCTCCAGACCAGACTGCTAGCTTTCCTGCATATAGACCTTTTCCTGCCTTGCCTCCCCAACCTGGGGCTGCCAAAAGGCACAACAAAGCCAAAACACCAGGATTTTCATGGAGTGCTAGACTCAGGCCTTTCCTTTTGAGGTCCTACAGTGGCCCAAGGTGTGCTCAGAGTTGACTCCCGCTCGCAGGCTTGCCCTGGGGATGCATCCCAGAAGCACCGTCAGAGCCAGCATGCCCTGAAGTGTCTGGATATCAACTTTGTTAAGGCATCCTGTAGGCAATTCTAGGTGGGCATGCTTCTCCCCAGCATGGTCTGGAATTAACCTACTTATTTCAGGGAGATGAGTTAGCCCATGGGGGCAGACGATTGAGGAGAGTGTGTGTGTCCCAGCTGTGATGTCTCACAGGGTATCCCTTCCCCCATTAGAGGGCTACACACTTGGCTCAGGAAGAGGTCCTGGTTGGGAAGCTTCCCTGATCACAACACAGTTGCAGGGGAGCTTGTCTGGCCTGAGATCCAGCCTAACATGGGTCATTGCAGGGGCGAGGGGGGACTGTGGAGCAGAGGGAGGGGAAAAGAGCAAGGCACAATGCAGACTACCAGTCTCTAAGGGACCTGCCTCTATAAACAGACTTTGTGGCTAGATGGGGCCACTTTAGCCGGAACTAGGAGCAAACAATTAACTCCCACCACAAAAGTTACTGGTCAGCTTCTGTGGACCAGAAGCTTCTGTTGGCAAACTCTTTCAACCCAGTCCTGCCCAGCCTCACTCTCCCACCACCTCACCAGTAGCACAGACTAAGGATTCATCTGAAAGCCCCACCGACCACCTGGGGCATTCAAGTGCTTCTCTTGAGGGACAGGAGCCTGTCCAGGAACCAGAAACAGCACTGCAGCTTGTTCCTTCCTGCAGGTGCCACCCACTGACGGGGCTGATACAACCTAGCAGGAAACTGCCTTGCCCCTCCTGTAACTTTGGTGGTGGTAGAGATAAACCCCCTGTGAACTACAGGTCTCTTCTTAAGCTTGGGGCACTTCTTGGTGGGAGGCATGAAACAAAGTCTGCCACAGTCACAAAGAATATCTTGGTTGCTGGCTCACACAAACACCAACCAATAACTGCAAGAACAGTAATAGAGTCCTTCAAGGTGTCTTTCAACTCAAGGAAACAAGGTGTAGCTGACTCACACCTGCAAGTACCACCCCCCATCACCAAGAGTATGCTGGGAGACCTAACTCATTACACTTTGTGCAGAAGGTTAAAGACAGCAGATCAGAAGTAACCAGAGAGATTCATTAAACCTGCTAGAGCAACCAATAGGCAACACAGTATCAGTGCTCTTTTCTCTGACAGTCAAGGTCTCAGGGGCAAGACCATAAGCCAGCCCCGACACCCTTGGCTCTTGATAGAGAGGCCAGATGAGAAGGAAACATTGGAAAAACTCAAGAAATACGAAAAATCAAAGTTATAGGTCACCCTTTAAAGACAACTATCACCCCTTACCAATGGGTACCAAGCTAAATGAAAACATTAAAGTGATAGATAAAAAATTTCAAACATGAATTATAAGCTAATTGAAACACAAGAGAAAGCCCAACACATAGAAACCACAAAGATGATGCAGGAAATTACTAAATGAATTAAAGCACTAAAGAAAAATCAAATAGGACTCCTGGAAATGAAAAATTCATTCAAGGGATTACAGAACACAGAGGAAAGCCTTAAGAACAGACTCAATCAGGCACAAGAAAGAAGCTCAGAACTTGATGATGATGCCTTTGTGCTAAACAAGTCAGTTCAAGGGAAAGAACAGAGAAACAGGAGGAACTAACAAAGCCTACAAAATATGTGCTACTATTTAAAGAGGCCAAACGTAAGAATCAGAGGGTTGGAGAACTTGGGGAAATTATTGAAGAAAATATTCCAGGCCTTGAAAAAAATAATTAATCATGACCAAATGGACTTCATTCCAGAGATGCAAGGATGGTTCCACATATGCAAACCTATAAATGTAACCCACAACATAAATAGACACAGATACAAGGACTATATGATCCTTTCAATAGACAAAGATAAAGCATTAGACAAAATTCAGCACCATTTTATGATAAGAACACTTAACAATATAGGCATAGATGGGACTTACCTCAAAATTGACTTCAAGGACTTGACCTCAAAAGGTCATATATGAAAAACCCACAGCCAACATCATATTGAATGGAAAGAAATTGTAAACATTTCTGCTTAGAATCAGAACCAGACAAAGTTGCCACTAGCTCTGCTGTTCAATATAGTGCTAGAAGTCCTAGCCAGAGAAATCAGGCAAGAGAAGAAAATCAAGGTTATTCAAATGGTCCAAGAATGCATTAATGAATACATGATCTATGCAGTTATGACTTAATAAACAAAAGAAAAAGAGCATATTCCCCTCCCCCCAAAAAAAGGAGAAATCAAATTATCACTCTTTGCATGAGTGATATCATGATCTTATATCTAGAAAACGTCAAAGTTTCAACCAAGGGACTCCTGGAATTGAGTAAAGTCTCAGGTCACAAAATCATTGTATACAATGAGTAGCTTTTATATATGCCAACAACAGTTAAGCTAATTGTTAGGGAAATGCCAATCAAAACTTTAATGAGATATCACCTAACTCCAATGAGAATGGCTCGTATTAGAAAGTCCCCAAACAATCGATGCAACATGAATTCAGAGAGAAAAGAACTCTTATACACTGTTGGTGGGACTATAAACTAGTGCAACCTCTATGGCAAATTGTATGGAGCTACCTCAAAGAACTTAAAGTAGCCCTACTATTTAATCCAGAAATCCCACTGCTGAGTATACCCAAAGGAAAATAGGTTATTTTATAAAAGGGACACCTGCACTTGAATGTTTATAGCAGCACATTTCAACCAGTTGAAAAGACATAGAAATAACCCAAGTGCCCACCAATACACTAATGGATTAATAGAATGTAGTGTATGCATACTATGGAGTGTAATTCAGCCATATAAAAATAGTGATCTAGCATCTTTTGGACAAGCTAGAGGGAACTGGAAACCATTCTTTTTTTTTTTTTTTTGAGACCAAGTCTCATTCTGTTGCTCTTGGTAGAGTGCTGTGATGTCATAGCTCACAGCAACTTCAAACTCTTGGGCTTAAGTCATTCTCTTACCTCAGCCTCCCAAGTAGCTGGGACTACAGGTGCCCACCACAATGCCTGGCTATTTTTTTGGTTGCAATTGTTGTTGATTAGCAGGCCTGGGCTGGGTTCATACCCAACAGCCTTGGTGTATGTGGCTGGTGCCATAACTACTGAGTCACAGGAACCGAGCCTGGAAACCATTCTTTTTTTTTTTTTCTTTTTTTTTGTAGACACAGTCTTTTTCTTTTTTTTAGAGACAGAGTCTCACTTTATCACCATTGGTAGAGTTCTGTGGCATCACACAGCTCACAGCAACCTCCAACTCCTGGGCTTAGGCGATTCTCTTCCCTCAGCCTCCCAAATAGCTGGGACTACAGGCACCCGCCACAATGCCTGGCTATTTTTTTGCTGCAGTTTGGCTGGGGTCGGGTTTGAGCCCACCACCCTCGGTATATGGGGCCGGTGCCCTACTCACTGAGCCATAGGCGCCGCCCAACCTGGAAAGCATTCTTTTAAGTGAAGCATCACAAGAGTGGGGAAGTAAACGTATGTACTCAATACCAAACTGGACTAATCAATCAACACTTAGATGCACATATGGAAGCAAATCTCAAAGCAAATCAAGCTGAGGTGAGAGGGAGGGCAGAACAGGGGAGGGGTAACTGGCACTTGTTGGGTACAGTGCACACTATCTGGAGGAAGGGTGTACTTACGTGTATAACTTTGACTCAATCTGTCTAAAAATAAAGTAGGTAACAATGTATGTAACATTTGGGAGTTTAAAAAAGTCAGGTATTTTGTTTTCTATGTTTATTGTGTATATATGTGTAAGAATAGGAACTTAAAGGAAACATATCAACAACATATCAACATCTCTAGAACTTAGTTCTAGAGAAGGAAGGTGGAGTCTAGAAGAGAAGGATAACTGGTATTATCTATATTCATTTTTCAAATAATAAATTAGGAGACAATACTAACATTAATTAATATGGGTTACAAAACCCAGGTTTCTTTCATTATTTTCTATTATGTCGTCATTATCTTTTAAATAGTAATCAAGTGACTAATATTTGGCTCTTCAGGGCCCCTGAATGTTTTCAATTCTGCCACTCACCACGTCCACAAATCTCAGGTCAGCTAGATGAGCAAAAATTAGCATTTTTTTTCTTTTCCGTTTCACTAATTTCCTGATCATGACCCCTTTAAGACAGGCTGATTTCTAATCTGATCATTTTATTGTTAACTTATACAACCTATGGTCAAATCAAAAGAGATCAAAAAGTCATTTTTTGTTATCATCTATATCAGTGGTTCTCAAGCTTCTCTAGCAACAAAAATAATTTTATGGTTGAGGGTCACCACAACATGAGGAACTGTATTAAAGGGTCACGGCATGAGGAAGGTTGAGAACCACTGATCTATATAGAATGAAAACATTTTTTAAAATAAATTAATGTAATAGCAAACCAAAGACCATTATATATTTGACATTTGGAATTCTACAAACCTTAGTTCAGAGACTGGGCATATAAATTTATAAAGAAAGAAGAAAAAGAAAAAAGAATCAGAAGAAACTTTATATCCCATTATCACTAGAGGTCAGTGCTTTTATTTTCATTTAGCAATTTCTCAGTGAGTTGTGAGTCAGAGACACAGATGCTTGGGGTTATTGTTTACCACAACAAATGCTCAGTTTGTATTTGAACCTTGTCTATTGGGTAGAGTTTACACAAGTTTCAGCCTTTTATTATTTGACAGAAATGCATTATCACAAAACTTGAAGCTAATATGTGTATCAGTGACTGATAGGTGGACAATATGGGAAATGAATTCTATTTAGCAGAGAAGTTATTTATTGTTGAGGGCTAGATCTCTGCTTTCCAGAGTTATACTGTTTATAGTCCAACCAACAAGGCACCAAAGGTCACCTTTACCCAAGTCTCTCCCAACACAGAAGTTCCACTCCTCAGGTCACCTCCAATATTTTTATTTCTGTAAATATAATGATAGAAATTAATTGCATGGTATAATATTTCTATGCCGGATAATGTGCTAAGAACTTTTCAGAAATAATGTAATTTAATCACCTCAACAACACTATTTTTAGTTCTATATTATAGGCAAGTTGACAAGCTTAGAGACATTCAGAGAATTACCTGCCATTGCATAGCTATTAATTGATAGAACTGGGATATAAACCCAGACAGTTGGGTTGCCAGAGTTCAAGCTCCCAACAGGCAAGATCTCCCTAGAGTTGTTTATAGCTCATATTTACTCGATTCCTAGTGAGGTTGCACATCTATTTATCAAGGAGACCATCTCCCAGATCCCTTGAAAGAGAGGTAATGTAACAGAGATCAAATGCACGGGAATGAACTTCACGCCTTCTGCACTGAAATCTAGTTTTACTACCTTCTAACCATAACCACAAACACATTGCTCTCTGAAATGAGCACCAACACATGACTATTATTAAGGTTGTGACAGAAAGTAAATGTGAGAGATAATGTATCCAATGTTTAGCTGAGTAACTGGTGCATTATATGAAAATTATATACATGTATTTGTTGTTGTTAGGAAGAATATGAAATTCAAAGGCTAAGAGGCTGGGTCAACCAAAACAAATTTTCTTTGTGCTGGAAAATCGAAATAGGACTTTTTTTTTTTTTTATTGAATGGTAACTATGTACATTAATGCACTTCTGGGGTACAGTGTGGGGTTTTTACATGCAATCCGAAATACTTCCATCAAACTGGTCAACACGGCCTTTGTGTCATTTTCTCAGTTATTGTTTTAAAACGTTCACATTCTACTCTTAGAAAGATTCACTTGTACCCCTGTAAGATAAACCTTAGAAGTGATCCCTTCAATCCTCCTCCCTCCACCCATTCCCCCCTCCCTTCTCCCAAGACTTTTTTTTAATATCCTACATTCCATATTTCTATTTTTTTATGCACAGTCTTGAAGAACCTTAATAATTCACCTAATTGCTACCAAATTGTATCAGTCTATCCTAGAATTAGACCAACAAGACCTGAAAGATTTGCTGACTCATTTTGTTTTTATGGATTTAATACTACATACCTTATGCTAGCCATTGTGTTGAGCAGAACTCTGAGACTGTGCAGTTGTGCTATCCTTAAATAGTCATCTGGACACTCCTTGATATATGTCACATCATAGTGACTGATTATTTCCATAGCTTGAAATGACACAATTGTCTGACAATATATCAGGACCTACTGCATAGTTCTGTTTAATCCCATAGAAAGTTTATGTGAGTACATTCAGATTTCTTTTTAGAGATCACAAAATGATATATTTTTCCTGTTCCTCAGGGCTCATCAACATACCTGCAGTGGCCCTTGGAATATTCTCTGGGGGGATAGTTATGAAAAAATTCAGAATCAGTGTGTGCGGAGCTGCGAAACTCTACTTGGGATCGTCTGTCTTTGGTTACCTCCTATTCCTTTCCCTGTTTGCGCTGGGCTGTGAAAATTCTGATGTGGCCGGGCTAACTGTCTCCTACCAAGGGTATGTTCCCCGTTCTTTCATTAAATAACCTGAGGTTGTTGGTTTGCTCAATCAAATTGATTATTGGTAGAGTTTCTAAAGAAATAAGATAATGAGGTAGTTTTATTTTTAAACACCATAACCACAGGAAGGGAATTATTGTTCTATTGTGGAATAGCTGATGATACTTATGACTTAGAATCTGTCATTGTCACTAAAATTTATCTCCTTTGAATTTGAATGTCTTTGAGAAATATAAACATTGCTCGATTCACGTTGTACATTAGAGAATCAACCTGATTAGCTTACAGAAACACCCTCCTAGTGGAAATAGGGAGGCTTGAATCTCGCCTCTGCCTATTCTTAGTGACGTTACTTAAACCAATTCAGTTTCAAATTTCCTATTTTTAAATAATAACTACCTCTTAAATTTTTATAAGGTTTAAACAAGATAATGTTCATGGAGGTGATTATTATCTGTCTGATAAATGCACCATTTGTGGAAAGAAGTGCCTTTTTCCCCTTTGAAAACGTGGGTCACTGGAGTGATCTCTAATGGAATCTTCCGTAGTGTCTGCTGTGCTTCAATCATCAACTGTCAGGAGAGAATGTCCTTCGACCCAGTGACTCCGCACTAGCTCCTTTCAGCTGGATGTCTTACAGTTGGTCAGAATGTTGACCATGCCCTCAGACCTATGCCATCCTGTATGGGGCCGATTCTTAGATCTACCTTGTCCCAGTGCCTTTTTCCCTGAATCTATATCTCTTAATACAAGGCTAGATCTTATAGAAACTTTTTTCCTTTCTCTTCAGTAGTCCTCCCCAACGCTTTACCTCTAAACACGAGTTCCCATCGTGACATTTTTCATCCTTTCACCTGTCTATACATTATTTGTTTTAAAATATGATTGAACCCTCACCATGTGCCAGGCAAACTTCCCTGATTATACCCACTTGGCTGCCTGGAACTCTGCCTGGGCTTCAAAGGATCACTCCTGACGGGTATTCGGCCTCCTGCCAGCTCAGTGGCATCTTGCTCACTGCTTACGTCCCAGCCCCCATCCTGTCCTCCCTCCCATGCCTCTATCTTATCTCTGTGATCTAAACTCCATCACCTTCAACAACCGGGTTTCTCCTGCTGCAAGATGAAAACCAGTTATAGCTATTGCCATCTAACATGTTTGGGGAAATTGGTAAATGCAAAGTCCACAAATTATGGCTTCAGGGAGCATCACAGTCATGCTGTCCGACTAAGCTGAGTGTTTGCTGTCTTGGAGGCAGTCGGTAATGTAGATGAAGAATATTAGTTGTAAGCACTAATGGTAAGGAGATTCTAGAGAGAGCAGAAGGCCTGTGCCACCTTTAATTGTCCCTCACTCGTCATGGTGAGGGACGGTGCTAGAGTACTTATGTTTTACACTTTACAAAACACCTGAAATTTTGTATCCTGAAAACACCTTTAGGACCTCAGTTTTGTTATCTTAATTTAAAGAAGACTAAGTTTAGAAAAGTCGGTTTACCTTCCCCCAAGTTAAATGTCTATAAAAGGCAGATCGGGGAATTAAACACAGGAACAGCTCAAAGCACAGTGTTCTTTCTACAGTGTTGTACTGTTTCTAAGTTGAGAGCAAACACATAAACAAACAGCAGCAAATTTTTGAGGGTCATGTTAAAAGCGTCCCTATATCATTAAAAGATAATGCAATCAGCAAGTAGTTTGAGCCTCTTCAAAGCAGTCACCTTGAAAGACTATAACAGCATTGTCGTAATGCTAGCCTTGCTTAAATCATTCCAAAACTCCTCTTTTGAAATTGCTTTCTGTATTTCTTAGGATATACTTAATAATGACAAAGATTCAGCCTTTAAGAATAGCTTTACCCTAGGAAGCAGCCCAAAGAAATGGTAATATCACTGGGAAAATTTCTCATCTCTCAGTATAACTTTTGAAAGAAAATCTGATCTGGGTATCGACATTCTGCCATATTTTTAAAAATTGCTATTATAATTAAATTAAAAATCATAACTCTGCTGTTGATAAATCCTTCAGTAAATATACATGCTATTATTTTTTCCCTAGAAGATAAACTTACTGATATTAATATAAAATAATTGGCCTCATAAAAAATGAAACTGTCATTATGGATTATCCCATGGTTGCTTTGCTTCCAAAGGCTGCTTTTTATCTGGATGTTCAGCAGGTATACTATAGACAAGCTTTCAATGTGGCAATGGAAGGAATCTTTATTCTTTAATAATAAGAATAACTTGTGAGATAAGAATTTAAAACCAAGAGCCCTGGAAGGTTTCTACTTACAGGTTTGTCAATAACAAATAGGGTGAATTTGAAGAATTTATCTGTGCACTTTGGACCTGACCTTCCTGATCTTCCAAAAGCCTAGATCATGTTAAGATTGCTTCCAGCTGCAACCTTCTATGATCTCAGCCTTATTGTATTTGCACTGACCTGATTCTAAACATTCAAAGGCACATTTTATACCTTCATATACTATCAAACCATCTCAGTTAATAATATCTTATGGAAGAGAATAGGATTAAACATTTCTATAGACTTCTGAGGTGGCCTAGTTAAAGACCCTTTCATACTGTTTGGAGACATCTCAGAGGTCTTTTATTTTTACTTTCAAGGTGCCCAAATCCACACATAGCAGCTCAACTAGATGGAATGTTACATCAGCTAAGACATTATGGCTGTGGTCATTATAGGAAATACTTCTCAGAGGCAGGGGCCACAATGACTGATTTCTTTCTCCAAAATAAAATACTATTTTTCTTTGATTGATTGACTTACCAGAAATATTGTTTCTCAACCTGCTAAGTTCCTCACATATCTTTGTAAAAAAAACAAATAGGGGCAGAGGGACAGGAGAAATAAGCAAATAAATAATTCAAAATGGGAGTAGAAAAATGAATTACAAACAGCCAGTGGATAGCATATGCTGGTGTGGATAGAAGCAACATACCGTTAAGCTCCATTTAAGAAGAGAGAAGGGACTTGGTGCCTGTAGCTCAAATGGCTAGGGCGCCAGCCACATATACCAGAACTGGCGGGTTCGAATCCAGCCTAGGCCTGCAGACAACAATGACAGCTACAACCAAAAAATAGCCACTCGTTGTGGCGGGTGCCTGTAGTCCCAGTTACCTGGAGACTGAGGCAAAAGAATCGCTGAAGCCCTGGAATTGCAGGTTGCTGTAAGCTGTGATGTCATGGTACTCTACCCAGGGTGATAGCTTGAGGCTCTGTCTCAAAAAAAAAAAAAAAAAAAAAAAAAGAAGAGTGAAGGGACACAACTAGCACAAAGGGACAAAAACAGAACCATCAGGCAATCCAAGGGAGAGAAAAAAATAGGGGGGAGTAAACTTTGGAAGAGATGAAGGGAGAATGTTAAAGAGAATGGCAGAGAATAAAAAGAAGGGAGAGTAAGGGCCGAAAACAACCAAAATTGGTAAAATAATTGTCAAAAAAAAAAAAAAAAAAGCCAAGTCCTTGAGGGCGAATACTGTGCTATTCATATTGGTGACTATGTCCTATCCTCTAAAAGCTGGCACTTAGTAGATTTTCAGTAAAATTTTACAAATGGATCAATTATTGAATTAGCATGTGAAATTAAGTAAGAAAGGATAATATAAGCTAAGAGCACCATATGGTGGGAGGGTTTATGGAAGAAAGGTTAGATGTGCTAGGAATGTGTTTATTGGCCAGATGTTCCAAGAAAGGGTATATAGCTCCCACAAACATAGAAAGTGTAGTAAACGGTAACTGCTTGATTGGTTTTTTTCTTTCACCAGACCATGACCAATGCCCATTTTACTGATGCTCAGAAAATTCTGAAAGAAATTCTCATATACATATATACACAAACACCCCACCTGCAATGCCTTTAATATCATAAATTGCTCTAAAAGTTTACTAAACATTTCTACCTTGTTAGTCATTTTTGTATACCTTTCCATAGAAATATACTAGAAGATCCCAGAGCCAGTAGACTTTAGTAAAAGCTGCGGGCTAAGAACGGGACCTTGTGTGAATTTTTAAACCTCTAAAGATAACTTTCAAGAGAAAGCTGTTTACCAGGGGACTCCGATTCCATGACCGCAAGCTGACATTTCTGATGACAACTGTGCTTCCAGAAAGTACATTTTGTTGGCATGATGGTTTATTTCGCTCAAGAACATTGATTTTTGAGATTATTAGGTTGCTACCTGCTCAGAGGTAACATTTTATACTATTGTATTTCTTTTCAGAACCAAACCTGTCTCTTATTATGAACGAGCTCTCTTTTCAGATTGCAACTCAAGATGTAAATGTTCAGAGTCAGAATGGGAACCCATGTGTGGTGAAAATGGAATCACATATGCATCAGCTTGTCTCGCTGGTTGTCAATCCTCCAACAGAAGTGGAAAAAATATTGTAAGAAATCTCCTCCTCTAAAGCATATACACGTGGGCCTGTTCCAATTATGACACCACAGCACTGTGGGGGCTCAGCAGCAGACCACCCCTGGTAGGAGCCCTGGCTCTTACCTTGGCCTTGTATTTTCATGTGGAAACAGGAAATTGATAAGCATTCCTAGTGAAAGTAGACTTTTTGAAAGAATTAGGGTAAGAAATAGAGTCATGAAACAGGGTGAAGGAGATTTTATAATTACGTAGCCTATTTCTCTCATTTTGCTTATAAAGAATATTAACCCTGAATGGAAATGTCCTGGGCATATGGACATATAAAATCTCCCTTGAGAGCCATGTCTCCTGACCTCAACACCAGTAGACCCTGGAAGATTTGGGGGCAGGACAAATAGAGGCCACTGTTGGGAGGTCTAGCTTCCTCCAGATCCAGGGACCAGGGATCTGATTTTGAGGAGGTCCTAGAACTGTGCTGGCTCTGGGACAACTCTGCTTGGGAAATAAACCCGGTTTGTATGATAATGCAAAGAGCTGTGGAGCTGGGATGGAGGACTTCCATAGGCTAGAAGAGGGTGATGAGGCTGAAAATTTAAGTAAAAACCACCTTAGTTAGTCCAGGCTGCTCTAACAAATATACTGTAGACTGCATAGCTTAGAGAACAAACATTTATTTCTCGCAGCTATGGAGACAGGTAGGTCCAGCGTCAGGGTATTAGCAGTGCTGGTGCCTGCCTGGTTTGCTGATGGCCCTCTCCTCCTATCCTCACATGGCAGAGGACCAAGAGGAAGGGAAAGCTGATGGCTGCACCCTCATAACCTAGTTACCTCCCAAATGCTCTACCTCTAATACCATACCATTGGGGTTAGGATTTCAACATATGGATTTGGAACAACATTCAGGCCATAATGGAAACAGATTATGAAGATAAAATCGGCATTTCAGTCATTAACAGACGCCCCCTTTCAAGCGAACATTTGCATTTCTGTCCCAGACATAGGGTCTACATGATACTCGCCCTTCAGACTTCTTTCTATTTATAACTGATGAAATCTGCTATATTGGATAGGCTTGGAGGGCTAAAAATTAGAGCATGCATACATTATTTACATATGCTTATCAACTAAATATGAATGCTTAGGCAAGTATCCGTAGAAATAATGTTTGTTGATTTTCTGTTTATTATGCTATTATGTTGACATTTTATTCAGAACAGAAAAGATAGATGTGTAGCAACAGCAGACACGACTGCCCATCATCTGAAATCTGAGTTTCACCATCCTTCTCTTTTCTTCCTTTTTTCTCTTTTCTTTCTGGTTCTTTCTTCCCTTTTTTTTTCTATTGCCCATAATTGCATGAAGTTTTTTCTTAGCTAGAACTACCATTTTTGAAGACATTACATGCCAGGGGCTAAAGATATGTGCTCTAAAAACAAAATTACCTTTAAATCTCCTGGACCTTAAATAATTAATTAGTATTTTATTTATTTTCCCCATGTAAGAACTGAGGCACTGAGATGTAAGGCTTACCTAACTCATACCTAGTAATTGGTAAGAGTTAAAACTCAATAGTATTCAACCTGACATTTGTAAAAAATTAGATTGCTACTTTTTCGAGAAAAGCAAATGCCAGCTTAATTTTGTTCTTTATCTAAACACTGTCAAACACTGTCACTTTCACTGTGATGAAAACGACAACTCATTTTATATATACATTCATAAATGAATTTTATAGAAATAAACTATTGAGGGGTTGCCTGTCTTTGGTAAAATTTAGTTGATTTGAATGCATTTTTTTAGGATTTAATTTTTAGGATTAAATTAAATTGAATTTAGGATTTAATTTTATTTTTTAAAAAAATTTAATTATTTTTATTCATAACAATATTATTTTTACACTATAAAAAATTTTATCAAATGACAAGGCATATAGTTTTTACCCTCAAAGAGGTTATATTGTAGCGAGAAAAATATATTTTAAAAGCTAATATTTATATGATATCCTTGTAGGGAGTAATATGTCTATGAAAAAAAGTAATATTAGGATAAGAGGATGAAAAGATAGGAGCATTTTTTTTTTTTTTTTGAATGGAGAGTCATGGGAGGTCTTTCTAATGAAATCTCTGAACAGACCTGAAGTGAGGATGTCAGCCATGGAGTTATTTAGGAGAAGAGCTGCCAAGCAGAGAAAAGATCGGGGCCCATGTTTTTACCCATAAGGCATGGGTCAACTTGCCAGGGTTAAGGGGAAGTTTGGCAAGGCCAAATTGGAGAGGCAAAATTGCAAGGGCCAATTGTGTGTGGCTGATGCCCCCGGGAGGGAGGGGGTGGTGATGCAAACTGATAGCCGTTTTTAAAAGTTCATATTGGTTACTGTGAGGCAGGTAGAGTCAAGCTGAATAAGAGTGGAAACAAATTTAACATGAAGAGACCATTGTAATGATCAAGACCAGAAATAATGCTGACTTAGACTGGAAAGTGGTAGTGAAGGAGGAAAGGTAAGGACTTGGGAGGGTTTGCTGGGAGATTGTGCCACAGGATCCATAGTTTGTAGACCAAATATCTGCTGTCTGGATAATAAAATGCATCTCTGTGGAGTTTGCTTTGCTTAATGTACTGTAATCCAAACAAAAGACTATTTCTGCATTGTTCACATAATGTATATCTACTGGACTGCAAAACAGTTTTAAATAGGTATTTATCTTTAATTTTATTTAAACATTACCACAATGATCAGACTTTTTCCTATTGTGTTACAGATATTTTATAACTGCACCTGTGTGGGAACTGCAGCCTCTAAATCAGGAAATTCCTCAGGCATAGTGGGCAGATGTCAAAAAGACAATGAATGTCCCCAAATGTTTCTCTATTTCCTTGTGATTTCCGTCATCACATCCTATACACTATCTCTAGGTGGCATACCCGGATACATATTGCTTCTCAGGTGAGTACCAAGTCTCCTCATCCCAGTTTTGATATGAGACATCTAGAACAGTGGTTTCAAGTTATTTTCTGTAGAGTCGTCATGATTCCTTGCAACTTTCTCAGGGAACCTGTCCCACGCCCTGTTCTCCTTTTATCTGTATTGTACTTAAATGTTTATTCAAAACTTGGCTGAACAAAAGTTTTTGTAATTAAACATGTTTGCAAACGATTAATCTAGAAAACAGTGTTTGTACTTATGTCACTACACTCACTCCATAAATATAGTATGCTACTTCTGGTGCTGGTGATAATATTAACTAGCATAGATACTTTAGACTGAACACAATTTTACCGAATTATAGGAGACACAATTTATAATATACTTTAAAGGCCCATCAAATAATACAGTATTTTACATTTATTATTTTGATACATGGATTATTACTTTTCCTATATATTTTTGCCATGACTGGAATTAATTGTGGGGAATTTCATGGGTTTTGGATCAATTGAGGATCTTAATCCATAAATATCATGTCAATGAATTCAAACATCTTTGCTTATAAAACTGTAAAGGAGTTTTAAAAGCTATGTATCTCCTTACAAATTTACAAGTTGATATGTAAAACCTTTTTTTTTTTTTTTTTTTTTGAGACAGGGTCTCACTCTGTTGCCCAGGCTAGAGTTTCTAGGCATCAACGTAGCTCACAGCAACCTCAAACTTCTGGGTTCAAGTGATCCTCCTGCCTCAGCCTCCTGAGTAGCTATGACTAAAAGCGCCCACCAAGACTCAGTTAATTTTTTCTATTTTTGGTAGAGACAGAATCTTGCTCTTGCTCAGGCTGGTCTCAGACTCCTGAGCTCAAGGGCTTCTCCTGCTTTGGACTCCCAGAGTGCTGTACGCCACAGCACCTGGCCAATTTGTAAAAAATTTTTATCATAAGTGTTTAAATAGTGATGAAGCATTAATTTCCACTATATTACAAATGTTTGCATTTTGAAAATAACAATTTTAAGTATAAGTCACTCTTTCAAATGTAATGAATGGGATCTAAAAAATAATGATTAGATAATAACATCATCTAATTAAAAATCATATGAAAAGATCTTTAATAGTCACAAGTGTTACATATACTCTGTTCTTCTTTTGCTAATATCCTTATTCAAATTCCCTGTAGGCTTTTCATGTATTATAATATAATTTGTGCTTTAGCATTTTTTCTTGATTATCCTATCATACATCTCTGTAAACATTATATGTGAATCAAAAATTTGAAGTATTTTTATGAACAGGATTCTCAATGATAATATTTCCTTCCTCACTGAGTTAGCTTTGCAAGTATCTCTATTATACAATTGATTTAAAATATAACAGAATATAATTTTAATAAAATTATTCAACATGAAAAGTCATAATTTACTAGAAATCCCAGAATCCTGGGAATCCATCTTTTATGAGGATGGATTGAGCAGTTTTCAAATTAATTCATAGATTCAAGGATGAATATTAATTTTTTTCTAGAATAGGACAAGTCAAAAGTATTGTGTACCTTTTTTATTTCCAACACATTGTATTATGGAAATTAATTAGAAAAGATAAAAATAGAATTTACTATCCACAAATCTGCCATTCTCCAAACGACTTAAGAAGAACATGAGATATTTATATTTGCAGATGAGATCATGGATTTGAGAAAATATGAAACCGCTGTCCTAGAGTTTCCAGACCAGTGTGGCTACTCAGCACCTTATACGGTGCCAAGCAGCTACCTGGGCCAAATGAAGAATCAGCTTATTTGCTTAGTGTAGAAAACATGTTCCTTACCACCAGACTCTCAAGTTAACTGTGGTTAATTTTGATGTCAGAAGGACTGTCTTGGTTTGAAGGAGGAACATTGTCATTTTTGCTTCTTTTAAAGGGAAAACTAAATGATATAATATGTAGGAAGTACAGTCCTTACTGGCTTGGCTAACCCTCAACAGTTGTTATATGTCATCATGATTATTACTATTAAAACCCACAGGTTCATCATATTAATGATACCTTATTATTTTAGGTGTTCTTAAACTTTTTTGAGAAATGCAGGTCCCCACTCATTAGCCATAACTTTTAGCATGCTTGATGATATCAACTGTGGTCAATTGAGTCCTCTGCTTCCAGATCAAAGCCACAAAAAACTAGTTATAGTTTATTAATCCTTTGTTATTGCTTCAAATTCTTGTAATTTCTTTATAATTTAAGGGTATATTTTTTCCTGAGTCTTTGCTGTGTTGTTGATGAAACTTGTGATTTCACTTTGCCTACCACCATTTGAATAGGTCATGTACAAATGATTAACCTTGTAGAAATAGTAACTATACACTCTTTGAAGCATTGCATGGAATGGAACATAGCTGTTACACATTAGCTTTTCCTGTGCTAGTACCCTAGGTAAGTTTACCATAGATGATGTTGAATTCTGACATGATATGTTTGGTAAGCAGATTATTATTTAAATTTCAATTTGCTTTAATTAATTATATAATTTGTAACAGTGCTTTTATTGATTTTAGATGCATTAAGCCACAACTGAAGTCTTTTGCTCTGGGTATCTATACCTTAGCCATAAGAGTTCTTGGTAAGTATAATCTAGTTCACGGCAGCCATCTTTATTTTATGGTCTCCATCATAAGTATATTTTGAAGGTGTTTTAAAAAATTTTTGTGGGATTACCATGCATAGGTAAATGATGTAGGTAGTTAAGTCCATAATCTTTTATTTTCTTTCTTCATTTCTTTATTCCCTCCCTCTTTTCCTTGATTCCTCCCTTCCTTTGTTCCAGAATTATTTATTGAGTGTCTGTGAGGAGTCCCAGATATAATAAAGAGCTTTTATGAGAGTAATCACAAGTTTTTAAACAATCTTGCCTCTTCTATTATGCCTATGTTCTCACAAAATCCATTACTCTATGGTAGAGCTCTCAGCAGAAACCAAAAATTATTCATAAGAAAGGGTGAATACTAAATATATATATTTTTCAGTTTTAATAATGGAAAGAATCTGTTGAGCTACTCTCAATGTTCATTACTAAGTTATGTCCTTAGGCAGAATGATACAATCATTCAAATAATTCAAGCAAATGGATTTGAGTCGAGATTTTTAAAAATGTAATTGGAATTGTTTTCGGACTACCACATCTTTTAATATACATTGGTTGAAACCCATAAAAAAACAATGAATCAGGCAAATAAGATTTTGCCCTTAAAGAGTTGATATTCTAAACCAGAAAATAAAATCATTATAAATGATCCTCTGTAGTTTAACCAACAGAAAAAAATCTATCTAGGAAGAAAAACTCAGAGCTTTAAAAATTTGAAATTGAAATTAAATTTAGTTTACAGACATCTTGATATAAAATGGCTACATGTTAAGATATAATATAATTCTGAAAAAATTAGAAAAGAAGTGAAAACTGAGGTGTATGACATCATGGCTGGCTTTAATTCTACAATAGGAAAATAGAGATTATAAAAGTGTCAGATTGGCACCAGCCACATATGCTGAGGCCGGTGGGTTCAAACCCATCTCGGGCCAGCTAAAACAACGACAACTGCAGTAAAAAATAGCTGGGTGTGGGCAGCGCCTGTGGCTCAGTGAGTAGGGCTCTGGCCCCATATACTTAGGGTGGCGAGTTCAAACCCAGCCCTGGCCAAACTGCAACAAAAAAAAATAGCTGAGTGTTGTGGCAGGTGCCTGTGTTCCCAGCTACTCGGGAGGCTGAGGCAAGAGAATTGCCTAAGCCCAAGAGCTAGAGGTTGCTGTGAGCTGTGACACCACAGCACTCTACCAAGGGCAAGAAAGGGAGACTCTGTCTCTAAAAAATAAAATAAAATAAAAGTCAGATTATTGAACTTGAAGAATATCCCTGGCTAGTATTGATCTCTATATTTAATTAGCTTTGGAAATATATACCGTATGTCGATAAAGTTTGTGTGCAATTTTAACCTGCACACTATTTTAAATTGCACTTGAACTTCATGGCCACCCTAGATGTAACTTACAAAGCAAAAGTGGTTTCAACTAAAAGAAATGATTTATAAAATTGATTTGATAAAAATAATATTTGAAATTAGCAAAAATATCATAAGCAAAGTCAAAAAGCATATGAGGAACTGGAAAAACATTTTACAATTTACTACATACAAAGCAGGCAAGTGGTTAATTTCCCTACTGCAAAGAGAAGGCCTAAGCTTTGAGAAAAAAATATAATAGAAAGTCTCTTTGCTCTCCCTCTCTCAACCCACACACATATTTCAAAAGTAAATAGTGGACATCTTGACACTACTCTTCTAAGGCCCTCAGTTTGTATTCTCCTAGAAGCAAGTACATTGTCCTATATAAGGACAATAGTATTCTCACACTCAAAAAAATTAACCTGGGTATGATACTCTACCTAACATATATTCCACAGTCAAATTTCTTTCATTATAATAACAAAATCTTCTAGACAAGTTTTTCCTTTTGATCCAATCAAATATGACAAATTTAATTCTCTTTTTTTGTTTCCAACAATTTCTCATTGTTGGGGGGGGTTGCTTTTTTTGTTTTTAGCAACATTTACTTTTTTCAAAAGACAAAACCAGGTGTTTTGTCGGCTCTCCCACCATTTGGATTATCTGTTTGTTTGCTGTTGAGTATGTTCAGGTAAAATACTCGGGTGAGAATACTGCCCAGGTGAGATTGTGTACTGCCTCGTGAAGCATATTAGGGTGCACATAGCTTCAGTTTGTACATTCAATGGAAATTTTAAGTTTGATGGCTTGGTGAAAGTGGTGTCTACCAGTTTTCTCTATTGCAAAAATCCTTTTGCAACTAATAAGTAATGTATAATAGGATACTTTGAGATAATGATACTTTTACCCAAATTTTAAGCAACCATTAATGATTCTAGATTAAATCAATTATTACATAGGTAATAATAGGTACACTTTTGAATACAAAAATCTATTGAATTATATCCCATTTGTTATAAGAATGAATGAATAATCTCTGAAATTTAGATGCATTATGAGTATTCTCAGATAACTCTAAAAATAGTTTGGTGACAGTACTTTATTAAGTATAAGGATTTTTATGAAAATGCTTTTTCAGTAGAAAGCAATTCTATAATAGAAGGAAAAATCTAAATGTGCATATACAGTAGAACCTCTGTAAGTTGATTATCTAAAGGACTGTAACAAACTGATCAACAGGTGGAGGTAGTCAACATCAGGAACTGTCCAGTCTGTGAAAATTAGGTCAACTTAAGGAGGTGGTGGATGTAGGACATGGTCAACTATGGAGGTTCTACTTACATGGTTGAAACTCAAATGCAAAACAAAAGTCCAGGCAGTTAATGAGTGAAAAGGGCAGAGAAAAAGCTGTACAGCCTGGGAAAGTAAACTCCAAGTGTGTGTAGAGGATAGAAATGGGGGATGGCAGCAGCTGCTGCTTAACCCCAGCCAACCATCACCGTGGATTCCAGATAATGCAGCTGTTAAAAGAATTAGGACATCTGCAATTCTACATGAAACCTTCTGGCTTTTAAATATTAGCTACTAATGAAGAAACAAAAACCCAGACCTATGTAGACTGAATAATAGATGTTAATGGATCACCGATTTAAAATATATAAAATATGAATAGAGATTTGAACAGACTGAAATCTACTTAAAGTACTTTTGTTAAAATCTATATAAGAGAGATACCTTTTCTCCCTAAGGATGGATTAAATTCACAACAAACTTTTATTAAGACTCTACTAAGGTTTATAGCATGAGAAAGAAAGACATACTTCCTGCCCCTGTTTAGCTTACAATGTGGCAGGAAAGGAGACCAAACAAGCCTTTACAGGAGGATAAAAGGTTTTGAAAAGAAGTACAAGTGCTACTAGAATGGAATAAAAGGAATCAATGTAGTTTAGGCCATCAAAATAACCTGTCTTGAAGGAAATTATTCAAACTGAGATTCAAAAAGTGAATGTGTTTTAAGAAGAGATAGGACAGCAGTGTTTGGAATAAGGAAAACTATGATTGTATAAGATATTAGGGGAAGAGGGGAGAACATTTTAAGCACTCAGAGTAATCCAGTAATATTGAAGTCTAAAATGTTAGATGATGAATTTCGTCCCAAACGAGGCAGGAAATGTAGATGGAGCACAAGATCCAATGAGCTACTCTTGCCTTGGAGCAGAAGTCTGGGAAAATCATCTACTTAATTGAGTGATCCAACATCTGTATAATAAACAGATTGGAAAGGTTAGGGAAGGAAGTGACAGAATCAGAAATTGGCTGTTGCTTTAAATTAGGGCAAAAGTAGGGGCCATAAAGAGAAGAGAATGACGCTAAGACATACCTGGGAGGTAGAGTAGGCATGATTTGGGGATAGATTAAATGTCATGATGACCAAAGAGAGGAGAGAGAAAGGGATCAAAGATGACACCCGAGCTTGAAACTTTAGCAATGGGTGGTCATTGATAAAAGGACAGCTCTGGGTAGGAAGACATTAGCTCATGGAAACAGAATTCTGGAGGTACATGAAAACATGGAAGTTATTGGGTAAGTCTGGTGCATGTAAGAAAAACTGGGCTAGAGAGATTGGTTTTGGACATTTCAGCCTTTCATTTCCCAAGTATTGATTAGACTGAAAGTGTTTCTGGATAATCACTCGTAACCAAAAAGACATCCATGTGTTTTTAATAGCAGTTGTTTCTTGTCTCACAGCAGGAATCCCAGCTCCAGTATATTTTGGAGTTTTGATCGACACTTCATGCCTCAAATGGGGATTTAAGAGATGTGGAAGCAGAGGATCCTGCAGGTTATATGATTCGAATGCTTTCAGGTACCAAACCAATTACATTCCCACATCTCACGGCTATAAAGTCGCAGGTTTATACAATGCCCCTGACATAATTTCTCTCGTAGTTTCACTGCTTGTAAGGCAGAGGACAGTCTAATCAAAAAATGGGATCTGTATCACTCAATAATTCTATTTTCCCTTGATTATTTGCCTGGATGTTTGATATTTTTTCCCATTCCTAACCTTGACTCTTATTTTAAGAGAGTTGAAAAATATGATGAAAGGGTTCAGAAGAGAGTAGAATTTTGCACATAAATGGGTAATTCCCTGAAGTTCACAAGCATTTAAATTTAGGTCACATTTTGAGTTTAATTCTATTCTTTTTCAAACTGAGCCAAACTGTACCATTTACGTCAGATCTAATCCCCCTGGGCAAGAGTTGGATTTGGCTCTAAATCTGTCCGGCTTTTATTGCCAAACTGATGTTCAATTATTCCAGTACTTAAAATGCATAAAAGAAAAAGGTTTTCTCTGTGTGGGTGAGTGTGTACAGGGGTGAGGGGCACGGCTTTTTCACTAGAGTGTCATTCACCTCAATTCACCAAACATTTAGTCCCTTATTGCTTAAAGCAATGGTTCAACAGTTTAACAGGAAGAGGATTTTTTTTAAAAAAAACAACTTACAAGCTGAACATTTTCTAGAGAAATAAACTTGGGGCTGGACCATCTAAGTTAGATGCTAATTGGACAGACCATCTCAAATAAGTGTGTTTGGTTTAATAGGCTTTGATGTTGTGTGTGAAACTTATTTTGGTCTTTGAGAGGGACCTGATCTGTGAGTATAATTCAGGCTTTATTCACTTTTTTTTTCATAAGGCCATATTCATTGTAATGTAGAGACAATGTAACTCTAGCCAAGGCTGGGAGTCCATTTTCAAGGTGACTAAAATAAAACATTTAACCCATCCTTCCATCTTTTAACATCTTCAGACAGGGCACAGAACTATGGGAATCTCATGGAAGAAACTGATTCAAGCCTCTGATGTGCTCTTAAATCATTCTGCTTTACTGAGGGCTCCTTTTCCCCTTAGCATTGATTCATGCAGTTTTTTCCATAGGAGTGAGTTAGGGAAGGTCTGAGGATAGAGTAAGCACATAATTTATCATTCAAACCTGGACATTTGAGAGTGAAAGGTGGGACTATTAAAATTACACTGGGCTGACACCGGCATAAATTGGGACTGTTCTGGGAAAATAGGGATATGATCACCTGGTCCAGGAATAATTTACAGAAAGGATGGAAGTGAGTATGTAATTAGTAGCTGGAAAGGGTGGTACACTGAGAAATTGCTTTATATTCGTAAAGTGTCTTCAAGACACAAGTCTACTCTGCTCTTCGTAGACTTACCTATGTTCACAGAAAGGTCTTTCCTAGCCAGCAATTCTGCATTCTTAAAGACAACCATCCGAATGAGATCATTACCTTCCTTGCACATTGTATTTCAAGGTGGGTAGCTGTCGTAATGATGACTCAGATTCTTTCTTCTTCCAGACACATATACCTGGGACTCACGGTGATGTTGGGTATGGTGTCCATTTTCCTAAGCTTTGCGCTACTTTTCCTTTTAAAGAAAAATTATGTTTCAAGACATGGAAACTTCATAACCAAGAGAGACAGAACAATGGTGTCGACAAGATTCCTAAAGGAAAACTGTGCTACGAGTGATCATTTGCTACAACCCAACTACTGGCCAGGCAGGGAAACACAACTTTAGAAAAATGATGACTCGAAGCCAGGGTTTCTAATTGGTGGACATTTCGCCCACAGATCAATTTTAAGGAAGAGCATTCTAAATGTGTAACTTCTTTGTCATTTCAAAAAAATTCTACTTTGTTTTTGACCGTAGGTGTTAGGTAATATACCTGATAATAAATATTATTAAGCATATTACAGAGGATGCAGATGATAAAACTAATTTTAAACCTTTTAATTTATATACAATTTCTTACATGTTTTTCTCCTTTATTTTGCCTTGTGCTCATTGATATGTATCAGCTGTAGTTCTAGTAGAACAATTGTCCCTGTCTGGTTACATTTAAAGTAATCTCTAAACTGAGTTGCTTGTCTAAAATAAGAGAACACTGCGAGGAAATGAAGTCACGCCTCAGACTTCTTCAAGTATCACCTTAATGATGATGTTAGGATGGAGCCAGACCATGGAGAGAAAGATTTCACTTTAAACTCCCCCTTTTCCTTGAAATACCATAATTGATACAGGGATGTGTAGTAGCAAATGATCGTGGGGGTCAGAATTTTGGATTATTAGCTCATCTACTGTTCATTTACATGTGCTTTTCGTGTGATACTGTAAACGACCATGGTTGTAAAGTAATAAAATTAATGTTAACATGCTTTATCAACCTTTTATGAGTTCAGTAGATTAAAGAATATTGTTAAATACAATGCTGCCCATATTTTAATGTATGTAATCTCCTTATTTATATACCTGATGTGTTTCTAAAACATGCTTGAAAGTTGGGTTTTCGAAAGTGTACAATAAATGTAGGTGTTGTAATAGGAATGGAGAGTGACAGATGAATGATGGGAAGGCAGGTGGGGCACCATCACGGGGTCTGGGGACTCATGGGTAGGAAGCTGCCACTATCTTTCACTGCAACTGAAAAGTTCAAGCCAGGTATTTCCTCTTTCCTGGCTCCTTGGCACTCCTCTGAGGAGGGTTCATAGGACCAGCAGTCCACCATCTTTAATAGTCAGCTCTATCATGTGTATTATACTTTTCTTCATCCATCCAGCTGTATAGAGGGGCCTGAGCCTTCCAAGAAAAGCCCACTTAAGACAGAGACCTCCCTAGTAAGGCATCCTTTTCAGCTACCACCATCCAATACTGTCTGTATTCTCTTAGTCCTATACAAACCAGAAAAGATCAGGGAGAAGAAAAAATTGGGTTAGGAAAGAAAGCCTGAAGGGCATTTAGTATGAGTGAGAACACACGAGTCCCTCAAATGCACGAGAGGAGGACCGGCACTTATCAAGAATATTTTCGAGGTCAGAATGGAGACACATAATTCTACTATATATCAGCCACTCTAAAATTGTATTGCGAGGCTGGGCAGGGTGGTTCACACCTACAATCCTAGCACTCTGGGAGGCCAAGGTGGGAGGATCACTTGAGCTCAGGTGTTTTAAGATCAGCATGAGCAAGAGTGAGACTCCATCTCTACTTAAAAAAAAAAAAAAGAAAAATTAGCTAGGTGTTGTGGCGGGTGTCTGTTAGTCCCAGTGACTCAGTAGGCTAAGGCAGGAGGATCACTTGAGCCCAGTAGTTTGAAATTGCTGTGAGATAGGCTGATACAACTGCCCAAGGCAACAAAGTAAGACTCTGTCTCTAAATTAATTCATTAATGAAAATAAAATAAAATACAAAATAAATAAATAAAAATTGTATTATTTAATCTTTAAAGCAGTCTTAGTATCAGAACCCCCATTTTATATATGGTAAAACAGGCTAAGAGAGGTTAGACAAATTGCTTATCCCCGGAGGGGTACAGTCAGGATTAAATACATGTATAAATCTAAAGTTGTCTTTCCAAGCTGACACAATATGACATTGAATAAACACCTTCTATCATTGGTAATGTCTCTGCATCGGTTTATTTCGTTAAATCAGTTTGCAACTTTCATTGTCTTCATCTGTGTATTTCAACGACACATTAATAATCAACAACCATTATAAATCAGAGAATTTATTTAGCCTGTTCTTTTCTTTAAATATCGTTGATTATGGTTTGAAATACTATACACCAAAACATGCTATTTCAACTCATCAGGTAATTGAGGGCAATCCTTTAGAACTGTGGAGACTTGGAGTTGCAACACAGTTCTTAGTAGCCCTTAGAATAAGCAGAACTCATCAGCAGGACAAATCTCACAGGGGAGTCTGTTCAAAGTGTTTTTTGGAGTCTAAGTCCAACAAGCAAGGCCAATTCAAAATTGCAGTAGCCTTACTCAAACAGGGAAGAGATCAAATAAGACAGACAAATGGTTTGCAGTCTTTTAAATGACCCCTTTATATGCCAATCCCATGAGTATGATTGGAAAAAATAGACATGGAAAGTTTGGGAATGGAGAGAAGAGGAAATGTCCATTGCGTCTAACTTTGTCATTGAATTGGTGATGTTCAATTGTTTCATATTTTGCTATTTTTAAAGATGGAAATAGACTTACCTTTGTTTCCAGCAGGCTTACTTCAGACCTGCTGTTGACCCGCTCGCTGTGAGCAGGAGACCTTTGTGTCAATCTTACAAGTGAGTACACTTGTGAACACTTTTCTTTGTAAAGGCATAATTCAAATTCAAATTCTTCACCCTGTCCCCCATGTTCTCTTTCTTTTTCAAAGCTTTATGTCATAATATCTTGAAAAATAATTTCTTTGCAAGTAAAAATCTAAACAGAATCCTTCAGTGACTTGAAAATAAAAAACCAAAAAGGCTGATTAAATGATGGTCTTTTTAATAAAAGGACTGAATGTCATTGAAAAGGAAGCATGTTTTTATGCATAACCTTTAATGTGGTGGTGGGATTATATATGCTAAACTCAGATGTATGGCCTGGGAGGGTATCATTTAGTGTGGAATTGAATTTACTAAGAGGAACCCTGACATTTTCAATAAGTAAACTCAGCTGACACAGCTAAGCAGGCTTTTTATGTCTCATGATTCATTTTTTTAAACAAACAAATCCCCATTTCAGAGGTCAAAAAAATTCCCATGGTCCCAAGGTCGAACATCAGAGGTAACACCTTGATTGATGGGTAGGATCCCACACTTGGGCCTTATTCAGTGGACCAGAGTATACTCTTCTTCTACAACCAGGGCCCCTAGAGGTGACAGCATCTCCAAGGAACTTCTGATTCCTTAGAACCTGCAGACAGGTAAAGCTCCAGCAATGACAGTTTATAGATGGAGTGAATTAAATTGAATTACGTGACTTGCCCAAGGTGGTAGCAGGCAGACGAATGCCAGATTCTTCCATTACATCCTGAATCCTCTGAAGCAGGTAATAAAAACAAACAACCCGAAACCTCTAAAAACTGCTAGAGGAACTTTTGTGACCATTAGCATTTGAGGAATTTCCACTTAAACATCATATACCTATACTGGTATGCAAGAGAAGATTCAAGGAATAAAATGGCCATAACACACATTTGACAATGATTATTTTATCCTTTGTGTAACGACTATTAGTTATAACAACAATTTATATCAGGCACCCTCTGTGTGAGTGCTGAGTGTCATAGAGATTTTCAGTTTCAAAGGTCAAAGTAACCTTATGTGTTAGGTATTATTACTCATATTTTCAGAGGCTTATAGAGTTTTAGTGACTTTTCCAAAGCCAACATATTCTGGCCTTTGGTAGAGCCAAGTTTAAACTGAGTTTGATCAAGTTCAAACAGCCATGTTGTATCTGTACTACCTACATCTTAAATTGTTGGCTTTCAATAACTTTGACAATGTCTTACCTCTAAAATAGAAAAGTTTTAACATACTAAAACATGCACGTGGTTCAAAAAACTAATCAGTGGTAGAAAGCAATTTAGGATGTAAATTGTATTCTTCAGAGGCCATTGCTAACCAATTTGGTTTGTTGCTTTGTTCTTTCTCTTCTTTCCTTTTCTTTTTCTCCCCTCTTCTCCTCCCTCCCTCCCTTCGTTCCTTCCTCCTTTTTCTTTCGGTAGAATCTCCTTATGTTGCTCAGGCTTCCCGGAACTCTTAGGCTCAAGCAATCCTTACCCTCCAAAGTAGCTGGTGCTACAGTTCCACATCACTGTGCCCAGCTTGTTTATTTGGGGGGGGCTTTTGTTTTTTTTGAGGGTTATTTTTATATCTTTAAATATGTGCTCGTATCTCTCTCTTGATTTAACTTTGGGCATCATCTATTGACTCTGATTAGGACTAATGTCACAGCATCCTCTGCTATTGTTCTTCTGTAACCTCTACATAGTTTGAGGTTGCTATTCTGAGTCTCAAATCTCACATCAGTGCCTCCATTTTTGTTTGCCAAACATAAACAGTATGATAGGTTTCTTCATTTTGAAAAAATAAAGAACTTATAACTTCCTCCTTTCCCTCCAGGTCTCCAAATTCTCTTCCCTCTCCCTTTCTGCTAGCTATAGCATTATTTTCACATTGTCAAGAATGATACCATTTTTAGTCAGTTCTAGAATCATACCAGATCTAGGGCAGACCTGAATGGTCATAGCTAAGTTCAATAACATCCGCAGTTAATGCTGTGGAAAAGAATGAGGAAGATGAAACATTTACTGGGAACCTACTATGTCTCGGGCACTAGAGGCACATTAACACATTTAAATAAGTGTGATTTAAAAACTAGTGTCTGAATAATTTTCTAGTATCTAAATAGTTTTCAAAGAGCTGAGTTAATCTCTCACATTCCTCAACATGGGGGTGCTCATTGTTGCTCTACAGAAGATGCATATCTCAAACTTATTTGGGACAGAATACATTTTTCTTTAACAAGGCTTGGAACTAATTTTCAATATTCTATATTTAGAAAATTCAATTGTACCATTTTTTGCCTCCTTTCTCAGTTTCTGGTATCAGGACTATCCAGCTTTATAAAATTAACTAGACAACTGCTTAATTTTCAAAGTTGAGGGATCGTTTTTATAGCATTGGAATTATCTGTTTCTCTTACATTCGAAAGAATGTTCTTAGCCTTTGGGGGAAATAATACTTTGAAAAGCTTTTGATTGGTCATTGTAGGATTTTAAAAAATATCTGCTTACTGATGCAACTTTGAAAATTTGTATTTTGTTTTCCAAAACACTTTCTAGGCAGGTAATTAAAAGACACGTAATTAAAAGACATTTTTAGTTTTATAAATTTAGAGCATCTGTGGGATGGTGCCTGTGGTTCAAGGAGTAGGGCACTGGCCCCATATACCAGAGATGATGGGTTCAAACCCAGCCCTGGCCAAAATTGCAAATAAATAAAATAAATAAATAAATAAACTTAGAGCATCTAAACTTAGTATTCACCATTACATTCCTTCTCTAATTCCTATTTGCTATAGTTGGGTTTATCACGTTTGTATATTATAACTGTCAGGTATTTATTTCACTGAATTTTTTAAAGGAATGGATTTTGAATTCTGTTCCTTTGTTACCTAATCAATTAATTTTTTTTTTGTAATTTTATTACTTTCTTCCTGTTTTTTCTAGGCCTGATTTTTTTTTGAGACAGTCTGACTCTGTTGCCCTGGGCTGGCAGTAGGGTCATAGCTCATAGCAACTTCAAATTCCTGGGCTCAAGAGTTCATCTTGTCTCAGCCTCCTGAGTAGCTGTGATGACAGGTGCTGCCCAGGACACCACACTGGTTTTGGTAGAGAGAAGGTCTCATTATTGCTCAGGCCGAGCTGGAACTCCTGAGCTCGAGCAACCCACCTGCCTCAGCTTCCCAGAGTGCTAGATTACAAACATGAGCCACTGTGCCTGGCCTCTAGACGTGACTTTGTTTTTTGTTTTTTGAGACAGAGCCTCAAGCTGTCACCCTGGATAGAGCACCACGGCATCACAGTTCACAGCAACCTCCAACTCTTAAGCTTAGCAATTCTCTTGCCTCAGCTTCCCAAGTAGCTGGGATTATAGGCGCCTTGCCACAATGCCCGGCTATTTTTTTGGTTGTAGTTGTCATTGTTGTTTGGCAGGCCTGGGCTGGATTTGAACCTGCCAGCTCTGATGAAAGTGGCTGGCACCTTGACACTTGCGCTATAGACACTGAGCCTCTAGACATGATTTTAAAAAATCTTCCCCTAAATTCTTGATTTGTAGGCTTGTAACTATATGCTCTAGCTTTGTAACAAAAACCTTACTTTGCTCCAATGTGCAGCTTTGCTTATGATTGATAATGTTTGACGTCCTGCAGTACCAAGGATGTTTCCCTGTTTACAAATAAATTCTTGATTTTTCTCTTTGACTCAAAACTTCTATTTGCCTTAGAAGAGGAGTGCTTTAAAATTTCCTTGTGTTCGGGTATTTTAATTTACAATTGTCTTTTAATTTTTGGATTAATCACATTTATAGTTATAGAAGTTAACCTATTCAATTTATATTTTTTGAAATTTATGGAGTCAAATTTATTTTAAGCCAAAGAAACCATCAATTCAGTAAAACATCCTGTGTTTTGAAAATTAAGTGTGTTTTGGATGCCATAGAGGAAAGTAATAGAAATATGTTTATCAAATCAAACTAATTGGTTTCACTAATCACAGCTTTTGTGACTTATTTTCTTTTAATTTTCCCTGCCAAGGCTTGGGACATTAAAAAATTTCTGAGATGATTAAGTTATGGTGAATTATTTTCATAATATTTTCAAAAATATTTTCCATTTGTAGAATTTAATGTTATCTCATTACTCTTATTACATGTATAGATTTAATTTTATTTTTTTGAGACAGAATCTAACTGTGTCACCTTGGGTAGAGTGTCATGGTATCATCATTCACAGCAACCACAAATTCTTGGGCTAAATATTTCACAGCAGAATGTATAAGGAAAACGTTGTTTCTGTACCCTGTGGAATATTATTCAGCTATAAAAAAGAATAAAATTCTGTGATTTGTAGTAATATGAATACAATGGGAGCCTTATATTCAGTGAAATAAGGTAGGCAATGAAAGATAAACATTACATGTTCTCACTCATATGTGGGAACTAAAAACGTTTATCTCATGGAAGTAGAAAATACTATGGTGGTTACCAGAGGCTGAAAAGGGTTGTTGAAAGGGGAATGAAGAGAGAGGGGTTAATGATTACCAGTTACTGGTAGTGCTCAGTTGCACAGTATAATGACTGTAGTTAATAATAATTTATTTTATATTTTAATATAGCTAGAAAAGAAAATTTGACATCTTCCCACCACAAAGAATGATAAATGTTTGAGGGGATTGATATCCTAAATACTCTGATTTTATCCTGACATATTATATGTGCAGATTGAAATATCACATGTACTCCATAAAAATGTACAGTTCTTGTGTCAAAAAATATTTTTAATATATGCCATAGTAACAGAAAAAGAATCAAATTTCACCCCTAAAAATTTTGTGTTGTGTAAATAGATGTCACCTAGCAGAAGGTAACAAACATTCACTCAGAAGTTTTATAGGAGTGACTTTTTACAGAAAGTCTTATTTAGATGTTATTTATAATTAATTAGATTTTCGATTTTCCTATTGAGATTACTCAGGTTGTTCTACACATAAGGTCCTTTAATAGATTGCATTCTTTAACATTCAGCCTCCAACTCCTTCTTAGGTTATATAGTGCTTTAGGCCAGGGCTGGCTTGGATTAAATCCATATGTTGAAAATTTGGGCATTGATTTATTACATGCCTAAGGCCAATATGATTGGAACATACTCCATGCCTCATAAGCAAAATCCAAAGCAGTGAAAGATTCCAATTCCAAGACAGAAAAGTATTCAGGAGACCACCAAGTGCATCCGTTTGCCTTCTTCAGAAACATGTATTAAAACACACACTGGCACACACACATATATGTCATGCCAGAACTCTGACCATTTCAAGGTAAATAGTTTACTGCAATTTTGCTTGTAATGAGTGTTTATTATTGAGTATTTTCAGATGGATTCCTTGGCATTCTAAACCAGGGCCTGGATTTCCTGGCAGTTGGCAAAGTCACTCAAAGTGCCCTATCTATATAGGTAAGTGTCAGATCTACCCTCCTGCCCATACTCTAGGAATCCAATTGCTCGGGTAACAGGGCTCCCTGATTCTTTGTCTTCCTCCAAATCTTTTGTCATCCCTAGGAGTTTCCCAGCTACCCAGGGGCATCAGAGCCAGGGGTGTGCTCCTGATTCGGCATTCTCCTTCTGCCAGCTGTTTTCATATCTCCCATTCCTCCAATTTGTAGACTCAGAGCAGCTTCAGCAATTTCTGCACACAGCAAACTTTTTAAAGCTCTGAGTCTGAAATAAAGTGCTGTTCTAATTTCCAGCCTTGATTTTGTTAAGATTGCATTCCCTCTAGGCAGTCAGTGCAGGTCTCTTCAGCTATTAAACCCACAACCATCAGGGCACCAAAACAGACGTGAGGGAGAACAGCAACTCTCTCTTAATCCTAGAGCTCCCCCTAGTTACTGCTTAATCATGCTTTTCCTTATTATGCCCAGGTTCCCCAATATTATATTTCTGTATAATATTAATAATTTCTTCGTTCAATATTAGTAAGTTATTTGTTAAATATAAGTAATTTGGAGACACTCTAGCTCCTTTAAATATATCACCCAAATTTAATGATCTGCCTAACTAGATATGGACTGTTACCCCGTGTTATATGAGGATGACACTGAGATGTACGGGGGTTAACTAATTTTCACCAAATCGCCAAAAGGGTGTTTAGTGGAGGTGGGACTCAGATCCACTGTGCTGTCTTGTTCTAAAATAGCAGGGATATACTGTTTGCCTGAGCTCCACACGCTTTCATTGCACAATGCACTATAATATGATTTCTGGAAAACAAATTTACCCATTCAATACACGAATCTTTTTTTTTTTTATTGAATGGTAACTATGTACATTAATGCACTTCTGGGGTACAGTGTGGGGTTTTCACATGCAATCTGAAATACTTCCATCAAACTGGTCAACACAGCAATACACGAATCTTAACCCTCATTGTGTTCAATTTTCAGAACGCAATATCTTTCATTCTTATTTTTATTTATTTATTTATTTATTTTTGGAGACAGACTCTCACTTTGTTGCCTTGGGTAGAGTGCCATGGCATCATAGCACCCAACAATTAATTGGGTTATACTCCGACTCACTCCTTGCAGCCGCTTACTGAGTCACACACGATCGGTGATATCTAACTTTATTGTTCCTATTGGCTATCTGCTAAGAGGTGCTAGAATCCTTGATGTGAGAATCATAGAACTTTTGGCTTGAGTGTTGCTTACGATATTTTTCAGATCCTGAATTCCAGCAGAACGGCTGCTGTCAGCCGAGTTGAAGACCTGTTTGCGGGAACTGACTCAGCACAAGGATGTAGCTTCCTCCTCTCCCGTGCTATGACTTCACCCTACAATTTTTAAACAGTTAGCAGTTCCCACATTTGAGTCCATCACTTTTGCAAGTCTCTTACAATCTCTAGCCCCAAACTCCTCAGAAGGCAGATTGAGGTTTCCTCCTGTCTTCTCATTTGGGGACCCTAGGAGGAAACCCTTTCTCTGCTACAACCTTCGGTGTCTTGGTGTGTTAACTTACGATGTAACAGGCAGTGAACCAGTTATGTTTACAATTTAGTAGCTAGTTAGCCAGAAGGCCCCTTGTCAATATTTGCTCATAGCTTGGTACCTCCCTCACCATTTTTGTGGGTTCAGTGGCCCGACTCACGGTTACCATTCAGTTCCTTTCCTTCCCGTTGGGTTACCATCTGCTAGATTACTGGCCAGAGGCTTGTAGGAGTCCATCAAAGTTGCCAGTAGTAGAAGTTTGACTTTGCCAGGTTACACTTGGGTCCTAAGCTAACCATTAACAGAGGTTGTGTCTTTGTTACATGTAGTGTGTAAGTTTGCCTTGACCAGTGTGGAAAATGCTAATTAGATTCTCACAGGCAGTCTTTTTTGGTGTGTCTTATGATATTGGGCAGCCTTGCCTATGGACTCATGAAGAAACAAAGATTTTTTTTTGGTAATACAACCTGGCCACAGTATCCGTTAGTATTATGAGAAAAATGGCTTCATAACGGATCCTTTAAATTATATTACTAAATAAAAAAATAATTTAGAGATCTCTTATTCTAAAAAATTGATAGGAAGATTATGTTTTTAAAAAAGAAACACAATAGTGCCGTGATTAGTCCTAAAAATCATCTTGACCAAATTAACGAACAAACATCTGATCTAAAAACAAAATTAAAATCCTCTGTAAACTCAGATGCTTACGTTAGATCCTCTCTGAGAATAGGGGAGACAACTGCCTTACCCCATAGTCCAGCAGTTAAAGTTTGGCACTTTCATCAAGTTCCCAGAAATTTGTCTTGCTCTCTTGACTTCTGAGGTGTGCGTTAACCCCTTTGATGACATAAGGCTTTTAAGTTTCACTTGGAAGAGTGTCTTTGGTTAAAAGTTCAGAACCCAGAAATCTCAACTGTGGGTTCTAGCTAAAATTTGATAATAATAAATGTAAAAGAGTTGTAAAAGTCAACTTAATGAAAACCAGTTTGTATAATATATACACACAGATACAAGTATATATATAGTTTAAAGCCATTTTTCTCTTTCTGCAAAAACTACTCAGCCTCCTAAATTGCTCTTTTTAAAACCCTATTAATAATACTAATACTCTTTTTAAAAGCCTATTAACAGTATTACTATGAAACCAATAGATAAACAACTACACCCCCACATGAGAGAAAAACATAATTAAATTCAAGTGGGAGAGAAGGGGGAAGAAGGACAGATAAGAGGGGAGGAGAGGGGATTTGGTGTGCAGTCATCTGATGGGCACCATGTGGGGTCTACAGCAACCCCCCGGTGATGGCTCAACTGCAACTTGAACTTAACACAAGTAAACAATGTAACCTAATCATCGCTACCCTCCTATTACTTTGAAATATATATATATACACACACATATATGTATATATATACACACAGGGTAGACATAAAGTTTATGTGCAGTTGACGATGTGAAACTTTTTAAAATTGCACAGGAACTTTATGTCCACCCTGTATATATAGGAAGTCTATTTAAAAGGAAAAAGGAAAAAAAACTCTGTTAACCTTATGCACTCCCTAAGGAAGTTTCTCCATTTACCTCTGTCTGTTCCTCCTTCCTCTGGCCACTCTTGATGTCCCATGAGGGGATCAAAAATTATTAATAAAATATTCTAACAGGAATCCCTTAAGGAAAACAGAAAAGATGCTCTGGACTCCTCTTTTGGAATAGAACCTCCGTTTTGACTTAGCATATCCCAAGAGTGGTAAGTGGACACATTCTTCTCTGATGTAAAACTCTGTTGTCCTTTGTATTGTGTTCTTTTCATGTATTTAGCTGATTAGGTCCTAAGAGCTTCAAGTATTTTGTTGACACTACTTTTCACTGTTCTTTGAGTGTGCCACTGCTCTGAGCTCAGTGAAAGAAAGAGACTCAATTACAAGCCACCTATTCAACTGAAGTTGGTCTCCTGGTGAACTTCTGTTCAATCGCTGTGATTTTGTGTTGCTAAGGCATCCACGGTTGGGCATTTTCTAGCATGCCTTCCAAAGGGGATTAGATTTCCCTCTATTATGCTTTGAGATGCGGATTATTACTTTGTCCCTTCAGGCATACGCAATTTGGTATCACAGATAATATATAAAAACATACAAACTGGCACAAAGATGCTATAGCCTGGATTTTAACCAAACTGGCTTTTACTTTATTAAGAAGTACTCATAAATCAAGCAAACAAATCTAAATGCTTTCCAAGTTCACATGACTTTAAGAATCTTTGGTAAATACAGGCAATTTTTACATCATTGGTAAGAAAGAAAATCTCAGGTGTGATTCAGAGAGAAAAGTGCCAGAACCAACTGGAGATTCCTCGAGAAGTTACACAGCAGAACAAGAAGGAACAAGATTTCAGCAGAGATCAACCCCTAGAGAAACTTGGAGTTCCATGGGAAGGATAGGTGGGAATTTTGACCCTCAGACCTGTGGTCCCAAGCTGCTAGAAAGCGTCTCTACCTTCCCAGCTGTAAAGCTGCTGCCACCATGAGCTGAGAGTCTTGAAAACAAAGCACTGGGTTGCCACCTCCTTGTCACCTCCTTGTCACCACCTGAGCTGAGATGGCAGGTGCCATACTGCTTTTTTCATCCCTTATATGCCTTTGTTCTTCCCAGGGAGCTGAAAATATAAAAATAAAACAGACCAAAAAAAAAGACAATTCAATTTGTCTCATGATAGCTTTATTAGGTGTTTTGATTAGGAGATTGAGTCCCCTCTTTACCAAAGTGAAAAGTTTCTACTTTCTAAAGCCTTTAAATGATCACTTTTGCCACATAAATGACTATTCTCTTACAGTGACATGTGATCCTATTTTGAAGAAGTGTTTTAATCCTTTGTCATTTGGTATGTTAAATTCATGCAGGAATCCTCGTGAAATGTGAAATTGTGTTTAACTTCCTTTGAGATCTCCGTAATTATATGAGATTCCTAAAATTCTGACATGTGTTATATTTTATCAGTAATAATTATGATTATTCTGTTTAACAGTTGTCTACCACAGAACCAGATTTTCTTTACCAATTGTGTCTTCAGCCATGGCTGTTCTAAGAATGTTTTCAGCCACAGACAATCCTTTTTTGACTTTGATTCTTCTCAAAAGTAGTTTATAATCATTTATAGTCCAAGGTTTGCTTCATCTCTAAGGAAATAGATGGTAAGGTCTCTTACAACTAAAGACAGTTTTTCTTATAACAGTGGCAATTATGCCCTTGGGCTAGGAAAAAATTCGGGACTCTACCTAAAAATCGGATGCGGTCATGAAGATTACTAACCTAACATCAAATGGAACAACAAGTAATTTCGTGGGGCTAAACTTACAGGAACAGAAATACTTTTACACCTATGACTTTCTGCTTGAAACTTTCTGATTCTTTTTCTGTTTGTTTTCTAGATGTCAAGAAAACTTTTTATTTTGGGCAAAGGGTATGTTTGTGGGCAATTTTTTTCTTTTTATCTGATTTCTTCAGAATTTGGAAAGTATTGGTAAGTATTCTTAATTTATGACAACATAGTTACTTGCAGATTCAATAAGATTCTATATCTTTTGTACCAGGACACAAAGACACTGGTTATTTTATCAAGGTTTTGACTAGAATACCATATTTTCAGCTATACCCTGGTGGCTTTGAAGAATAGAAGTTGACTTGACAGAACTGATAAGCTGTCTCTTGAAAAGACTGGCCTGGAACCTCATCTACATCCTTCCCTTAAAGGTTTCTGTTCTTGTCGTAAGCAAAGATCATCAGTTTCTAACAGGGTCAGGAATGACAAGATATTTTGGGACCTTGAGAAAAAAGGAATATGTTTATTCACACAGGGATTATAGGCAAGTCTGCAGGAAAATCCCTGGCTGGGATGGACTCAACATTTTTAAAAAGTCTCTAAGTATAGATTCCTTACCAAAAAAGTTCCAGCAAAGCCTGTAAGGCCAATCCTCATTCTTGGTGTACTTCAGGCAAACAGTCAAGCCAAGTATAATAAGACTAAAACTTACTTTTTAAATAAATTGCTTCTCCTTGATTTGTATTTAGTAAAAATAGGGGAATAGAGAGAGAGAGAAATTATGTTTTGTAAGAAAACTATAAGCATACCCATCATTAGATTCTGGCCTTATTTATTGTTTTTGAGTTTTTATTATGTTCCTACAATTTGAACTGAATCTTGAATTCTTTCCCAGCTTCAAGTCTTCCAACTAATGTTTCTTTCATTTTTCTGACCTGGACTCAACAAAATTGCTACTGCCTCTTTACCAAGGCTCTACAAGTGGAAGCTTATACTTTGTGACATGCAAACCACAGGTGACAAAAATGTGGCCGTGAAGGTTCTTTGAGGCTAACATGTTAGCACCTCAACTGATTGTCCTGCACACTTTGGGAAAACTCATTAAAAATCAACTTCAACCTCCCTGGATGGGACCATATGAGGTGCTGCCGGGGACTCATTCCTTCATTATAATTGAAAGGGGTCAAACTCTGGAGCCATCATTCCCAGGCAAAGCTGGTTCCCCAAGAGTTGTCTAACTCAGGCTACCCAAACATGACAGGAAACAGGAACCATGCTATGTAAGAAAAATGCCACAGTCCTGACCAGATGAACCTAGTGGAATAACACAGTCCTACAGCTGACTTCTCCAAGTGGCCCAGGTAACCCATGACAGACCTCAAGTTCTCCTAAAGATAAACAACGGGAGATACTGTCCTGCTTACATGGTTATTTGCCATCACTTTTCTTGGTTTCTCTATCCACTGTTGGTTAAGCAGATTCTGCGTGCTATCCTGGCACCTTAATTATTTCAGGTGCTCATACAGACCTATAAACATAATTTTCCTTTTCCTTTCTTCTTATCTTTCCTTGATGACTTCAACTTGCAATCTAAAAGCACAGTTAACAAGTTCTCAGACATTGGCAAAGGCTAATCCTGAGGTATGTTATCTCAAACTTATTCTATGCAAATAAACTATCCCAACCCAGGAAATAGAATAATAATGCATCAGTTCATTGAAGTGTGGTATTCTGGGGGTTCAGGCAACCAAAAATACTGGGCAAGAGAATTCCATTATTTTCTAATAGGCCTACATACAGGCCTACTGTCTCAACACATCAGCAGTCCCATATCCTTGCTCCCAGCAAATTAAACAACTCACAAAACTGAATAAGACACTGAACCATGAAGCCTTCCCAAAATGGTTTGATCCTGTTATCAAGATCCTTCCTCACAACACTTACCTCAATTCCTTAATTTATCTGGTATCCTGTGTGCCCTCTCGGGATACATCTGTATCTGCAGAGAAAATGAAATCTATGAGTCAATAAATGTCTTGACAGCTGTCACATAGGAGGTGTTTGTTTGCTAGAATATTTGGTCACTCCTATCTATACATATAACAATTTTGAGACTCGGCATTGGACCAGCTCATCAAAACTCTTGGAGGTCCACAGTGACTCTACTTGGGGAAAGCTGACCAAGTTCCTGTTGGGTGGACTATGGACTGTACTGGGCAATTCCTAGACGAACTTTATTTCCCTGATGGGATGTTGCAACCCATGAGCACATGATTAAAAATTCACCTATTACCTTGGGGATCTTGACAAATTAGATGACCCTGGCACTGGCTGCCCAGCAAAAAGAAATAGACTCTTGCCCAGATTGTCTTAGATAACAGGACTGTCCTTGATGGTGTCAAAACAAAACAGGGTAGAGTCTGTGAAATAACCAATAAAACTTGCTGTTTGCATATCAACTCCTGAGTTGAGGTTAGTAAGACCACCCTTGACAAAATCAGACAACAGCTCTCAGGTAATAAGTTTCTCCTGGAACTATCTGACTGGTTTTCTGGACTTTTCTCCTGAATCATTCAAGGCTTTTTATAGTTCTGTAAGAGCTCCTGAAATTCGGGCTTTCCTTATACTAACAGGGCTTATAATTTAACTTGTGATTTAATGCTCAGTCAAATGCTATGTTAGAACCATAGAGAAGAGCACTAACAATTGTCATGTGGAGCTTAATTCTGCCAAACGGAATCGTTTCTCCAATCCTAATCACGGTACCCCCTTCTGTACTCCTGTCAGAAGGAACTAGATAAAGCAGTAATCACCCTGTTCCCTTTTAATGATTGAAGAAAGGAAGACTTTGGTGGGGGGAGTGGGATAAGGAAGACCTCAAGATTGAGTAAAGGAAGACTTCCGGGTGGGATGGTGCTGAAACTATCCTCACAGGGTTAACAAGAGTTACAAGCCAGGCTTTTAGGCTAAATTTTAATTAGACATTAATTGGTTGTATTCTGACCCACTTCCTTGCAGCTTCTTATTAAGAGTCATAGAGCACAAGTGAATCTTTCTAAAATCAGAGTATGAATGTCTTAACACAATAACTAAGAAAATGACATGAAGGCTACATTAACCAGTTTGATGAGAGTATTTCAAATTGTATATGAAAACACCACACTGTACCCTCTGATTGCATTAATGTACACAGCTATTATTTAATTAAAAAAAAAAAGAGTCATACAGTACTAGACCCTGGCTTCACCTTGTTCCCATAGATAGGATATAGGACTTGAGGACTATAACACTTTTGGCTCAAGAATTGCTTAAGATGTTTTTCAGAAGATGCTAGTACTTTGAAATGGGAATCTGCCAGCCTCCTCATTTGCCAGCAAATTAATAAACTTCTCTTTCCTTCTCCTCAAACCACTTATCCTCATTCTTCAGATGTGGCTTGGGGACTAGTGCCAAACTTTTGGTTACAAAGTTTGGCATTTGTAGGTGGGCCCATTGGCACCTCAGTGGTAAGGCACCCCACAACTACTGGAAGAGGCAAGGAGCAGCTGCATGTTAAAGCCGTACATTTTCATGGACAGGAACATCTTCCTTATAGGTGAGAAAGCAGGGATGTCCCACAAGCTCCCAGAGCCTCTGTTAGCCTCAGAGAATTCCTGTTTTTGTCTCCCCAAAGTAGATACAGCTCCTCACAACCTGAACTGAGTTGAAGAGAAGGAACTGGATTTGTTTGGAAAGTGTTCAGACACGAGGCCATTTGTGGGGTAAGTTCTCTGGCATACATCAAAGACTCTATTCCACACACATGGGGGAGAGGGGATTCAGAACTTCCTGTTGGTTTTATTTGTTTAGAGGCACCATTGGAGGTGGAAGTCATGAGATTGAATGGGACTACTGAACATGATCTGAATTCAGAGCTCCTATGCAATTCCCAGGGACTGGGGAGATGAGGCCGTCCCCTGGGGAGGGTTGCCTAGGGAACAGAAAGATTGGGCTACCCACTGGGGTAAGATTTTGAACCTTTCAGTCCTGTGGCTGAGGTTTTGTTGAAGCCCAGGGAATGAGAGAATTAGGTTGTCCATTTGGGAAGTTTTGAACTTTCCAGTGGGCTGGTGTTCATTCGTCCCCTTTGATTCCCATCACTGTTTTGGAGGGGGGCACTTATCCCCTTTGGATTCACATTTGTGATCCTTCCAGCCCTGTGGTAAGGTAGCTGAGGCATATCCATGGTGCCATCTGAGGGTACTTTGTCCTCTGTGGATTCCCATTTGTTTGATAGGCACTGGCATTTTTGTGTTGAGGATCACCCATATTGTCTGTTCATTATTTGTGAGTTTTGCTGCAGTGTAAAGAAGCTCTACCTCAAGTTCCTTTGGAAAAAATTTGGCTGATATTTAACTTATAGATATGAACCTTGGTGTAAAGAGAATGGTGTTCTGTTAAATGAAAATTCCCATTTGATTGATTAGCTGGGGCATTTTAGATTGTTTACGTTGGAAATTCCCTATATTGTTTGTGTTTAATTCTTTGCAAATTTTTGTATCACTACTGGCTAAATGGTCCATTTATAGTAAAGGGAATGGTGTTATTGTAATTCAACATACATACTGGAGTGAGGAATTGTGGCTGTTAAATGAAAATTCTCATTTGATTGATAGACTATGGAAAAGTTGATGGTTTATGTTGGGAATTACCTACATTGTTTGTGTTTTATTATTTGTGATTTTTCCTACTATTTGTCTGGTGAGTTTTTATATTGTGATACCACTTACCTGGAGTGTGAGAAAAAGTGCTGATTGGTACCACTTGTATGGGGTGTAAGGAAAAGCAGTGGTTGATGATCCCTGGTTTCTTCTGAGCTGCTGGCTCTTTCCCCAATAATTTGTTGTTTGGATTCCTAGTTTTATTTGGAGATACATTCTCAAGGTTCTTATTCATTGTCTCTTTCTCCCCCAAATTAACCTCAATTGGCCTTTCTGTGCTTTTGCAAAAGGGGAAATTGAACTATCTTTTTTGTAGATAAATGAGCTTTCAAGAAGAATGGAAGATAAATTCTTTAAAAATAAAGCCTGTAGCTCAGTGGGTAGGGTGCTGGCCACATGCACCAAGGCTGGTGGATTTGAACCCATCCAGGGCCTGCTTAAAAAAAAAAAAAAAAAAAAAAAGCCAGGCATTGTGGTGGGCACCTGTAGCCCCAGCTACTCAGGAGGCTAAGGCAAGAGTATCACTTGAGCCCAAGAGTTGGAGGTTGCTGTGAGCTTTGATGTCATAGCACTCTATTAAGGGCAAAAAAGTGAGACTCTGTCTCAATTAAAAAATAAAATAAAATGAAATAAAAATACAAACAAGAAGAATGACCCCCTTTGGGTACCTTAGATGGTTTATGGTGCCTCTACTGGCAAGTATTTGTATGAGTCAAAGGCACAACAGGTTTTCTGGAATGTCCAATTCTCATGCACAAGTTTTTACTAAAGGGTAAATTATATCAAAGGACAATTCAGAGCTCAAATGGTCAACCTACCACTACAAATTTGGAATATTGAGCCTCAAACTCTCTGCTTGAGATAAGCTTATTTTTTGCATTATATGAAGTGATCTTTGCTTGTAAGATTTTTGATAGATGAGGCCTTCCTCCCTTGACAGAACTCCACAGACAGCCAGGGTGAGACACCAGATGGGCCACAGCCTAGGAGCAGACCTGGTGGGAGGGAAGACCAGTAGGAGAAAGGACCAGCAAGGGGAAGAAACACCTGCACCCCTGCCATCTGGGCACCATGGGAAGGGCTGGGCGGGCGTCACCTGGACTAAATCTTCAACCCACGGTCATTAGGTTATGACTCAAGGTCAGAAATGGTCTCTACCTACCCAACAGTGAACTCGATTTGGCCAGAGGGTACCCATAGCCAGGGCATGGCAATCAGCATGAATCTTTCACAGCTAGTTAATAAGGCCTTTAACATAAACTAAAACCTGTGTGTTCTGATGACTATGCCACCTAAGGATCCTTTGAAACAGTCAAAAGTTCCCAGGGACCCCTGCTTCACTAGTAGCCCCAACTAAATATCCCCATAGAAGGCTCAGGTGTAAATTGACAGTAGAGATTCACCTGGCTGGTGCCAAGCCATGTGGGAAGAAGAGGTCTGGAGGAGGGGCTCTCTAACTTCCTCCTATGGCCCAGCCCCCACCAGCAGCTGCACACAGCACCCTGCAAGCCAGGTAGCAGTGAGGCAGTCATCCGCAGGTAACAGCTCAGGACTCCCCACAGAAAGCTCAGGCAGCAGACCTGGGCAAGCAGCTAGGCTTGCAGGAGATGTTCCAGAAGCAACAGAAACTTACCTCTGAGGGCACTAAGCTCCTGCTGGATGAATAGCAGGGCCAGGTGAAGTGGGGCGGGGGGCTGCCACTGACGGGCAGTTTGCTTTAAAGTTCAGGCCCCAACACACCTGCTCATCATTACAACACTGGCAGGAGAACGCTACCAAAAGTGATTAAGGCCTAAGAAAATTTAAATTCTCCCTTCCAGTGGGTATGGATACATGCAGGATTGTCATGCCACTAATGATATTGGACAGATTACTAAGAATGATGGCCAGTTACCTTTGAGTGATGTGATTCTGGGACTGGGATGGCCTCGTGGCACTGCTGGACTGCATTGCCTCAAGGGTTTAAAAGGGCTCTCTTGCCCTGCTCGGTGAGGGCGCATACCAGGGGACTTGCAGATCCTGCAGTTGACAGATGGAGCAAAGCCTTCATACAGAGCCCTTTCACTGACAAAGGCAGAGCCTCTGATCCGGACCACAGAAATCAGGACTCTGGCAGAGCTGCTGAGGAGTCCACTCTGTTCCTCAGCCTTGACGCCCCAGCCAGATTTAGATCCCTTTAATAGTAAAGACTGGTGCTCTGACATTTGAGATGATACAGCTGAATGGAGACAATTTCATAGGCTCATCTCCCACCCAAAGCTTTGGTTCAGCCTCTTCTGAGGCACCTGCATGATTATGTACATTGGGAGAAGGATACCAGATAGTTTTCTGGGACCTCATTGAAAGGACCCTGTTTGCAGCTGTTTATATGCTTGGAGCAGTCACCGTGTAGTAGAAGGTGATCCACTATACCGGAAGCCCAGTGTCAGGTGGTCCATCCTTTTGATGACTGGCAGCTTTTGCCAGATACCCAGGTTGATATGGTGGATACCTTTTCAGGCTGAATAGAGGCTTATCTTATGACAAAAAAGGAATCATTCTGGATTCTCACTCTATGGGCTTCTATCAAGAGATAGGGCCTTCACCAAGTTCCAGTGCCTGTATACCAGCACAGAGCAGGAATGGGCCTCAGAGGATGACAGGATGATGGGTGATGGCAGCCCTGACAGTTGGAGGATGGTGCGCTGGTGATGGATGCCATGGGCAGGGACCTTCAGAGGCAGCTCGACAGTTCCTCCATGAGGAGTTACCATGTGTGTCACTTTATGGTGGTGTCCATTGGGGGAAATCACGCTTTCTGCCATCTGCACCTGGATATGCTACACAGTGTCCTGTGGTTGCCCATGAGCTTCTTTGAATGAACCCCCAGCAGAAAGCTGGGGAACCATTTTTCCAAGGAATTGGACATAATAAATTCAATAATCCCATAGGTCATTGAGATGGACCCTCCTTTCTCCTTTGTAGTAGTGATAACCCAAAAAGTAAACAAAGCCCTATATCTAGAATCCAAAATTACACAGGTATTGCTGCTAGTCCTCCTCTGGATAGAGGTAGCCCTTTAAAGGTGGTCTTAAGCCCCTAAGAAATAGTTTATGAGCGACCCTTCCCAGCACCCAAGGTAAGTTTGTAATATCCATGAGGAAAAGAAAATGGAATAAAACAATATGTCAAATGAGTGGGTCAGGTGCCAGCCACCATCAGTGAGTTTTCCTCTTTCAGGTCCCTGCCCCACTTAGAAGCAGGGTGGGTGCCTATGGAGTGCCTCTAACAACTCACACCCTGCATCCACCATACCACAGTAAAGAGGTGTAGCCCCTGGTGGAAAGGCCAGCCTTAGGTGATCTAAAGTATTAGTTTGAAATAAAGAAAAAAAAATGAAGGTGTTGATTTTTTTCCACTAATCTTTTTGGTTATTTGATCATTTTATAGGATAGAGGGATGACTCCTCAGTGAGGATTTTGCTGAGCTATTGCTTCTTCTGTTGATCTATCTTGCTTACTGAGTTTGTTGTCCTAAGCTTCATTTGGTACAAGTATTTCTGTACATGATTTCTGAATTTGCCAAAGCTGGTCTCTTGGATCACATTCAGAGTCCACGTAATAGCTCTGCACTCGGAGGTCTTATGTTTCTTTTCTAATCCTATAGTGGACATTGAGTGCAAGGTGACAGTCTCCTTCACCTCGTCATTTCTCACAGTTGTAGTTTTTGCTTATGCCCTTTCTCACCTGATAATCCATACCTTCCAGCTAAAACATTGTCCCAATTTGGCAGAAAATAGTTTGATAACTATGGTTACCTCTCTTCCCATAGATATGGAAAGGTAAAATTAACAATGGGGAATATGTAACTGAGAAAATGACCTGAAAGGGGGAGAAGGTAAAAATATTTCCCTTAAAATCCGCTTATCCTTTTGACTAAAACCTACATCTCTGCCTTAGGCTAGTGGTTGGGAGGAGCAGGGAAGTCCCCTTTGTCCTTTGTGCCAAAGTAGATGGGATAAATCCAAGTGGAGACTGAGATTGTCTTAGCTGAAGATGACATTTATCAGAAACTTTAAAAGCTCTGTACTTCTACTTAGAAGGACACTGGTACTTAGTACTGGACCAATTAGCCTCCACATTCACCAGCAGATTAATAGCCTCTCTTTCCTTCTCCTAAAAAATAATTTAAAAAAAATCCCGAATTTCAGAAGAATGCCAACCAGTCAGAAGACTCTCCACAAGGCTACCAACTCAGTGCAAGAATGCGGTTTCCACATTCCCCCATTTTTCGACTTCAACCTAAGTTTTTGACAAATCAGCAATCCCCATATTTCAGCCCACTGCTCATCCCAATGCTTTAAGATTCTTATCCCCACACTCTTTGGGGAGGTGGTTTTGAGGTTTCCTCATTCAGCCTCCCCTTGATGAAACTTTCTCTGCTACAACCCTTGGTGCCTCTGTGTGTTGATGTACTGTGAACCAGGCAAGAAATCTGTTATGATTGCAGCCCTGCCCTCAAATTTATAGTCTTATTGCATGGAAAATAAGTTTATTCTATCTCAACAGCCCAAAAAGTCATAACCATTCCAGCCTCAACTCTAAAATCTAAAGTTCAAAGTTTCATTTACATATTATCTAAATTCGATATAGATGAGACTTAAGATATGATTCATCCTGAGGCAAAAATCCATATCCAGCTGTGAATCTATAAAGACAGACAAGCTGTGTGCTTCCAAAACACAGTGGTGGAACAAACATAAGATAGACATTCACAATTCAAACGAAGGAAACTCAAAAAAAGGATGACAATTCTGAACTAGCCTAAAACCTAGTAGGGCAAATTTCATTAGATCTGCAGGCTTTGGAATAATTCTCTTTAGTTCACTGTTCCTCCCTCCAGGCCCACTGAGACCACAGCATTACCCCCTTGGGGGGGGGGCTCTCTGGAAGGATAAGTCCACCCCTGAGGTACTAGATGGTGGCATCCTGACACTCTCAAACTAAGGACGTTTTAAAGTCTCACTCTTTGAAGCCAAGGAGGAACTAGCTATGCCCCCTAGGATTGTGGGAAAGTGGCATCCCCCATGATTTCTGAATTTCCTTGAGTGTCATTCTTCCCTTTTCTTGAATGATAAAGCCTGATGGCAGCCCACTACTTCTATTATCTTATTCTACAGAATCAAAGAAGTCTGGCATCCTTCTTTCACGTGATTCCATTTTTTCTGTCCCATGTAATCTTTAGTCCCATCTGGCAATGTTTTTCTGGCATAGTCTCACCTCTCTTCCTAGATTCTGCTGTGGTAAATAATTAAGCTTGTGCTTCACAGGTATACTAGTCTCCTTATCAAATGGATTCCCCTTAGTGATATCATGAGAATCATATAATAAGCTTTCTCATTTTTTACAACATGTAGAGGCTGAATATTTTTCAAATCTTAAAGTGATGGGTTCTTTTTTCTTAACAAGTTTTTCTTCAATTCATCTCCCTTCTGTTGCATTTTACTTAAAGAAGTCAGGAGAAACTAAGCTACTCCTTCAACACTTGGCTTAGAAAACTCCTAAACTAAATATCCAATTTTATTGCTCTCAAGTTCTGTCTTCCACAAGACATGAGAACACAATTCAGCCAAATTCCTAAACTTTGTATAACAAGAATCGCCTTTCCTCCATTATTCAATAACATGCTTTTCATTACAGTCTGAAACCTCCCCAGAGTGTCATTTAATACTCATATTTCTATCAGCCTTCTATTTGTGGTTATTTATATATTTTCTAAGAAAATGGAGGGTTAAGCTTCCCTTTTTTCCCTTTTCTGATCCCTCACCAGAATTGCATCTAATGTCCATATTTCTACCAACTCTCCCTTCCCAGCAATCTCAGCTTTTCCTAGTGTGTTCCTCACAACTCTTCTAGCCTCTACCCATTACCCAGTTCCAAAGTCATTTCTACATTTTTAGATTTTTAGTACTTGTTATAGGATAACCCCAGGCTATGGTAAAAAAAAAAAAAAAAAAAAAGGAATCTGTGTTAGTTCACTTGGGCTACAACAAAATACCACATGGCTTAAACAATAAGAAATTTATTTTTCACATCCTGTGGGCTGGGAAATCCAAAATCATGCTGTTGGCTGATTCAGTTCCTATCCTTAGCTTGTGGGTAGCTACTTTCTTGCTGAATCCTGACATGTCTTTTCTTTTGTGTTCATGAGGAGAGAGAAAGAGAGAGGGACCACCAGTCCTATTAAATAAGGGCCAACCCTTATGACATCATTTATTCTTAATTACTTCCTAAATGCCTATCTCTAATTACAGTCACATTGGGATTAGGGCTTCAATATGAATTTGAGGAAACACAAATCAGTGCATAGCACCCATTTTGATGTATCTTTTAAAGATGACCAAAAACAGTGATCTCAATATTAATTTAAAGTAATAGCCATATAAGATGCAAGTGCTGTTTTTGTTATTGATATATACTCAACATACGATAAAATTCACCCTTCAAAAGCATACAATGCAGTGGTATTTTAATGTACTCATGGAATTGTGCAACCATCACTACTACCTCATTTAGAAACCCAGTACTGTTTAATAGTAACCTCTCTGTCTTTCTACTAGCCCATGGCAACCAACCACAATCTACTTTCTGTCTATATTAATTTTGCCTATTCTGGACTTTTCATGAAATGGAATGATCAAGTATGTGACCTTTTGTGGTCAAAATTGTTTTAAATGCTTCAAATAATTCACTTATTGAATCTTCATAAGAATTCTATAAAGCAGGTGGTATTATTATTATCATCATACTGAAGATGAGAAAAACTGAGACATGGTTATAACTATGTCATCTCTAAGTGGAAGAGATGGTGTTTAAGCCCAGGAAATCTGTATTCAGGCTACAATCTGAACCTTAACATAATGTTCTCCCTCATCCAAGGAGATTCATTAGACTTTATCTCCAAGGTGATCAAGGTGATAAGAATTGCAACCAGAGTCTGTGAGAAAATCTAATCTCTATATGGCTGAGTGAATCATATCATTGGGATATTCCAGTGTGGAGCAGGATCTCAATTCAAAGTGATAGTGGGGAAAAAAGCAGATTAAGGTTCTGGGAAGAACCTGCTCTCAGCAACTAGTAGCCTTCTATATGGCTCCTCCCTCCATTGTCCAAAGTACGTAGCTCCAATCTCTGCTTCTATCATCACATCACCTTTTGACTGCAGTCCAGTGGTTCTTAACCTTCCTAATGCCACAACCGTTTAATACAGTTCCTGTGGGTTGCAACCCATGGGTTGAGAACCGCTACTGCAGTCAAATCTCCCCTTGTGCTTTTGTAAAGACACCTTAAATTATATTTAAGGCTCATCTAGATAATCCAGGATACTCTCCTTATGTTAAGATTCTCAACTTAATCACATCTACTAAGTCCCTTTTCCCATATAAGTTAACATTTACAGGTTCTAGAAATTAGGGCATAGATATCTTTGACAGCCATTATTCCACCTACCATGCCTCCGTCCTTCACTTCCTTTCAAATTTCTTTTATAGGTTTCTTAATTTTTTAAAAGAAATCAAGAACAGAAAACACTCAAATCTCTATTTTATCATTCATTCTTTTACTCAGTAATCATTTGATGAATATTCTCTAGTATATAGAACGTTTTAGCTTTTGAAGCAAACACCATAGATATAGCTCTGCCCTTAAAGGAGTTCACAAACTGCAATATCCTTTTTACTAAATCAAGTAGGCCTCCCTGGTCACTCCCTTCCTTGTTGCTGTGCACTTGCCTTTTTAGTCCAGTCCTATCTCTCTCACCTGAAGCCAAGTAAGACTATTCTTCAGAGAGAATGGAAGAAGAACAGAATTCATTTTACCATGAAACCTCAGTAACACAATTTATTAACAGTAAGACCCCACTGAGATGATAATTTACTCCTCAATTATTACATTTACTTCACTTAATATAAAATTTCATGAAAAAATATTGTAAGAACCTGGGCATGGGTTAAATTAGCTTAGGACTCTAATCTCCTTTGAGTAGAGATTAGTGGTTGCATAAATATTGCCCCAGTAAAGAGCTAATTCCTGATTGCTGAAGAATCAAAGTTTTCTTTGCTGCAAAGTTCTAAATAACTTAGCATACATTGATGTGTGAACAGCTTATATTACAGCATTCATCTCTACGGATAGGAGTCTACTTTCACCTACCACCTGGACAATTTCACAATCATCAGTATTTTATACAGGTAATTTCCATTTGATTCTTTGTATTTGCTTCTGATCTGTAGGCATAACATTAACTCCTTTTCACCTAGGCCTTCTCCTTTACTCCAAGACTTACCAGCTCTCTGTATTCCTAGCTTCTAGAGTGATTGATTAAACTAGCCAGCACATTGTGTTATAACGCTACGGGGCAGCTACGGATAGTCAATGTACTCAAGATGACATTAAGAAGGCTTAAAGAAGTGCATGGGATGCAAAGCACACTGAGAAAGACCTATGGAAAACAGGCAAGATGATCCAGTGAGGTGTGGCCACAACCAAAATTTCAAGAGACACCTGATTTGCAGTAGTTGAGGACAGGAACATTCTGTTGCTCCAAAGACAATTTTGAAAATTGAGATTGATCTTTGTTATGTTATGTAAAAGAAATACCTTGAGAATTCTCTAGGAAAGTTGTAATTCTCAGAAAAGAGTTTTTAGTTTGTCATCTGTAGCATTCAAACTATATCAGAAAACTATAGCTTATTAAAATTTCTATTAGAGGAAACCAATATGATACCAGTGTTATTCAACTGGTATTTTTTTTCCATTTGAGTGTTAAAAAAACATTTTCCTGGGTTTGAGCTCAAGAGAACCAAAAAGAATTGAGGGAAGAAAAACTGTATTATGTGAAATATCTGAGAGTACTCTGTCATAAGGATAAGGTCCTGTGAAATTAGCATGAATGCTGTGTATAATGAAGAAAATGCAAAATGGAACAACTAATTTTGCAACTAATTGTTTAAAATTTTGTATGGCTGGTAGATATGAGTTAAGAGTTGCAATTAACATGAAATGACTGTTATTGATGAACTATTTCTGAAAATCAATTTGAAAAGTGAACTTTAAAAGTTTAACACTCTTTGAATCAGTAATTTGAATTCTAAGATGGTTTACTGTAGAAATAACCATAGATGTATTCAAATATTTATATAAAGACGTTCATTACAATATTATCTATAATTGAAAAAAAATGTTACAATAGCCACAATATATTGAGTGATTATAATTTTTCTGACATTATGGTTGGTGTTTGGCCCTGAGAAGAAGAAATGAAGGAAAGATAAAAGAGGGGAAAGATAATATAAGAAAATGGAAGTAATAGTAATTGCCTACTCTCTCTATTTCCTAACAGCCTAATGATCTGGTATTTCAGAACTTGGAAGAAGTTAGATTAAGGTAAAAGACTTAGGAATGATTTAAGTAAGATTTGTGACACTGGGAAAAGGCTTCATCTCAGCCATGGTGCAGTTTGATAACCTGAAGTTATGCTGGGCAGCATGGTAGCCACTAGCCACACATGACTATATGAATCTAAACTAAGTAAATAAACTCAACCTACAAATCTCAGTTTCTCAGTCACACTCACCACATCGAAGTGCTCAGTTGGTATATGGAATTAGTTCATACTGCATTTGAGGGTTGCCTCATAGAACACTTTCTTCATCACAGAAAGTGCTGCTGCACAGCAGGGCCTTAAAGACATAGCACACAGAAAACTCAAATCCATCAACAACAAAAAAGCTAACAATCCCATATATCACTGGCAGGAGGCATGAATAGAGCCTTCTCTAAGGAAGACAGACAAATGGCTAACAAACATATGAAAAAATGCCCATCACTGTAATCAGAGAAATGCAAATCAAAACCACCCTGAGTTATCACCTAACCCTAGTAAGAATAGCCCACATCACAAAGTCCCAAAACTATACATGGTGGCACGGATATGGGGAGAGGGGAACACTCTTACACTGTTGGTAGGACCGCAAACTGATGTAGTCTCTTTGGAAAGAAGTATGGAGATTCTTCAAAGATCTTCAGTTAGATCTCCTATTTGACCCCACAAACCCACTACTAGGCATCTACCTGGAAGAAAAAAAAAATCATTTTATCATAAAGCATTTTCACCAGATTGTTTGTCACAGCTCAATTTAAAGTCAACAAGATGTGGAAGCAGACTAAATGCCCATCAACTCTAGAATGGATTAACAAATTTTGGTATACGCATACCAGGAATACTATTCGGCCATAAAAAGATGATGACATCACCTCTTTTGTAATATCCTACATGGAGTTGAAACACATTCACTTTAGTAAAATATCACAAGAAAGGAAAAGCAATTATCCAATGTACTCAATACTAATATGAAGCCAGTGGATGATCTGATGCATCCCACATAGGAGAAAAACTCATTTCAATTCAAGTTCAGAGGAGGGGTAACAACAGAGGGGGAGGGGGAGGGCTTGGGGTGCTCTCAGGGAATGGGCACGGGGTGGGAGTGTTTGGCACACTTTTTGTGTGTGGGACATAACCACAAGAGGGATTCCACCTAACAAAATCAAATACTTTGACCTGGTTATTTGTACCCTCACATGATCCTGAAATAAATGTACTTTTCAAAAAAAAAAAAAAAAGACAAAGCAAGATAAACTTGACTAGAATTGTTATGCCTCGTTGAGAAATGGAAAAACTTTTCCATTTTACTTCAATCTGTTTTCACCTGAAACTGCTCCAAAAGAATAAATTAAATTTCCACTATTCTCCCCCCTCCACTTTCCTTTATTTCGTTTCCTCAATTACCCCCAGTATGCACTTTTTTCTACTTCATTGGACCTCCAATTTGTTAACTTCTCAATTTTCACTCTATTCATTAAGATATGGATGCTCAATAGAAATATGATAAAGTATGATGCTTCTGTGAGTGTTCACTGTAAGGAAGTTTTTCTACCTGTAGTTTGCAAGTGTTTTTATCATGAGTGGATGAATTTTTTCAAATGTCTTTTTCTGCATCTTTTGAGATGGCACTATAAGTTTGAGGTTCTTCCCCCTTTTATCTTCCACTGCAGAATTGTACTGAACAGAACAATAATGGGTGATGAGTTTAAATCAGTAATAAAAAGTTTCCCAACCAATTTGGTGAAAATATTTTAAATTGTATATAAGATCAGCACATTGTACCCCATAATTACATTAATGTACACAGCTGTGATTTAATAATAATAAAAAAAGGACAAGAACAAAAACAGCCCAGCACTAGGCAGATTCACAGGTGAATTCTACCAGACATACAAATAACTAGTACTAATCGTACTGAAACTTTTCCAAAAGGTTAAGAAAGAGAAAATTCTCCTTTAACTCATCATATGAAGCCAAAGCCAGTGAAGGATGTGACAAAAAAGAAAATTACAGTCCAGCATCCCTGATTAACAGAAATGCTAAAATTCTCAGAAGAGATAATACACCATCATCAAATGGGTTTTAGCCTAAGGATGCAAGGATAGTGAAGCATAAACAACTCAATAAATGTGAATAAAAGCCAAAAACCATGTGATCATTTCAATGCAGAAATGCCTTCTAAGAAAAGCACCAATAAACTCCAGCATCCATTCTTGATTAAATCCCTCAACAAACTAAGCATAAAAGGAATGTATTTCAAGATAATAAAAGCCATCTATGACAAATCCACAGCCAATATCATGCTGAATAGGGAAAAGCTAAAAACATTCTCCTAAGAACTGAAATAAGACAAGGATGCCTACTTTTCTCACAATTTCTATTCAGTACAGTACTAGATGCTGTAGCCAGAGTACTCAGGCAGGGAAATCAATCAAGGACATCCAATTAGAAAAAAAGGAAGTCAAATTATTTCTGTTTGCTGAGAATATGATCTTGTCCCTAGAAAACCCTAAAGAATTCTTCAGAAGACTTGCATATTTGATAAATGAATTCAGTAAATTCTCAGGTTACAGATCAATACACATAAGTCAGTGGCATTTCTTTACCATGATAACAACTGAACTGAGAATCAAATCAAGAACCCAATTTCATTTATAATAGCTGCAAAACATAAAAACAACCTTGGAATATATTTAACAAAAGAGATGAACGATATCTACCAAGAGAACTACAAAACAATGATGAAAGAAATCATAGATCACAAATGGGAAAACCTCCTGCACTCATGGGTTGGCAGAATCAAAATTGTTAATATGACACACTGCCCAAAACAATCTACAGAGTCAATGCAATACCTATCAAACTACAAATGTCATTTCTCAAGGAATTAGAGAAAACAATCCTGAGATTCGTTTGGGACCAAAAAAGAGCCTGCATAGCCAAAGCCATCCTAAACAAGAGCCAAACTAGAGGCATCAAATTACCTGACTTCAAATTATATTGAAGAGATACAGCAGCCAAAGCAGCATGATATAAAAACAGATACATACATCAGTGGAACAAGATAGAGAACCCAGAAGTAGACCACAAACCTCTAACCAAATGATCTTTGATGAAGCAGACAAAAACATACACTGGGGAAAAGAGATACCTGAGTTTATAAATGGTTTCATTAAAATTGAATAAAGATATGCAGAAGAATTAAACTAGACCCTACCTTCCAGGATATACAAATTTAACTCAAAAAGATGGATTAAAAGACTTTGAAAGACCTGAAACCACAAAAATTCTAAATGAAAACCTGGGAACAACTCTTCTTGACATTGGCCTAGCAAAGAATTTATAACCAAGACTCAAAAGCAAATGCAACAAAAATAAAAATAAACAAACGGGAGTTAATTAAACTAAGAAAACTTCTACATAGCAAAATAAATAATCAATAGAGCAAACAGACAACTTACACATGGGAGAAAATATTCACAAACTATGATCCAACGAAGGGCTACTATGTAGGCACTATGAGGAATTCAAAGTACTCAGCAAAAAAACAAACAACCCTATTAAAAAAGCAGGCAAACAACATGAACAGAGTTTTTTTTTTTAGCAAGAATGGCCAACAAACATATGAAAAATTGATAAATATCACTTATCATCAAAGAAATGTGAATTAAAACCACAATGAGATACTACCCTACTCCAATCAGAATGGCTGTTATTTAAAAGTCAAAGAACAGTTGACATTGGTATGGAGTTGGTGAAGGAAACCTTATTCACTGTTGGTGGGGGTGTACATTTCTAATCCTTATGGAAACCAGTGTGGAGATACCACATAAAACTAAAAATAGACTTACCATTTGATCCTGTAATTTCAATACTGGTTATCTACTAAAAGGAAAAAAAATCATTATATCAAAAAGAAACCCGCACTTGTATGTTTATCACAGCATGCTTCACAACAGCAAAAATACAAAATGAAAGTGGATGGGTGGAAAAAGAAAATTTGTTCTCTATACACCATGAATACTACTTGGCCATGAAAAAAGAAAAAAATTAAATAATGTCTTTTGCCAAAACTCAGATGAACCTAGATGCTATTAACTTAATTCAGAAAAAGAAAGCCTAATTCTTCAGAAAAAGAAAAACAATTCAGAAAAAGAAAGACACACATCACATAATCTCACTTATAAGGGGGAGCTAAACTAAGGGGATGTATGTTTGTTCAGAGTGAAATGATAGACCTTAGAGACTATAAAAGGTGAGAGGAGAGGGATAGATAAAAATTGTAATTGGATAAAATGGATTCAACTGTACACCTTTCAGGCACAGTAAAAGCTAAAACTTCACAATGTATCCATGTAAAAAAAATTGCACTTATAACCCCTAAATCAACTGAAATTTTATAAAAAATTTAGTCATGCTTATGTGAGAGTTTTGAGCATTGAGCATTGGTGAGTATGGAGCCATGAGAGTCCTTTCCAGGAGCACGCAGCTTTCGGGAGCTACCTCTTGACCGCCATCAGCAGAAATGTGGTGGGCAGGCAAAGGCAGGTTTGCTCTGAGCCTGAAAGAGCAAACTTGGGTGTGAAGGGGTAGCTGTGGAACCCACTTCAAGACCATGGGACAAAAATCTATTGTAAAAAATTGCTGGGCACATATTTAAGGGAGTTGATTTCTACTCAATATGAAGTAACTGCTTCAAAAATGTTTAGTATGCAAATATCATACAATGAATTTAATTAGGTATTGAATCTGTAATGTGCCAGGCAGTGTATAAGGTACTTGACATGCACTAAATTCTTATCCCAAATATTGACTTCCTGCTTTATAGACATCAATATTGATACTCAGAGGGGTTAAATAACTTATTGAAATTCACACTGCTGGCAAGTAGCCCAGACATGTTTGCATCAAAGTTCATCAGACTTCAAAGACCATGATATTTTTCATCAGAACTATAATGATTATCCTTGGAATAAGTATTAAAAGACAGATCAATTGCAAATTTTGCAATTCTGTTGATCCAGGGTTGTTAGCATAATATTGATCTTGAAACAACTGTTGCAATATCTTTTCTCTGACCACTTTTGTTCTCCCATAAGCTGTACGAGATGAGCCGTCTAATTTACTTAGGAAGAAAAAAGGACACAGAAAATGCCCTTTGACTCTCAAAACATTCCAGAATTTTACTGCTGACAGCTTTGTTTCAGGGAATAGAAAGCTGCTTGGTTAATTTGTACTGTTTTGTCTTCATTCTAAGTATATATTTATCTTAAAAGAAGTTAATGTGTCATAAAAGAAATAGACATTTTAAGGGGAAACCACGTGAGAACACTCAAACTGTATTCCCACTCCAAATAAAAGAAAAGGCATAAAAAGTGATGGAAAATGTTCTGCATCTCTGCTACAATGGTCCTCAAATTCTGGTGATATGTGAAAATTATCCAAAGTTTTTATTTTCAAAAGCATAAAGCCTCCTGAGTCAGAATCTCCCATGCCTGGGGCCGGAATGACAAAGACAACCCGGTAGTTCTGATTCAGGAGAAGAGGACTGGGGAGCCTCTGCCCTGGGTCTACATGTCCCTACACTTCCTAATCCTTCTCCCCTTCTCTACTCTTTGGCTCTTCTCAGGATGTTTTCAAGAATTAACCAGGACTAGAACTACTCTGCCAAATAACTGAGACACAGAAATTGAAAATATATTAAACTGTATCAACAATCTTCGAGTGAGTGATAAAAGGCAACAATGTTTTCATATATGCATCCTCGCCTGGCCATATATATGTATACAAATATTCATGCACAAGAAGGCTGTGTACTTTATTTACATGAGGACGCTTTCAGAACAGAGCCCAATACTTGAAGCATGATAGAGAGTTGGAAGTTTTTGAGTTATTGAAGTATTGAGTTATTTGAAGTTTAATTGGTCAATTAAACTTCACCCCTGCTCAAGAAATTTTTCAACTGGGTCCCTCCATCTGAAGTCAATAAAAGGAAATTTCATGACCATTCTTTCCCAAGGCGTGATGAAAGAAACATACCATCCAAAGCATTCTAGACTTTTGCTATTTAGAAGATCTGCCATGTAATTAATTGGCACTTTACTACTCCATGTGAAACATCCAGTATCCCACACACATCATATTAGAACTGTTCCCAATTACCTAGCAAAGATGGGTATATTGTGTCTTTGAATGCAATTGTAACTTATAGTCACATTTTATAAATGGTTTGCCTTCTTTTCCACTTGGAAGACTTTTAAATGCCTTGGATAAGCTGTTCTATTTGTATGACCAAAGAAGACAATTGCATGCAACCAATTTAATTGAATAAATAAGTACAAGTCATTCTCAGAAATAAAGTTTGTTTTAAATACTAACCAAATAATGCGCAAACTCTGAGAAATGCTTAAATAACCTTTAAAATATAGAAGTATGGAGTGGATGCCCAGAATGAACTAGGCAATACTTTCCTATTTGCCTAGGACAATGACCTAATAAGATGGTTAATCATCAGTGAACTGATTTTAAAAAAGCCAAATATCTATTTAAAGAGAGACTTTAACATCAGATAAAGGATGGGCTTGTTGCAGTTGCTATAGGATTCTAAGTTCAGGTAAGAACCTTCTAGAGCTTCTAATTTCAACAGTTCTATATAAGAAATTTTCATAAATTTGGGAAGAAAATGATTTGATGGTCATGATAAATATTATAAATATTAATATTATGCTCTGTCATTCTAAGAACATTTACGTTCTTAGCCTTTAAAACCTAATCACTATCCATTCTGGAGAGAGATGAGCCTTACATTAATATACTCTTAAAGATAAATTACAATCATAGATTTGTAAATTTAAAAATAAAATTTGAAATTCTGTTCCTATTACTTCCCGGACAATTGGAACTTCAAGGATGAAAAAATGGACCTCTAGTTATCATCTTAAAATATGCTGTGAGACAGTTATTTTCTTTGATTAGGCTAGACTACCAATTTCTTTGATTTTATGTTACTGAATAATAGGGACCAAGGGAAGGAGTTATTTGACAAACATAAATAAATAGAATGTGCTTCAAAGTCTATCTTTACTTCCCTGTTTGAACTCAAGTTTGACTCAAGGTGAGGGAAAAGGAGGAGATTTTTTAATTTTTTTTCCTTTTATTAAGTCATATACACATAGATATGCATACATTTATGCATTTGTGGGGTACAATGTATTGATTTTTTTTATACCATTTGAAATGGTTACATCAAACTATATTAATTAAAAGGAGGAGATTTTAAAAAAACTCTCCACACAGTTATTGGCATGAACTAAGGGCTCAAAAAATATTAGTTTCCTTCTATTATTCAGGAGGGGTCTGTCCTTATAAAATAATTATTTTAATTGTCAAAGTAAGAGGGAATGACCAAAGGTCTAAGAAATTAGTAAAAGCTGTTATTTCTTTTTCCTCCTCAGATCCATACACACATGTAGAGATTGGGTCACTTGACCTGCAGTGATTTACTCCGATCCCTTGAATAGAAAAAGCTTTAGTACAGATAGGCAGAGACGTAAAATTCTGTTCTCCACTTCACCCAAATCAAACCAGGAAAATCCTACCTGTTCTGTTCAGGGGAGAGTTAAGAGGTACAATTCTCAATCTAAATGCTTGTGGCTCTGTCTTACACATATAGTGTGTCCCCAGATTTATTTATATATCAATTATTTGGAACCCAGAAACAAACATTAAATGCCTACAAACAAGCTGAGTTACAATGCCATGATAATGCACAAAGTGTGGTATTATGTCAAGCTTAAGTTGACACTTCAATTATCTCATTAGTTTGTAGTTACTTAGCACAATTTTAAACAAAGTGGTCACATTTTTTAATTGTGTGTGTGTGTGTGTGCTGGGTAATTTATTCCAAAACCAGGGGACATACAGAGAAAAGTACACAGGTACATTCTCCAGAGGTGTAGTTGTGTGGGGGAGGTTATTTCAACGGGGGTAAATGGGAAAATATGGAAAGGTAAGATTTGGAGCAGCCTTAAACAGCAAAGAGATGAGGAAGCACATTCCAGGTGGAAAAGAAGTGTAGGAGGACAGAGAGCTTTCTTCTTGGAAGAGTGGTCTGAAGGTGCTTATGCTTGTATTGGTAAATAAGGTTCCAACAACATGGTGTTTAGGTTGTGAGAACACTCAGTGAGGAAGGATAAATCTTAGTTTGCATGTTATGAGGGATCTTTGAGAGCTTCTGAGAATGTATATGACCTAAATACAATAGAAAGAAAGCCAGATGTCAGGACAACCAGAAGTTCATCAGTTGAAACAAACGAGACTAGGAGTGGTGAGACAATAGCCTTCAAACTTTCAAGAATTATTTGTTTAGTGGAAATGGAAAAAAAGAAGACTAAAGCAAAAGAAGTACTATCCACTTTGCAAATCATTCAAAGATTCACCATTACAGGATTTATTAATTAAAAAGAAAGATCTGCTAACGTTTAAATTCTGGGGAAAGAAACAGAAAGACGAATTTATGGCAAAAGTGGTATGAAATTTTTCTGAGTGCTGCTTAGGACCCCGAGACCACCAAACTATTGATTTTCTCCTCATTCCATTCTACCTAGGAACTGAACGTCTCAGATGCAGGCATATATAACACACACACACACACACACACACACACACAATGTGGAATAATTGGAGTAATTAGATGTACATAGGTATGGTTTTCTGCGTTCATGCATCTGTTTATATTTACTCACGTATACATTAAGTGAAAATATGCCTAGATATGTATTTTTCCACGCTTATACATTATTCATGAAATAGGCACCATATATTCATGTTTTCTATATTTGTAATATAATTAAATCCTTGTCAAAGAAATTCATGAATAAAATATACACTTGATCCCCATTATGCACAGATTCTGTATTAACGAATTTGCCTGCTCACGCAAATGCCTTTGGAACAACAAAATCAACACTGGGGGCTTTCCTGGTCACCTACGCGCACGCCCAGAGTGGCACCGAATTTGGGCTGCCATGTTCCCAAGCTGAGGAGATGCCCCCCCTTTGTGTTTGAGTTTGCACACTGCAAACGAATGTCCCTTTTATGGTCTACATGATACCACGTTGTTTACTTTTCGTGTTCTGTGCAGCTAAGTTTACTGTTCTAAATAGCTCCCAAGGTTAGTGCTACAGTGCTACAGTTCCTATCCCGAGAGCACCGGGCAGAGAAACACGCCTGAGCTGTGGCAGCCCCCCTGCGGGATAAACTACGGTGCTATTGGTCACTAATTCAATGATAGCATCTCAACAGCACATATTAAATAAAGGGTCTTTAAATAGAAACATACAAAACAAGGTTATGTATTGATTAGTTGGGGATAATATTGGGTCCGGAGGCATGAAACATTTAACCCTCTCTCTACCCTAAGAAAAATGATTCAGTATTTGCCAAGTGTTCCCAGCAGTTTTATAGAACATAACTATGGCCAATAGTGAGATTAATGGTATATATGACATATATTACATACCTTATGTAATTAGTGTCCTATTAAAAATCATGTATCTATACTCAGGCGTATCTGCATATGCAGATTTGTTACAGATATGTTGTATACATACTTATGTATCAGGCACATATGTATGAACTAGAACACATTTTTAAACCTCGGTGAAGGACCCACTATTCCATACAGGGATAAGTGAAGGTAAAAAGTTGACTCGTTTGCTATTTTTAAAATAAGGGATTCCTCACTATTAAAGTTATAATTTCTCTCATATTTTGAACCCCAAACTTTGCTGGCAGGAATTTATCCTACAGACATGATCACACATAAATAAAACATTATATAGTAAGAAAATGTTCTAATATGAAATAACCTAAATGTTATCAACATAGAACTACTTAAATATATTATGGATGACAAAATACCCTACCGCCATAAGAAAAATGAGGACGTTCTTAATCAATATGAAGTTAAGTGTATACAACAGGGTAGAGAGAGAACAGAGTTGGTGGCCTGCTGCCATGTGTATCAAAAATGGAAAAATTTGTGTATTTAATGTAAAATGCATATCACATTTCTATGTAAGGGAATCAAGATTGGAGGAAGCATATTTGTCTTTCTTACTTGAATTTTCAAATACATGCATGCATTCTCTCTTGAAAGATAAAGAAAGATAAATGAACACAATTAACCCAATTATAGCCCAAGAACATGGGGGAAGGGGAGGATGGGTGGAGGGAGGGTAATTGGTGGGATCACATCTATGATTCATCTTTTAAGGGTATATGTGAATCTTTCTAAATGAAGAGTATAAATGTCTTAACACAATAACTAAGAAAATGACATGAAGGCTATGTTAACCAGTTTGTTGGAAATATTTCAAATTGTATATAAAAATAGCACACTGTACCCCATGACAGTATCAATGTACACAGCTATGAGCTAATATAAAAAAAAATAAAAATAAAGTAAGGCCAGAATGATAAGATCATGCATGATCAGAGGTACTTGCAGGATCTTTTGCTTTTTTTTTTTTTTTTTAATTGTTGGGGATTCATTGAGGGTACAAGAAACCAGGTTACACTGATTGCATCGGTTAGGGAAAGACCCTCTTACAATTGTGTCTTCCCCCCAAAAGCCTGTGGCACACCCCAAGACCAAAGTCTATATGTTTTTCAGTCATGGTTCCAGAAGCATCTCCTCTCTGAAACTGTGCTAGGCCATTCAAATTACAGTTCATTACATTGTTTTTCTGCCTGTTTTAAGTATCTGCTATGTGCCAAGCACTATTTGGCACATTGTAAAACTATGAGGATTAAACATATACAGAATTTGCTTCTGTAAATCTTATAATCTAGATATGTAAAAAATACCGAAATTTTAATTTCTTTAATTCAAATTCTCTGTTCATACACCTATAGTCTATGATGTGATTCTATATGATCTTGTTTACTTGTTTTAAATTCCTTTCCACAGATTTATTTCCCCATCTAAATTATAACCTCATTAGGCTAGGACTTTGTGTGTGGGTTTCCTCTCCTGTCCTACGTTAACTTAGCCCAGTGGTCAGACCATAGTAGGCTTTGCATGAATATTATTGAGTGATTATTTGATTGATGTTGATCTTGTGGCTTTTTTATTACTAAATTGTATATCATTAAAGTAAAATAAATTATACATTTTCTTCTTTGAATAGGTGATCATTTTGAACCAAGCATCAGCAACAATTAAGAACATCCATCAATGAATCTGTAGTTCAAACATGGACCAAAATCAGCATTCGAATAAGACAACAGAGGCAACATCTTCAGAGGAAAAGAAAACTCGATGCTGTGATGGATTCAAGGTAGAAGGAGGTCCACATTTTCAAACTATATGAATAAATGGGGAGTTTTTATTTGTTGATAGGTAATCAGTTGTAAAAAAGAACAATATATTTCAAATTATAATTTTTTAATTGAACCATATGTTAACATACAAATGACCTTTACCTTTATTTAAATCCACCTTTGAATCCGATTATAGTATTTCCTTGGTGAAGTTTATCTTATTTATTTCAAATTTTAGGTGGGTACAAATGTTTTGTTTTTTTTTTATTGAATGGTAACTATGTACAAAATGTTTTTGTTACATAGTTACCTTTTATAATACTTAAGTTAGGGTTTTCAGTGTGCGTATCACACTATCATTCATGTGCTATCATGTGATCATTCAATAGTGTTCATTGAACCTGACAGGTATTTTATCCCTCCCCTCCTTCCTTTCTTCTTGATTTCCTGACTTTTATATTTCTTTGTCCCCATCAATTAGCTCCCAATTATTACAGTGTACACGTGGTATTTTGTTTTCCCTTCCAGAGATACTTTACTTAGAATAATAGATTCCAGTACCCATTTAAGTTGGTGCAGAAGACATCGTTTCATTCCTTTTTATGGTCAAGTAGTAGTTCTTCAGTGAAATTTCTGGTGCTTAAGAGTTTGTTAATATAGAAAATTTAGACATATTTTGATATATTCTCTTTCATTCTTGAGATACCAAGAGATAACTTGTAAGCATGGTTAAAATAAAAGAAGATACTGTGTAATGAATGACATGTAAAAAGTATTCTTAGAATTAAGGAATAAATCTAGAAGATTAATGACTTGTGAACCAATTTATGGTCTTGACTTATTTAATTATTCTTTTTTTTTATCCTGATAACTCAAGTAATGCAGTCTGATGGAAAAGAGATCTGTAGTAATCAAAAGACCTGGCTCCAAAAGCAGGTCTTCCACAAGCTGACAAAAGGAATAGTTCTGCCTCTTGGTTTTGTCACAAAAATCAAGGGCATTGAATGATCCCAGCATTTTCATAAACAGGAAAAGTACTCCTAAGCACAGTGCTAGATGAGGAAGCTAAGACAAAACCCCTATAGGGAAGTCTTGAGGAAATTTAAAAAAAAAAATCGCAGTCACCGCCTACCAGTATTTTAAGATTTTTACTTGATCAAAAGTCTAGTTTTATCTACCGGAATAGACCACGGAGGTCAGATTAATTTGCAATGATGTTATATAAAGTTCCTTTTAACTTTGTCCAGGGAACATGAAGTATGTTTGTTTTCAGAGATTACTGGTAAGATCTGTTCTGATGAAATATTTGAATAATATTTAAGCAGAATGGCAGTCACAAGGAAAAATTATGGGCTAATGCAATTGTCTAGGGGTAATATAACGTGCTGGATTATTTCTGCTTTTAATTATATAGTGTCACAGTGATTTCACTTTGACTATTTGGACTTTTGTGCTGGTTCCATATGAAACAAAATATTATTTTTTCAAGTTCTTTAAAGTATGATGTTTTTATGGGGCCTGAATTACACATGTAGATCACTTTAGGTGGTATGGACATTTTTACACTGTTGATTCCTCCTAGCCCTGAGCATGGAATGCTCTTCCATTTGTTGATATCTTCTGCTATTTCTTTTCTCAGGGTTACACAGTTCTCTCTGTAGAGGTCCTTCACATCTTTTGCTAGGTACATTCCCAGATACTCCATTTTCTTTTACTGTGAAGAGTATTATTCCTTTGATTTGATGCTTAGACTATTATTGTTGTATATGAAAGCTACTGATCTGTGGATATTAATTTTATATCTCAAGATGTTACTGTATTTGTTGATCCCTTCCAAAAGAATATTTTAAAGTTAACTTGTTATTATAGGTGAGAGAAGTATCTTCTAGTTTGTAACTAGTTTTTCATTTCCTGAATTGAGTTTTTGGACAAAATTCTTAATTTTAACATGTTTGAGTTTATCAAGTAATTTTAGAATTAAGTATTTAATTTCTATTTTGAGCAAGATTTATATCAGTACACTTTGCTCTTGAAATTAAAATCTTTGATGTATATAATTTTTGCATCAGATATGTAGTAAAAACTTAATTTCAACTTTTCCCCATATAAAAAACCATTTCTTCCAGTTCTGCACCTCCTTTCCTCACTTATCTGTCCTGACTCTTCTGTCCTCTATCAAAGTTTTGTATATGTATGAATCTGTTCTCAGGTCTATTTCCTATTATTTTGGTAATTTGTCTAGTCCTACACTCGGGATGGATATTGTCTGGAACTTTATATGAATTGTCATCTATTACTGTGGGCAATCTCTTTCTACTCTTCTTCAGATATGTTCTCAGCACTCTTGGCCTTCCAAATTTTATGAATAGCTGGAGAAAAAACCTTGCTGAGAATTTGATTGAACTCAATGAATTTGTAAATTGGTTTGGGG
>NW_003852452.1:1329837-1380214 GCF_000181295.1 Otolemur garnettii
TTTTATATATATATATATATGTATTTTTTTTGTTTGATTTATTTCTGAATACGTGGCATTCTTTTTGTTTGTTTGTTTTGGCCAGGCCTCCGGCATATGAGGCCAGCGCCCTACCCTTTTGAGCCACAGGCACCACCCAATATGTGGCATTCCTTAAGACTATTTTAAATGGTGTCTTCTTTTTAGATCAAGTTGTCTAGTGGTAGTGGTGTATAGAAATATAATTGACATACTTTTCATATATCCAGTCACTTTAATGGACTCACCTATTATTTCTAAAAGTTTATGTGTAAATCCTTTGATAACTTGAAAAAATAAAATGCATTTTATATCACTTAAAATTATGGTTTTATTTAACATTTTCCAGCCCTTATGCATATTATATTGTTGTAAAGTCCAATACTGAATGCAAGGAGGATTGTTGACTTTTTTCTAGATCCAGACTTTGGTACGTTTATTTCTGAAATATATTTTATCAGTTCTAGGATATTCTCTTATATGTCTAACCATTAGAAGTTTGTTTTAAATCATGAATTTATCCTGAATTTTGTTAAACATACATTTCCTTTAGTCTGATAATGTTGAAGAGATACATTGATAGATTTTTCTAACACTAGTCATCTTTGAACTCTGGAAATAAACCTAATCTGGTGATGGAGTATAATCTCCCTTTATGTACATCGCTAAGTTGGCTTTGCAAATATCTAACTCTAGTTTTTGCATATTCATAAGTGGAACATACCTGCTTTTTTATATTCATAATGTCTTTTGCTTGGTGTTGACATTAGGATGATGCTGGCTTTGTAGAATAAATTTGGGAGGACAATTTTTATAGTCTATGAAAGTCTTTGATGATATTTTAATGGTTTTTTTTTTTTTTTCTGGAAATTCTGAAATAGTTGCCTGACTCTTGATTTCTTCTTGGGTGTATTTTGAAAAGTTATAATTTCCTAGGCATATGTTTATTAAGTTTAACTTTTCAACTTGTTGACTTTTAAAAGAATTTTATTTTATTAGGTTTATAGCAAAGTTGAAAGGAAGACACAGATATTTTTATATGACCCTTTCCCTTACTCATGCATAGTTTCTCCCATCCTCGACATCCAACATCCAGATAGTAGATTCTTAAAATTAATGAATCTACATTGTCACCTCCAATCACCCAAATCTCATAGTTTACGGTAGGGTTAGCTCTTGGTGTTGTACCTGCTGTGGGTTTAGACCAGTGTATAATAGCATGTATCATCATTATGGTATCATACAGAGTAGTTTCACGGCCCTATATCTCTTCTCTGCTCAACCTGCTCATCTACTCATCCAACCCTTGGCACTACTAAGGTTTTAAGTCTCTATAGTTGTGCCTCTTCCAGCATGTTATATAATTGAAATCATAGACCATGTAGCATTTTCAGACTGACTTTTTTCCCTTAGTGATGTGCATTTAACATTTTACCTTTAACATTTATGCATAAAACATTTAACATGTTTTTCCATGGTTTGACACTCTATTTATGTTAGCACTGTGTACTAGTTCATTGCTGGAATACATTACAGTTGTTTTTCATATGTATACATGTTTTTATATTCATACATATGCTGAAGGACCTCTTGAGTGCTCTTGGATTTGGCAATTATACACAAAACTGCTGTAAACATCCATGTGCTGATTTTTGTGTGGACATAACATTTTCAACTCCTTTGGATAAATATCAAGGATTGTGTGATTACTGAATCATAAGATAAAGGATGGTTAGTTGTATAAGAAGTTGTCAAACTATCTTCTAATAGTGGCTATCCATTTTGCACTATCATTAGCAATGAATGAGAATTTCTGTTGCTCCATATTTTTGCCTGCATTTGGTGTGGTCAGTGTTCTGGATTTTGGCCATTCTAATAGCTGCGTAGTTGTATTTCATTGTCATTTTAATTTGACTTTCCCTGATAACATAGAATGTGAGGCATCTTTTTAAATATGATTATTTGTTATCTTTATGACTTTTAAGTGATGCCTTCTATTTTGTTCTTATTAGGTAAGGTTGCGTTGGCTATTCAGGGTCTTTTCTGGATCTGTAAGAAGTGCAGAAATATTTTTTCTACATCTACAAAAAAGAGCATTGGTATTTTAATGCAAATTGCATTGAATCTGTATGTAAATCAGGTTGGATAGTACAACTATTTTAACAACATATCTGTTTACATCCTCTGCAATTTCTTTCCTCAATGTTTCATAATAATTCTCTGTATAGAGGTCTTTCACTTCCTTCATTAAGTATATTCCTAGGTATTTTGTTTCTTTGCTGCTACTGTGAAAGGTAGTACATCTTTGATTTGATTCTCAGCCTGACTGCTGTTGGCATACATGAAAGCTACTAATTTGTATGCATTGATTTTGTAACCTGAAACTTTACTAAATTTATTTATCAGTTCCAGGAGTGTCTTAGTTGCCATTTTTTCCTCTAAGTTCAGATTATCCTGGGTGTGACGGTCACTCTTCTTGGTAATTGGAACAGGGAAAGAACTGAAAGAAGCATCCTTGTCAGTCTGAGGCCCAAGAGCTCAAGAAGAAGGGAAGTAGACAACCTTGGGTGAAGGTCACTAGTAAATCACATGTCACTTTGCTCTTGACCAAATGTTTCTTTAGATTAATGGAGGAGGAACTGAGGGAGGAACTGCTTTGGGGAGATTGCGACCTAGTACTATGGGGTTATTGAGGGGATTACCTGTGAAAGAGAATACCCAAGATGAGTCAGCCTCACTTCCTTTGTTAGCTGTTGTGTTGTGCAAAACTTCTGAGATGTTCAGACTCTACTTTGAAGGGCACTTACAAGCAATGTATGAAATGTCCTCAATCCCTGCATTGAGGTTGAAGTTACCAGTTGTCAGAGACTGACCTGGCTGGTGCAATTGAGTTGAAGGCAACCAAAAATTATATAATACTTGTGTATTTTAATAGGGTGAGGATATAACAGCTGAAGAGGGAAACCAGGATCAATACCAAAAAGTATTCACTCCAAGGGACAAAGGTAAAGTTGAAGATAGATTTGTGAAAATTTCAGGGCATAGGTCTTTGAGTCCTTGAAATTTTCTCCTCCCCTTCTTAAAGCAAAGTACATGTTAATGATTAAAAAATTGTCAAAGTCTGTCAATTGTCAAAATCTGTAGTATGTTTTAAAACATTATGTTAAAATGGTGATACTAAAGTAGCAATTATGACAGAAGAAACTGATCTTTTAAGTAAAGCCATGTTAAATTTGTAAGCAACTGAAGTTAACATAGGCAACTGCTGGAATGTATAAAAAGATAGGGATTACAATCATGAATTCATAAAATTTGGCTGAAATGAGAAACAATTCAGAAAGTTTAGAAATTAACAGAGAATAAAAATGATGAACACAAAGGAATTGTGTGATGAACACAAAGGAATTAGCCATATAAAGTTAATTTGGCCAAAGTAACTATTAATAGGATAGCATTGACTTTAATTAGTTGAAAAATAGCATAAAATATTTTGAAAAGTGACTCTAAATATAGAATATATTAAGCAAAATTAAAGAAATGTAGATTTTGAAAGAACCCTAAAAAAAAGTATACAGTTGCTCAATACAGATTTGAAACTTTTGATTGAGAGTTTACAACCCAATTTATGCATCAGATCAATATTTTAGAACTTTTCACTCCAGCAGTAATGTAACTTACAGTTTCAGTAGGAAGGCCTTGGCCCTCAATGCTTTTCCTATTTCTCCTCTAGCATTAAAAATAATTTGTATAGGGTGGTACCTGTGGCTCAGTGAGTAGGGCACTGGCCCCATACACTGAGGGTGGCAGGTTTGAACCTAGACCCGGCCAAATTGCAACAAAAAAATAGCTAGGCATAGGTGGGTGCCTGTAGTCCCAGCTACTCCAAAGCTAAGGCAAGAGAATCACCTAAGCTCAAGAGCTGGAGGTTGCTGTGAGCTATGACACCACAGCACTCTACCAAGGGTGACAAAATAAGACTCTGTCTCTAAAAAATAAATAAATAAATAAAAATAATTTGTGTGAATGGAGAGTGTGAATGAAATTAAGTTTCAGAAATAACCTTATGTTAATGAAAAAAAGAGGGTGAAAATGATAAATCAATAGTGGCCTTCCAAAGGCCATACACATTCAATGAATTGAAAAATATTCACAAACATGTCCATATTATAAACTCATAAACTTTATCCCCCGCCCCCTTTTTTTGAGACAGAGTCTCGCTCTGTCGCCTGGAGTAGAGTGCAGTAGGATTATCATAACTCACTGTAACCTCAAATTCCTGGGCTCACACTATCCTCCTGCTTTAGCGTCCCAAGTAGCTGGGAATTACAAATGTGCAATTCCATGCCTGGGTAATTTTTTCTATTTTTAGTAGACACAGTCTTCCTCTTGCTCAGGCTGATCTGGAACTCCTCACATCACATGATCCTCCCACCTCAGACCTCCCAGAATGCTTGGATTACAGGTGAAAGCCACATCACCCAGCCTGCAATTTCCTTTGAATTTTATCATAACCCTATTAAACAAGTAATTATAGTAAGTAAATATTCTTTCTTATCTTCTTATGGGTGAACAAACTACAGTTCCGTGAACTGCGAATTTTCTGTCTTGTTAGGTTATTAAGCAAAATAAATAAGGAAGACTAGGTCCTGATTGTCTGATTTTCAAGTACATTCTCTTTTCTTGCATCACATACCACCAAGTCCATGGATGGTTTTATTCTTTTGCCAAGAAGAAAACAGTGCAGTAAGTGGGAAGTACAGTTTTCCTGTCAAATTCCAATCAGCCTTGCTGTGCAACTGGGTACAGGTTTCACAGTGACTCAGTGGCCAAGTAAATACTTAAAAATTCAGTTTATTTCAAGGATGTCCCATTCCAACAATCATGGAAACCTAGTCAACAAACACGGACAGTAATAAGAGAGAGGAAGAAGGAACTGCAGCAAGCAGCACAGGAAACCAGCATGCTGACCAACTAACCAGCAAGTCTGGTTTCCCTCTTCCCTCTCAACATGGACCAGCCTGGGATCCCTGTTCTCCCAGCAGAGCTTCAGTAGCAGCCAGGAGGGAAAAGAGGCCTCCGAGCTATCAAGGCCAGAGCTTTTGCAGGTGTCTGGGCCATGGTCAGTTTGTGGCTTTTATGGCTCTCCACAAGAGTGCCCATAGCCATTATCTTTAGACCCCTTTTGTCTTCGCTTACGTGTCATGTCTCGGTGATGCTTGGCCACAGCAGTTGTTACCATCTGAGTCCATCAAGTGCTTATCTCTCTGAGGGGTCGGCCATTTCACTGTAAGCTGAGTCATTTGTCATAGGTGACTCCATTTTGAGACATTTAGGATTATAAAACATTATTACACATCAATAAGGAAAAAAGAAGAAAATATTAAGTACAGAACCCACATGTGAAATAAAACCAGGTAAAGAGAAATAATGTATCTAGAGCCTAGTTTTTTATGAAATGCACCAGTAAAATGTGTGCCAATCTTCTGTAATAAATCTGTAATACTTCTGTTCAATTCAAAATTAAAACTATGGAACTTGAAAGCTAATAATGAGAACCTGCACAAAGTATTTCAACTAGAAATTCATCTGAGCAATTGTACAATTTGAAAATGAGAAGAAAAGAAAAATCAAATTTGTTTCAGCAAAGCAAAGAGCACACAGTAAGTTTAGATTATAAATATTCAGAAGTCAAAATTAATTAGATGAGTGAAACATGGGTGTCTAAAGGGCAGGGAAAATGTTCACAGTCATTTTTGAGAGTTATTTGTAAGCCAAGGAAAGCCAAACAATTTGTATTATTTAACTGAAATAGTTTTGCTTTTCAATAAAACAAGCTAAGGGAATGTCCCATGTCACCAAATAGATGTGGAAATGGACAAGTTTTGAAAACAAAGAACTCTAAAAATAATGTGAACACAAGGAACATTTATTTAAATTTCAACAAATATTTAATGAGTGCACACATTTATTTTACGTTTCAGTTTACCTGACTTCTTATTAGTCCAAGCATACTAACTGAAGTGACAGCTATTAATATGTTGATGTCCTTAGCAGAAAAATAGCTTTGGAGACAATTAAGTTGTGACAGTTTGCATCAGTTTTATAAAATATTTCAAATGGAAAATCAATTAATAACAATGTGATTTTGTTTTTAACTCAATGAATAGAATCAAAATATCGCTTTTGGAAATTCATTCCTCAAAGGTAAAGTTTCCCATATTATTATAGATACTATTGTATATGTAAATTAAAAAGTCAACATCAATAATAAGATATATTTTTTGTGGTGGCCATACAAATTTACATTTTACTGGACCATTGGTGGTGTAATGCAAAAATAATTTATTTAAAAAATGTATTGCACACTTTAAATATGTAGAATTTTATTTGTTAATCATACCTCAATAAAGCTAAGACAGAAACATATTCTTCTCTTTTAAAAAATAACAATGTAACAAAATATCCTTATAATTAATTACAGGGCACATAATCCATAAATGGGTCGAATCTGTGATATTCTATCATTTGAATTAAAGCATTATTGTCAACATTTACATATATATGAAGATTGAATTACAAAACTTTTGGGAAAAAAGCTAATCTGGATCATAAAAAAATCATGATCATTGAGATCATAATATCTCAATGATATTAAACATGTTTATAAACTAATTCTATAAATTTTCATTTTATTTTTCTCAAAATGAGTTGGAGTTAGTTGAAGTAATGAATGAAGAGCCAAAACTCCCATTTTTGAACATTATAGTATGTTTTAATTATTAGAAACAAAACTTATATAAATAGAGTGCAAGGGAAAGCCCTCAAGAAATCAACTGATTAGATAAGTAATATCATAAAAATATGATTTTGAAATTCTAAAATTCTAAAATTCTAAAATGTTTTAGAATATCCTGACATGGAAAAATTATTTTAATAACAATGCCACTTTGTTTTTAACTCAATGCATGGAATCAAAATATAGCTTATTGAGTTAGAATTGAATTACCTAATTTAATTAGAATTGAATTGTCTAACTGAATTAGATAAATTTGCATTTTCTTCCTGAATAAAAAGTGATTAAGAATACTTATGAGTTTGAAGCAAGTCCCCCAAAATGACAAACATTAAAAAAAATTATTTGATTTTTTTATATAGATCACTTTAAGAAAGATAACCTAAAAAGAATCCAAAAAGTTTAACAATATACATAGGTGAATATGAATACAAAGAAATTAAGGTTGTTTCATCTAGTATAATTTGTTGTTGAGTTTTCCAAGAGAATATTCTCTTCATTAAAAATATTATGATGTTTTGTATTTCTACAATATCTACTGTGATTTTTTTCCTGTTTTTATTTTTAATTAAGCTTATTAATGTCCTTTCTTTTCTGTTTCTGGTTAATCTTGCACAAGAGGCTTGTCAATTTTTTTTATCTTTTCAAAGAACAAACTTTTGGCTTCCTTAATATTCTGTATAAATCATTTGTTGGTGGTTTCACTTAGTTTTACTCAGAGCTTGGTTATTTCCTTTCTTCTGCTGGTTTGGAAATTGGTTTGTTCCTCCTTATCCAGCTCCTTGAGATAATTCAAGAGATTTCTGATTTGTGATCTTTATGTATTTGGATGTTGGTGATTAAGGTGATAAGATTTCCTCTAAGGACTACTTTTGCTATATTCCACAAATTTTAATAACTTGTGTCCCTGTTATCATTTAGTTTGAAGAATCTTTTGATTTCTATCTTTATCTATTCATTGACCCAACTATCATTAAGCAATATGGTGTTTAGTTTCTATGACTTTGTGTTTCTGTTGGAATTAATTTCTAATTTTAGTCCACTGTGGTCTGAGAAGATGCATGATATAATTTATATATATATTTTTAATTTGCTGAGATGTCTTATGACCTAGAATGTGATCATTCTTGGAAAATGTTCTATGAGCTGATGAGAAAAGAGTGTATATGGTTTTGGGGTCTGCAAATGTCTGTTAAGCCTATTTGTTCAAGAGTTCTGTTTAAGTTCATTGTTTCTTCACTTATTTTCTATTTGGACAATCTGTCTAATTCTGTTAGTGAGTTGTTGAAGTTCTAAGCAATCATGGGACTGCTACTTATTATTTTGCTTAGATCAAGAATTTGGTTTATGTATCTGGGCACTCCTGTGTTAGATGCATAAATATTTAGGAATGTTAAGAATTCTTATTGAATTGTTCTCTTCACCATTCTATAGCACCCATCTTTTTTCTTCTTTACTTTTGTTGATTTGAAGTCTGTATTGCCTGAGATGAGAATGGATGGCTACACCAGCTTTCTTTGGGTTTCCATTTGCATGAAATACTGTTTTCCATCCTTTCACTTTGTGAAAAGCTAAATGAGTTTTTATGGATTAAATGTGTTTTCAGGAGAAAGAAGATGCTCAGATTGTATTTTTATATCCATTTAGACAAACTTATGTCTCTTCAGTTTGAAGTTCAGGACATTCAGGTTTATTGGAAATATTGTTATATGTGGTAGACATGTGTTCATCCCAGGTAGAACCTTACTATCTTGTTTTATCCTTGAGCAACTGTGGTATCTGGGCTCTGAACTTTAGTATTTGGATGGTTTTACACTGTTAGGTGTCTATTGTGGTGATCATCATATAAAGTACATCTGAATACTTTCTGCATGGCAGGTCTGGTCTTTGCAAATTCTCTCAGTATGGCAGCGCCTATGGCTCAAAGGAGTAGGGGACCAGCCCCGTATACCAGAGGTGGTGGGTTCACACCCAGCCCTGGCCAGAAACTGCAAAAAAAAAAAAAAAAAAAAATTATCTTAGCAATTGCTTGTCTGAGAGAGTCTAAATTACTACCATGTGTAAGAAATATAATTTTGTAGTATACAAGATTCTAGGATGGCTGTTATAATGTTGTAGAAGGCTGAGGTTGGGTCTCCACTCCCTTCTGGCTTGTAAAGTTTCAGTGGAGAAGCCTGCAATTAGTACACAAATGAGGTAAAAGACCTCTACAGGGAAAAATATAAAATACTGAGGAAATAAATTGCATAAGAAAAAAACAGATGGAAAAATATACCATGCTCATGGATTGACAGAATCAACATTGTTAAAATGGCTATACTACCCAACCTGATTTACAGTTGTTCGAGAGAAGAATCCCTGTTTAATAAACAGTGCTGGGAAAAACTGGATAGTCACATGTAAAAGACTGAAATAGGATCTGTACCTCTCACCACTCACAAAAATTAAGTTACAATGAATAAAAGATTTAAACCTAAGGCACGAAGCTATAAGGATCCTAGAAGAAAGTGTTGGAAAGATTCATATGTGTAGATATAGGCTTAGGCAAAGAATCCTTGAAGAAGACCATAAAAGCAATCACAGCAACAACAAAAATTAAAAAATGAGACCTAATCAAATTAGAAAACCTCTGCACAGCCAGGGACACAATCAAAGAACAGTAGACTGCCCACAGAAGGGCTGATAACCAGAATTTATAAAGAACGCAAGCAAATCAGCAAGATATGACAAAAACAATCCCATTATAAAGTGGGCAAAATACATGAACAAAAACTTTTCAAATGAAGATATACACGTGCCCAATACTCATGAAAAGTGATTGATGTCTCTAATTATTAGGAAATAGAAATCAAAACAACAATGAAATATCACCTAGCTCCAATGAGAATGGCTTATATTAAAAAGTCTAAAAACAATAGATATTGGTGTGGATGCTCTTATACACTGTTTGTGGAACTACAAATTAGTACAACCTGTATGGAGAATTGTAGGGAGAGACCTCAAAGAACTTAAACTATCATTTCATCCTGTAATACCACTGCTGGGTATATATGCAAAGGAAAAAAAAAACAACATTATTTTATAAAAAGGATACTGCACTCAAATGTTTATAGCAGCACAATTCACAATCACAGAAACGTGGAAACAACTCAAGTTCCCACCAATAATTAAATGGATTTAAAAAATGTGGTATATGCATTCTAGGAGTACTACTCAGCCGTTACAGAAATGGTGATCTAATGTCTTTTGTGAGAACCTAGATGGAACTAGAAACCATTCTTCAAGGTGTTTCATCACAAGAATGGAGAAAAAAGCACATGTAAGTCATTTTATAAAAGGGACACCTGAACTAGAATGTTTAGAGCAGCACAACTGATAGTTCCAAAGACATGGATACAGCCCAATTGCCCACCAATACCTGAATGGACTAATAAAATGTGGTATATCCATACCATAGAGTACAATCTAGCCATATAAAAATAGTGATGTAGTATCTTTTTGGACAATTGAGAGGGAACTGGAAACCATTCTTTTAAGTAAAACATCACAAGAATAGGGAAACAAATACATGTATTCAATAAGAAATTGGAACTAATTGATCATCACTTAAGAGCACATATGGAAGGAAATCTCAATGAAAAATCAAGCTGGGGGTGAGGAACATGGAATATGAAAATTCACTTCTATTGGTACAGTGCACACTATCTGCATGAAGGGCACAGTTATGACTTTCACTCAATCTGTCCAAAAGCAAAGAATATAAACAAAATATGTCTACCCCCAATATTCTGAAAAAAATATGTATACATGAGATAATAAACTCTAATTTGATTAATTTTTTCTTAAATTCACTTTTTCTATATGGAATTTAATAAAAAATACTCCAGATTTTAATTAATGTTTAACATGGAAAATTGTGTTTGGTAATTGTCTTAACTGGTTTACTAATTATTTATATATTAAATTATCATTTTTCTAGAACACTACTCATTACCAAGAATAATAATTTTAGTCAAGAAAATATTCTTCAGTTTTATGGAGATTTTCTTCCTAACTTAATAACCAGACAGTTAATTATTATTGAATTACTTTTTAATCCAAATGCTTCATTTAAACAAAGAATTACGATCAATAAATGCCCATTACAGTCTTAATAATGGTATTTAGTAGCTCAAAGTGAAACACTGCTGTTCATTGTTCTATAATACTAAGATATGAATTATAACCAAATCCTATAGTAATGAGGAACACATTCCTTAGTGTTTGTAGGTCTACAAAAATAAAATTCAAACACTGCAAAGAAAAAAAAGAGCAATAACAAAACCAACTCATTGATGAATAAACAGTCCAAAAAATTGTCTAAACTTAATATTTTATCAACTGTTTTCCTTTTAAAAAATTCCAATTTGTATGATAAATTATGCTTTTAGCCTTGGTATGAAAGAAACACAAACCAAATTGCTACTAGGAGAAATAAAACTTCCCTGAATAGCTGGCTTCGAATCAGGCATTATAATTCATGCAAGAATTCCATTGCTGCAAATAAAAAGAAGACAGTCTACTACAAATGAACCAAGTAAGAGGTAACAAAAATCTGACTTAGCATAATAAAGAAATGAAAAACAGGGTGAGTTATTACATCAGATCCAAGAGCTGCTTTTCTTTCTCATGTATGATCCTCCTACTCAAATCCCAGTTCTGCTTCTCTTTTAGTTTCACTTCCCTAGTTAAATAACTTTGTGACCCTAAACTTATTATTCATTTTTTGTGTAATGAAGTATATGATGCATGCCATGCAAGGATTTTGTGGGCACTAGAAATAAGATTCACAAAATACTTGGAATAACTTCTGGAAAACAGTAAGTTCCACACAATAAGGTGAATTATTTTTATGAACTTCTTCTATTAATTGTGAATAAAATGTCAAGTGGAGAAAGGAAGTTCTAAGTTGTTTTCTATGGGATCCCTGATATAATACTTCTCCTTTATCTCTTCTATCAAGTATTTTTTGAAAGCTGTATTTGCCATTAATGTTTTTGTGAGTAAATTCATTCGGAAAATTTAGAGAAGTGCTAAAATATACATCACAGAAAAGTCTGGATTACAGAGTATACATAATACAATATTTACCCACAGCATGTGGTATAAGCTAATGTCTTGGTTATACATATTTATTTCAGATATTATATTTTTTTTCATTTTTATAACTTCTTATTTTGGGTAGCATTTCATATCTTCTCATTCATTATGAGATCATTTTCCTTTCTATAAAAGAGAAATATTTAGAATAGTTGTTTTAAAATTCATGTCCAGTGCATCCAGTGTATGAGCCTGGATTGGTCTTGATTGATTGTCATTACTCATAAGAATATGTTGTGTATTTTCATGGGTTTTCATATACCAATAATTTCAACCATTGTTATATTCTTACAAAGAGTGCTATTTGTTTAGTTGGCTGTGTTATGAGGTAGTTAACTTTGTTGACTTGAAACTGCAAACTTTATCTCCTAGTGTATTAATTAGTTCAGGCTGCTATAGCAGAACTACTGTAGACTGTGTAGCTCAAACAATAAACACTTATTTCTCACAGTTCTGGAGGCTAGAAGTCCAAGATCAGGGTGGCTGCAGAACCTGCCAGCATGTCAGGTTCCTGGTTTCCTCACATGACAGGAAAACAGAAAGAGAATGAAGAAACAAGCTCTCTATGTCTTCTTATTAGGGCTAAAATCTTCCATGAAAGTTCCACTGCCACAACTTAATGACCTCCCAAAGTCCCCACCATCTAATACCATGACATGGGGATTAAGATTTCACCATATGAATTTGAAAGAGACATGCACATTCATTCCCTAATAGATGGTAATGAACCAACAATGAATGAGTTTGTCTATAGAGTAAAAAGAGAAGAAGGCTCTGTAACAAAACTCAGAAAATAAAAAAAAAAGGAATAGCTGGAATAATATAAGCTAAGGATATATGGGGAAAATTATGCAAAACATAAGGTTTGATTCATGTAAGTAAATCTCAAAACCACTTCCAGGCAAATCTCTCTCTCCAGCAATGAACTGCCTTAGTTGTGTCTAGTGGATACATATTTATTTTTAGGCATCTCAAATTTGACTCATGAAAATATTATTTTTATTGTCTTTAATACCATGTCTTCACTTTTTCCTACATTTCTCACCCCAAATAAAAGTATTATTATACAGAGTTATTCAAACTGAAAACCCCAAAACAAAACCATCATCTTCATTTTCCATTATTCCCATCTCCGTTGTTTCTTCTCTTAAACTACTTCCTAGTGTGTCTGTAACTTTGTTTTCTTCTTACCATCTTACTCATTTTTTTCTTGTAGCACAGTTTTCTAGCATATTTCTTTGCCACAAATTCATCTTCTTCAGGGCTGCCAGAATTTACCCTCTAAAATTGAATCTCTTTATGTCACATTATAAAAAATGCAGATTGGCCACTAAATACTTTTGTTATATTTCTATCTTTATGCTTCCCCTATACAGACATTCTTTCTGTTTTTCAAATGATCTGTGTTCTTTCACTAGTCAAGGACTTTTCACATGCTTCCTATATTGTTTAAAATGTTGTATTTATTCTTCAATTTTTAAGCTTCTATTGTCCCCTAAAAATGTACCTCAAATGTTACCACATCTATAAAAACAGAATTAATCATTTTTCCCTATGTACTCATTACATTAGAAACCTATGGGAATTGTGGAGCTCAATACACATTATATTGCCCTTATTTGTTTATTGCTCTTGGGAGACTATTAGCTCTTTTAGGGCATTTATTATGTCTTATTTGTCTTTACTGTTATTCTTCCTCTATCCTGTCTCAATTCCAAGGCTGAGCAAGAAAACTTTCATATAGCTGTTGCTCAATAAATGTTTGCTGAGTAAATCACTTGAGGTTTAATGAGTTAATCAAAGGTGCACATGTGATCAAGCAGAAACTTCAAACTGTTTTCTGTTTTTAAGTCCAGAACTCTTGCCATAATAAATTAATGACTAACCTGCTATTTTTGCAAGCAAATGCAGAACTTATCTCTTATCTCAATGCCAGTTGTATTTTTCTGCCAGTGACAGTTTAAAGTCTGATGATGTCAAAATTTGTAACTCTGTTTTGTATTTGTTTGAATGAGCTTGCAGCAACTGGGTAGAGGAGGGTATAAATAGACATGTACTAAGTTTACCACATAGCTAACACTGTGTGTACATGGAGATGTTTAGAAAGAGACACATGCCCAGGGCCAGACACATGCTCATCAATGACCTGAGGAGACTATAAGCTGTCACCTCAGGCTAATCCAAATAAGGTTAGCTAAAGGTCAAAAAAGCTAAAAATGAAGTAACTGAAATAAAAATGTGAAAGAAGGCTATTATGGACTGAATATTTGTGTTTCTCCCCAAATCACATATTGATGGTATGTGGAGACTGTTGGGAAATAAAGAGATCATGATGAAAGTGGAGCCCCCATTGTGGGATTAGTGCCCTTGTTAGAAAATGCCAAGGAGCTAACTAGCTTTCTTTCTTCCATGCAAGGATACAAGGAGTTTGTTGTCTGTATCCTGAAAGAGGGTTCTCACTAGGTCATGCTAATACCCTGATCTGAGACTTCCCACCCTTCAGAATTGTGAGAAATAAATTTTTGTTGTTTGGGCCATCCATCCTATGGTTGTTTGTTGTAGCAACTGGAACTGACTAAGACAAGGATTTAAGTGCACATTTAAGCAGGCAGAGCACATAATCAGCAAATTTGAACATAGGACAATTGAAAGTATTGGTCTGAGAAAATAATAAAAAAAGTGAACAATGCTTACAACATTGAACGAACATACAAATTATGGGAGTACCAGAGGAGAATAGAGAGGGAGAAGTAAAGAAAGAATATTTGAAAAAAAATGTGGCTGAAAAATCCCAAATTTAATAAACAAACAAACAAATATAAATCTTAACATCCTATAAGCTCAACTTCAACTGGAATAAACTCAAAGAGGTCCATTCTGAGGCCTGTTATAATCAAGCTATCAAGAGCCAAAGAAAAACAGAGAATCTTGAAAGCAGCAAGAGTAAGAAATCATCTGCTATAAGAGCTCTTCCATAAGACTTACAGCTGATTTCTCATCAGAAACCATGAAGACCAGAAGACAATGGGTGATATATCTAATAAAGGACTTATATGAAAAATTATCACAGAATACTTAGAACTCCATAAAAAGAAAAAGAAATCAACTGAACAGATTCCTCACCAAAGAACATACACAGATGGCAAATAAGCATATGAAAAGATGACCAACATTACATGTCATTAGAGAACTATAAATTAAAATAATGAACTATTGCAACATCCTTATTAAAATTACTAAAATTCCAAACATAGAACAAGACAAATGCTGGAAGCATGTGGAGGAATAGGAGTCCCAATTTCTGCTAGTAAGAATGCAGAATTATCCAGTCACCATTGCAAAACAGTCTGATAGTTTTTTGTTTTTTGGTTTTTATTTTTTTTTCAAATTTAAAGGCAGACTTACCATATAATTTAACAACCACAGTCCTTGGTATTTACCCAGATAAGATGAAAACTTATGTTTACAAAAAAAAGCCTTCATACAGGTGTTTATAGCAGCTTTATTCATAATTGCCAAAACTTGGGAGTAATCAAGATGTCCTTCAATAGGTGAAAGGATAAATAAAGTGTGGTCCATTAATATGTATGCAAAAGAATATTTTTCAGTGATTAAAAAGGAATGTGACAGCAATACATAAAAATACATGGGAAAACATTAAAAACATAGTTTTTAAGTGAAAGAAGCCAATATTAGAATACTACATACTATATTATTCCAACTATGTCACATTCTGGAAATGGCAAAGCTATTAACATACGTAAAGAGAAAAGATATCAGTGCTTGCTAAGGGTTTGAAGGAGGGTGAAAGAAACAAACAGGCAAACACATACAGAAGATTTTAAGGGAAAGGACTCTATTCTGTATAGTACAGTAATGAAAAACACATATTATTATACTACATTTGTCAAAATTCATACAACATTCAACACATGAAATAAACCCTAATGTAAAATATTATTTACTTCAACTAATAATAATGTGTCAATACTGATTCATTTATATAAATGAATGTACCAAACCATACAAGATATAAATAATTGGGGAAACTTTGTGTGTAGAGAAAAAGTGTGTGGGCACTCTGTACTTTATGATTAATTTTTCTGTAACCCTGAAAATTGCCTAAAAAAGTAGTCTATTAGTTAAATTAAAAAACAATCTTCAATAAAATGCTAGCAAAGCAAATCCAAAAGTACACTGCAAAAAACTGGAATTTGTCCTACAAGTGCAAGAATGGTTAAATATAAGAAAATCAATATAATGGAATATATTAATCAAGACCACTTGACCATTTCAATTGATGCAGAAAGACATCTGACAAAATTCCAACCTTGTTTCATGATTAAAACACTAGAAAAACTAGAACTAGATGGGAATTTATCAATATGATAAAGGACATTTATGATAAAGTTACAGCTGACATCATCTTCAATATTAAAAGATTGAAGTTTTTTCCTTAAGATCAAGACAAGAACATCCACTTTTACTGATGCTTTTCAAGATTATACTAAAAGTTTTAGCCAGAAGAAAAAATAAGAAAAAGTTTTAGACAAGAAGAAAAAATAAGAGACATTCAATTTAGAAAGAATGAAGAAATGGTTTCTCTATTTGTAGGTGAGATAAATCTTATAGATAGAAAACTCCCAGAGAACCCACAATAAAACTGCTAGAGCTAATAAATAAATTGAGCAAAGTTGCCTGGTACAAGATCACATACAGTATCATTTGTGTTTCTATGCACCAGAAATGAATATTCAAAAACATAATTAAGAGAGTAAATCCATTTATAATGGCATCTCAAAGGAAAAAATAACCTATAGAAATGTAAATGAGGTAAAAAAAAATGCACACTGTAAAGGATAAAACATTGCTGACAGAAATTAATGAAAACCTAAGTAAATGGGAAAACATCTAGTGTTCATGGATTGGGTGACTTATTACAAATGTCACTACTATCCAAACTGTTCTACAGATTCACCATAATTCTTATCAAAATTCTAGCAGCCATTTTTTGTAGACATGGAAAAGCCAATCCTCAAATTTCTGTGGAATTGTAAGAGTTCTCAAATAGCCAAAATAAAATGTAAAAAGGAAGAACAAGTTTAGAAGACTAATATTTTTATCTCAAACTTTCTTGAAAGCTGCAATAGTCAAAATTGTGTGGTATTGGCATAAGAACTGACATATAAAGTAATGGAATACAGAGAGTCCAAAATAAGCACATGTATTGGTATTTGAAAAGGAAAGAAATAATAGTTTATTCAATAAATAGGGCTGGAATAAATAGATTATCATATGCAAAGAATGAATCAGACCTCTTCCTTATATACAATTACATCAAAATAGATCATAGACCTAAATATAAGAACTAACACCAAAAACCTCATAGAAGAAAATATAGGGTAAATCTACATAACCTTGGTAATATACTTTGAGATATGATATCAAAAACATAAGCAACAAAATAAAAAATAGATACATTGGATTTCATCAAATTTGAAAAACTTTTGTTTATTAAAGGACATTAAGACAGTGAAAAGACAACCAACAGAATGAATAAAATACTTGCAAATCACATATTAGTATACATTTAACATCCAGAATGTATAAAGAACCCCTGTGACTCAACAACATTAAGACAAGCAACCTAATTTAAAACTGAATAAAAGATTTAAATAGACATTTCCCTAAAAATGTATGCAAATAGCCAATAAGCACATGAAAAGATGTTTAACATCCTTAGTCATGAGGGAAATGCAGATCACACAAGGAGATACCCCTTAATACCTCCTGGGATAAATATACAATAATTTTATTGGGAAAAATGTGTTGATATGTTGGTGAAAGGCGGAGGGGATGGTGCTCTCCTATATTGCTGATAGGAATGTTAAATAGAACAGCTGATATGGAAAAAATTTGGAGGTTCAACATAAAGCTAAACATAGAATATCGTATTACCATTAATTCAACTCTTGGGCATACACTCAAAGGAATTGAAACTACGGATTCAAACAAATACTTGTACACGATGTTCGTTATAGGATTATTCATAGTAAGTGGAAACAACCCAAGTATTCTACAACGGGTGAATGACTAAACAAAATGTGGTATGTATATGCAAGGTGATACTAATCAGATATAAAAATGAATACAGTTCTGATGCATACTACAATATTGATGAACTTAAAATTTTATGCTAAGTGAAATAAATATGACACAAAAGAACAAGCATTGTATTATTTCAAGTACATTAAAAATCTGGAATGGCAAATTCATTGAGACAGATAGTAGATTTGAAACTAAAAGAGGTTCAGGGAATGAGGAATGATTGATTAATGATTACAGAGTGCCTAAAAGAGTCTTGGAAACAGCGGTGATGTTTGCACATCATTGTGAGTGTAAATAATGCCAATGAGTTGTATACTTCAAACAGTTAAAGTGGCAAATCTTATTTTATAAGTAATTTACAGCAAAAATTATGTTTAAAAAGGTTTGAAGCCACCAAAAAACCCAAAAAATTTTCACTGTGAAGATCATGTTTATGGTTTGGTAGACCAGTCCCCTTGATGAGGGTTATAGCCCAAGAGATCAGGCAGTTTAAATATAAGAATATGAGATTTTTAATTACAAATTGGTGAAATCTGTCACATCTGGTAAAATGTGACATGTGACAATGAAAAGATAGCTTTTGCATTAAAAAACCTAAATTATTATAGAGTTAGGGAATGGAATGGAGGAGGAAATATTATCAAGAAGTTGTACATCTGTGCAGAATGTCATAAATCAGGGAATGACAGCATGCTGAAGAGCAGTTCGGAAACAAATGAAGATATTGCAGTAGAGTACTATCTGCAGCCACCCTGGTACTCTATACACACCCGTGGGATGTGTTAATTCTCTCAGCAGGAGGCCATCCACATTTATTTTTTTCCTAGGAGAAAAATGTACTTTTTTTGTTGTGGTGCTAAATAGAATATAACATTAAACTTATCATTCAACCCGTTTTTAAGTATAAAGTTCAATAAAGTTAAATGCATTTACATGATGTACACTATATAGAACTTTGTAATCTTCCAACCCTGAGACTCCAAATCCACTAAATGTTGATTTTCCTTTGCCCCACACCAGTTCTTGGTATCATAAATGCCTTTCCACCTTCTGCTTCTATGTTTTTGACTACTTCACAGACTTCATATGGGTCAAATCATATACATTTAGCATTTGTCCTTTTCTGACTGCATAATATCTCTGAAGTTCATTCATGTTGTAGCATGTGATAGAATTTCTTTATATTTAAGGCTGCATAATAGTTCGTTGTATGTATATCCTATTAGTATATTTTATCTATCTATTTATCTGTCAATGGACATTTGGATTGCTTCTATCTCTTAGCTACTGTAAATAAAGCTGCAATGAATATGGGTATGCAAATTTTTTTTGAGATCCTATTTTGAATTCTTTTCAATATGTACCCATAACAAGGGTTGATGTGTCATCTGATACTTCTATTTTTGATTCCTCGGGCAACCTCTGTACTCTTTTGCATAATGGCTGCACCATTTTACGTTTCCATCAATAAGCATGAGGGGTCCAACTTCACAAATTCTAACCATCACATTAACATATTTTCTCTTCTTTGCAGAGTGGCTATCCTGATGGTATGAGATGATATCTCATTGTGGTTTGATTTGCATTTCCCCCAAATTAATGATGTTGAACATCTTTTCCTGTGTTTATTGCTCATTTGTGTGTGTTCTTTGAAATATCTTTTGCCCATTTCTTAGTTGGGTTATTTGATTTTTTTTGTTGTATTGTAGGAAGTACCTTAAAGGATACACACATATGATTTGTAACTAGTTTCTACAATTCCATAGGTTATCTTTTCACCCCGTTGTTCCCTTTAGTGTGCAGAAGTTTTTAAGTATAATGTAGTCCCATTTGTCTATTTTTAACTTTATTGCCTGTGCTTTTTGTCACATCCAAAAAATTATTGCCAATTCTACACCCGGAAATTTTTCTCCTGTGTTTTCTTCTGTCAGTTTGATAATTTTAGGTCTTGCATTTAGTTATTAAATCCATTGTGCATTAATTTTTGTATATGGTGTGAGGCAAGGGCCCAACATTATTCTTTTATATGTGGACATTTAGTTTTCCAAAAATCACTTTTCAAAAAACTGTCCTTTCCCCATTGTGCAGTCTTGGCACCCTTTTTAAAAATCATTCAGCCATATATGCAAAGGTTTATTTCTTACTTCTGTATTTTGTTTCATTGGTCCATGTATCCACGTTTATGCCAGTGCAACACCATCTTATTAACTGCTACTTTGTAGTGTATTTTGAAAACCAGAAATGTGAGGCATCCAATCATGTCCTTCTTCAAGATTGTTTTGGCTATTTGGGGTGCCTTTGAATTCCATACAAATTTTGGAATTTTTGTTTTTTTTTTCTACTTCCATTAAAAAATAGCTATTGGGATTTTGATAGGGATGGCATTGAATCTGGATACAGCTTTGGATATGGTTGTTTTAACAATACTATGTCTTCCAAGAGCCTGGAATGTTTTCCCATTTACTTGCATTTTATTTCTTTCATCAATGTTTTATAGTTTTAAGGATACAAATAATTTGCTTCCTTGATTAAGTTTAGCCCTAAGTATTTAAGTCTTCTTCATCTTGAGGTAAATGATTATTTTATTAATTTTTCTTTTAAAATGTTCATTAATGTATAGGTATATAACCTATTTTTTTAAATGTTGATTTGCATCTTGCAATTTTGCTGAACTTTTTCATTAATTTTAAAAGATTTTGTGGAGTCTTTACATAGAATGTTATGTCATCTGCGAACAGACATATTTTTACTTCTTTTCTAATTTGAAAGCCTTTTGTTTCTTTTTCCTGTCTAATTACTCTGGCTAGAATGTCCTGCACTTGGTGAAATTAATTGCAAGAGTGGGTATCTTGTCAAATGTTTTTCTATGTTAAGACTATCATGTAGTATTTGCCTTGCATTTTGTTAACTTGATGTATTACGCAGATTTGTTTTTGTATGGTGAACCATCCTTGTATTCCAGGTATAAATTCCTTATGATCATGGTCTACTATCCTTTTAATGATCCATTGGATTGAGTCTGATAGTATCATGTTTAGAATTTTTGCATCAATATTTATCAGATATATGTGTCTGTAGTTTTCTTTTTTGTGTGTATTTCGTTTCAATATCAGCATAACACAGGCCACATAGAATGAGTTTGATGGTGTACTGTTCTCTGCAATTCTTTGGAAGAGTTTGAAAAGAATTGGTGTTAATTCTTCCTTAAAAGTTTGGGAGAATCCTCCAGAGAAGACAATTGATTTTGAGCTTCTCTTTGTTGAGAAGTATTTGATTTATTTTTCAATGTTATCACTAGTTATACCTTTATTGAGATTTTTCATTTATTTATGATACAGTTTTGGTAGGGGTGGTTGTATGTTCAAATAAGTTCTTGGGCTTGTTTCTTTTTCTTCTCATCTGGTACTTCCACAATGCATGTTTTTCTGCTTAATGGTCTCCAATAATTCCTTTGTACTTTTCATTATTCTTCACATTTTCTTTTCCTTTTTCTCCTCTGGCCCAGTAATTTTAAGTTTTGTCTTTTATTTTGCTGTTTCTTTCTTCTATTTTTTTTCCAAACTGCTATTGAGCCTTTCTAGTGAATTTTATAACTCAGTTATTATAGTCTTCAAGTCTAAAATTTCTATTTGGTTCCTCACAGTTTCCATATCTTTGCTCATATTCTCATTTTGTTTATTCATGATTTTTACTTTGTTTTATTTTGTTTTGATGGGGTTTTTTTGAGACACAGTCTCCCTGTCTTTTTCAGGCTTGAGTGTAGTGGCATAATCATAACTTCATAGCTCAATGCAACCTCAAACTTCTGGGCTGAAGCAATCCTCCTACCTCAGAATCTGAAGTAGTGCTACTACATCTGGTTAATTTTTTAATTTTTTTCTGGAGATGGGATCTCACTTTTTCTCAGCCTGTTCTAGAACTCTTGACCTCAAGTGGTCCTTCTACCTTAGCCTCTTAAAGTGCTAGGATTAGAGACACAAGCTGCTGTATCCAACCCAGATTTCATTTAGTTGTCTAATTGTACCCTCTTGAGCATACTTGATAGTAATTTTTAATTCTTTGTCAATTCCTATAGCTCCATTTCTTTTGATTTAGTTTCTGGACATTTAATTTGTTCCTTTAAGTATGTCAGATTTCCCTGTTTGTTTATGTATCTTTTTCTTATTATTGTTGTTGGAATTTCAGCCCTTTAACATTGGTCATATATTTCAAACTTTGTGGTTTGGTTTTCTGCAGGGAGGCCTTTTCCCACCATCCTGGCTAGAGGTTCTGGAGCTCTTTCTCTCATGCTCTTTTGAGTATGCATTCCTTTCTGTCTCCTCGGGGCTTTGTGTGTGTAATTTTCTATTTAAAAAGTTATGCTTGCTTCTACTCAAGACCCTCTCCCGGTGCCTGCAGTACTGCAGCCTCACTTGTGTTGTACTAAATTATGGCACTGCAGCTCCACCTACTGTCCCTAGTGTCTTTTAGTGGTACTGCAGATTCTGGTACATTCTTGATTGCTTTTCTCCTGAGAGACACTCAACCTATACCCAATTTCTATCAGTACTTGGATATGGGCAAGACAGAAACCAGTCTTTGGGTAGCTGCCCTGGTTGTCAAAACATTGGATATAGGAGATTAAAATGTTCCCTCACAATTATATTGCACAGTTTGTAAGGGGGAAGGATTCTGATTAGAAAGGGTGGGAAAAAAATCTTTACTTTTTATTGTAGGTTTCTATGTGATTGTCTTTATGGTAGCCTGGAAGTACAAGAACCTTGTAATTGGTTTCCTGAAGTTCTCACAGAAACATTTAGTTCATTTTTTGTATTTGCTTATTTATTTATTTTGAGACAGGCTAGAGTGCCATGGCATCAGCTTAGCTTACAGCAACCTCAAGCTCCGGGGTTTAAGTCATCCTCCTGCCTCAGCCTCTGAGAAGCTGGGACGACAGGCACCTGCCACAATGCCCAGCTAATCTTTCTATTTTTATTAGAAATGGGGTCTTGGTTTTGCTCAGTCTAGTCTTGAACTCCTGAGCTCGAGCAATCCTCCCACCTTGGTTTCCTAGAGTGCTAGGATTATAGGCATGAACCATTGATCTGGCCATTTGTTGTTTGAAAATATGTGTCTTATTGGAGGAAAAGGTCCAGGGCTCCCTGTTCCATCATCTGGCTGATGTTACTTCCTCCCGCATTTTGTCATTTCTTATGTTAATAACATGATTTTTTAAATGATTAGGGATTGAACAATTTTCATTACTGTTCTATGACAAAAGACTACATATACTTGTACAAGGTGTCAGAATTGACTTTTCTTGAACAAAATCTTCATAATTTTTTCTAACTCCTATGGGCCAATTCAATATCTTTTTTTTTATGATGTTTGTTCTTCCCACCACCAACTTAGTAAAACTAATTTTGATATCCTCTACCTTATATGCTTTGTTCTTAGATGACTTACTGTATTTTATCAAAAAATTTTTAGCATCTCTAAAATTTTATCATTTAATAGCACTTCCCAAATCCTTTTACTTACTTTGATAGCATATGTCATTTTATAGGTCCTTATGCAGAAAGGAACATACCCACATCTTGAGAGCAATTGAAAATTTTTGTTGGGCCTTTTATATCTGTCTCCTAAGCCTAGCCTAGTGTAAGACACATGAAAAATTCTGGTTGGATAAAAGTTAAATGAGCATTTCTTGAACATGTTTATGTCAGGCACTGTTCTAAGCACTGCAGATATAGTAATGAATAAAATGGACAAAACTGCTACCCTGATGAAGCTAACAGTCTACTGAGGGCAATATACAGTAACTATATAATAAGGTCATGGAAGAAGCCCAAGTGCCCATCAATCCACGAATGGATCAATAAACTGTGGTATATGTACACCATGGAATACTATGCAGCCATAAAGAAAGATGGAGACTTTACCTCCTTCATGTTTACATGGATGGAGCTGGAAAATGTTCTTCTTAGCAAAGTATCACAAGAATGGAAGAAAAAGTATCCAATGTACACAGCCCTATTATGAAACTAATTTATAGCTTTCATATGAAAGCTATAACCTAATTATAGCCTAAGAATATGGGGAGGGGGGAGGGGAGGGGAGGGGTGGGGGGGTGGGCGCGTGGACGGAGGGTGATTGGTGGGATCACCTCAACAAAAGAAAAAAGGAAAAGAAAAGAAAAAGCAAGAATAAAGAACATGAAGTAATGTAACAAACATGTAATGCTCTCAAAGTATAGCAAGAAGGTCTAATGTAGTTGAAGAATAATGAGCAGGACAAGAATAACTGAAGATGAGATTAGAAAGGTAAAAAGGAATATTGGTGGGCAAAGAGAATCAGAGGCTAGTGTAGATCATTTAGGGCCTTGTAGGTTATTGGAAGGACTTGATATTACTATAAGGCATGGTTTCTGTGGCAGCATGATCTAATTTTCATTTTGACAGGATTTCTTTAGTCGATGTGTTGAGAAGAGACTGTTAAGCAGACTGGAGCAGAAGTAGAAAGATGTACCAGAAGGCTGTTGCAACAACTGAGGCTGATGGTAGAGACCACTAGGGGTGCAGAAGGTAGTGAGAAGTGGTCTTCTAGTCAATCCAGGCTGCTAGAACAACATAGACTTGGTGACTTAACAGAAATTTATTCCATTGGCTAGAAAGTCTAAAATCAGGGTTCCAGCATGGTTGGGTTCTGGTGAGGGCCTTCTTCTGGTTTGCAGACAGCTATCTTCTGGTGAGGGCCTTCTTCTGGTTTGCATGACAGAGAGAAAGGGAGGAGGCAGTGGAGGAAGAGGAGGAGAGAGATCTCAATTTTCTTTTTATAAGGGCACTAATCTCATGATGAGGGCTCCACTTTCTTGACCTAAATACTTCCCAAAGGCCTGATATGCAGATACCATCACAATGGAAATTAGAATTCCAAAATGTAAGTCTAGGAGAGGCACAAACATGCAGTCCATACAGGGTAAGATTTTAATAGTGGAACCAAATGAAATTTGCTAATGGATGTGGAGGTAAGCTGAAGGGGAAAGGATGAATCACTACATTTTGTTAAAATTAAATTGAAAATCTCTAACCAATGCATCATAGACTGAATGTTACTCACTTTTTGTTGATCATAGGATTTCTCTTTGCCTCCTTAAAGTTAATTTTTCAGGTGACTTCCTGGAAATGCTACCCCTGAGAATAGACTTCCACTTTCCTCACAAGCTATGCTACTCACTTGAAAACAAAGACTATCTCACCATCATGGCTACCTGAGAACTAGGCCTATCTTCCTAGAAATTAGCTAATGATATCAATTTTAAAATAACAAACTAAACTGTACTGCTCTAATAATCTGATGTTGTAACCAAGTTAGAAAATGATGTTTTATTAGTGCAGTGCTAATAATGTTAAATGGGCTGAGAAAAGTATCAATTGGTATAGGGTAAAATTGGGTATGCTTTTTATGATAAAAATAACATTTTTAAGTAAAGAACAGCTACTTCAAGCCCACACACTGTAAACACTATTCTGTTCTTTGATTAATTATTTTCCCTTTTTTTCTCCTTTTTTTTTTCAGATGTTTTTCTCAGCCCTGTCATACAGCTTTATTGCTAAAGCACTAGCTGGAACTGTTATGAAAAGTTCCATCACTCAAATAGAAAGGAGATTTGACATATCCTCTTCTGTTGCTGGCTTAATTGATGGAAGCTTTGAAATTGGTAATTTATATTTTTTCCTATTTTAATAACCAAACTTTCAAAGGTTAAAAAAGCCCTCTTCATAAATGCTTTACACCAATGGTTCCCGATTATGGTAAATTTATCTCTTGAAGGCAGTTTGGCAATATTTGAAAACATTTTTGGTTATCATAACTGGGTAGAGGATGGGAGAAAATGATACTGGTATCTAAAGCTAGAAGCTAGGAATTCTGCTAAACATTCTTTAATGCACAGGGCTGACCCAACAACCAAGAATCATCTAGTCCAAAATGTCTATAGAAAGGATGTTGGAAAATTTTGATTTGACATGAATGCATTGCTTATAGTTAACAGTTTGTGAGGCTTTAACTTCCCCTCTTCAGAAGCCCTGGTGTGAAGAAAAGGTAGAGAGATGACTATAATTCTTGGATTCAAGGAAGAAGGAATCACTTTGAAGCAACCTACATTAGATTTCTGCTGTTTTAAATGGGGTACAGACTTCGGGGGGGGGGTACAGGCTTCTAGGGGTAAAAGTCTTTTTTTTTTTTTTTTTAGAAAAACTTGTGTTCATTTTAATTTGGATTTCTCCAACAAAAGTGAGAGTTTACATAATTATTTGATATTATTTTTCTTATTTTATGAAATGATAGCTTATTTCCTCTGCACATTTTTTCTTTTTTTCACTTTTTAATTATTTGAGAGACCCCCATAATTATATCTATTGTGTAGGTACCAAATTTTTTCTATAAACTTTCTGTTTATCTTTTAACTTCATTTAAAATATTCTTAAGTCATAAGCGTTTAAAAAGCAATTGTTTAAAGGAAGACCTTTGTATCTTTTCCTTATGAATTCTGAATTTTTGTGATTCAAAAAATATTGCACCATACGTGTCCTTCACTCTCCCATCTCACAGGCTTAATGAAAGCATCTAGAATTTTAGAATTAGAATGTTGTTCATTTTAAATTTTAATTCATGGGACATCTCTTTTTATTGAGAAATTTATTATTAATAGTTTTACAAAATTTTGCGATTGTTTTAACCAATTATTTAAACCCCATTATGTTTGACTGATTTCTTTGCTTACCTATGTTCCAGAATCTTTTTACTTCCAGTCTCATCTTTGGTTTTCTTGGAGTCTATCTCCAAGTAGAGTCAGCCTTCTCTATCTGTGGGTTCCATATCTGTGATTCAGCCACCACAGATGGAAATATTCAAAAAATATAAAAATAAAGAATGGCAATATAACAATAAACATACTACAAATTAAAAAGCAATACAGCATAACAACTATTTACATAGAATTTACATTGTATTAGGTATTATAAGCATGTAAGTAATCTACAGGTAATTTCAAATGTACAAAAGGATGTGTGTAGACTATTGATGTATACTATGCCATTTTATAGAAGGCACTGGAGCTTCTGCAAATCTCCATATCTTCTGGGTGTCCTGAAACCAATCCTTTGTGGACAGGAAGGGATAATGGTAATTTTTTTTCCAGAAAGAATTGAACATGTGGCATATTTGATAAACCCTTGCTTATTGGAAAGTATATTTACTTTACTATCATGTTCAAGTGATAATTTGGAGATAGAATTAAAACTCAATCTTTTTGTCAGAACATATAGCTATTGTTTTATTACATTTAAGGTTGTGCATAAGAAATTAGTACAAGTATAATTCTCATGCACTAATAAGCATCTGTTTTTTATTTCTGAATCTCAGAAAATTTACAGATATATATCGAAGATGGTCGTCTTTTACATTACATGTAGAAACTTCCATGTGAACTTACTTTCTATTTCTTATTTGTTTCATCCCCTGGCCTTTTTAATTTCTTTCCTTCAGCAACATATATGAGTTGAATATTGTATGGGAGTCATTTTTCCCTTTAAATTTTTTCTTCTAAATTTTTACCTTTTTTTCTTTATGTTTCATTTATTTTCTCAGATGCCACATTCCATCTTATTATATCAAGTTCTAATTTGTTCATTTTTCCATAATATTTTAAATTTACAACAATACTTTATTGTTTTCTTGTTATTTTCAGTCTGCCATTCTGATTTCATGGGATGTGACATACTATTGTACCTCTACAGATAGTTAATACTAACTGGATTTGTTTTTAATTTTCTACTTTTTTAAAGTTTAATCCTTATTGAAGTATTTCTTGTGTTACTTTCTCTGTTGATTCATTTGGGTACTTTTCATGCTATTTTTTCCATCATTATTCAGTAATTCTTGATTGCTGTCTCTCATGGTTATACATGAGACTCCAGATGGATCAGAACTGGTTGTGACTCCTCCTCTTCTTTATAACCTAAAAAATTTATACTCATAATTAAATCATAAGTGGACTCTCATCTAAAGAACTTTCCTGAAGTCCCATAATTAATTTAAGCTATCCCTTTCTGTGGTCTAATAGAACCTCTGTGTATCTGTTACTTTTTATCACTAGTATGTAAGTTTCTTGAGGACAGGTACCATGTTTTTGGTTTCTATTTTATATTTCTTTTTTTGTTTCTGTTTTAATATTTCTTTTTTGGTTTCTGTTTTAATATTTCTGGCTCTGAAACCCATGGTAGGTACCTACAATAATAGAAATTTAAAGAGTGGCATGAATAAATAAATCAGTGCATGTTTGACTGACTACCTTTCCCTCAGATCAGAAAGATTTTTCCCCGTTTTTCTCCATTCCAATCACTTCAACCCAGTTAACTCCAAAATCTTTGATAAAATTTACTTCATTAATATTGTCAAATAATTCAAGCACTTTCTCTTATTTATGAAACCTATTCTACTTACTATTACTGTGCAACTTTTCAATGGTGGTTTAATGCAGATGAATTCAAATTCTCAATTAAATTACGTGGTTTTTGAGAGAAGGTCTTGGGCTCTATTTGTGTTCATTGTGGGGCTTTCAAATATACTAGACACAAAATTGGACTAAATCAGATCAACATAATTCTCTTCTTTTTCTAGGAAATTTGCTTGTCATTGTGTTTGTAAGTTACTTTGGATCCAAACTGCACAGACCCAAGTTAATTGGAATTGGTTGTTTAGTTATGGGAACTGGAAGTATTTTGACTGCCTTACCACATTTCTTCATGGGATAGTAAGTGTTAATTAACTTTATGTCATTAATTATCATTTGTTTATAAAGTAGTAGTGGAATTTCATTTTTTCCTTTTAAATAGGCAGTCAACTTTTGAGAAGAATAGCCACTAAGTATGTATAGAAATGGAGAATATTGTCTACATAATAATAAGTTATTGCTTTATTCATTATGGTTTTCATAGTTTTTCAAATAAGAATAACACTAGACGAGGTATACAGTTTCATACAGAGTAAATAAGCTCTTTATCACTTTTTGGTATAACATAATATACTTCACATCTTTGCCTATAAAATTTCGATTATACTCAGTAAGATTTCACCAGGTAACCCATTGGCATAGGTTTTCCCACCACCATTTCACTGAGGTGGTTCTTAGTGTTACTGTGTAGTTATGATTACAGTCAGATGATCATGAGAGAAAACTTAAAGTAGCAATGGCTTAAATAAGATGGATGCATATTTTTCATATAAAAGTTAATGTAGCCAGTCCAAAGACTATATGATATGGTTTCTTTTCATCATATTCATCTCCCTTGCATTGCCTTGCCCTCGAGGTCCGAATTACGGCAAAGTGTTTCCAGGTAACAGGAAAGAAGGAGAAAAATTAAAAACAAAGAGTACACCCAGGCTGAGGCTTAGGAAACATTTTCGAAAGCAACACTTCTGCGTACTTCACATTGACCAAATGTTAGTTGCATTTTACACAAAAATTAATAAAAAACATTTAAAAATGGACTTTTTTCCAAGTTGCCATGTTCCTAGTAAAAAACCCCAACTTAAAATACTGTGAAGGAGAGAAATAAGGATATTGAGGGACAATGAGCAGTTCCTACCAGAGATACCAATTACTTACTCATTGCCAAATCTGGCAATCACCTTTTCATCACAATATAAATTCTATATTTTCCCTATATTTGACTCTTACAAAAATTTTCTTTTCTGTGGTACTTCTTCTTATTTTCATCATTGCCCACTCTCTGGATTCATTTCCTGTCTTCATGGCCTCTTCTATTCATGTCCATTTTTTGCTTTTGTCATTGACCCCATAATGTGAGAGTCCCTTAAATTCCCTTCTTACTCTTCATGGTTCGTATGTAGAACATGCTATAAATGCAGCCACCGCAGCTCCAGACAGAGGAGGACCATATTCTAGGCCTGCCGTTCTCTAAAAGTGCCATAACATGTCACACCTTTGCCCTGGTGTTTCTACAGTCTTGAATACTTTTCTTCCTTTGTCTGCCCATTAAACTCCTGTCCATCATCTTGTTCCATTTTACAAGTCATTGTTAGTGTGAAGCTTCTCTGATCGACCCTCCTCCACCTCCAAGCACAGCTAATTAATCCTTTTTCCTTGATGACAACTCGGTACCTTGTATATTGAACGTATTCTATCTGTTATCATAATACGTTTATCTTAGAGAGCATGAAATTCCCTAGGGACAACACTGTGTGTTTTATTTGTAGCTCTTTGAAACTGAACTTAACACCTGACATTCAGTAGGATGCCTCTGAAGCTCACAGGATATCTCAGTGTTTGGGGGCGTGTCAACATTTGTCTCCATTCTGGTTCCCTCTCTGTTGTTTCCATTTAGTTCTGCCTCAACAAGTTGAAAAGGATTAGAATTTTAAAAATAAGTTTCAAAGAGTTGGGTATCGGAAAGAAACAATGTCTATGAAAGAAAATCAGACAGATTGGCTATCTCTGAAGATAATCCAAAGAGATAAATAGAAACAGTTAATGGTTTTAATCAAAGTAGAGGAAACCAGGATATTTCATAACATGGCCAGAGTATAAGCATGCCCGGGATTATCACAAAGTGATGACCCACCTCATCAGGGGACTGTTGAATGAGCTTTCTAAGTGGACACTCCCTTTTCACTTTTGCCCATTACCTCTCTCAAAATACAGGCTGAGAAACTGACAAAGAGGATTCTGGTAACTGGGAGAAAAGAGTGGTGTAGATAAAAGGGAAAATCTCTTGGTATTTCTAGGAAAAGTGAAAATATTCAGTAGATAAATAAAATGTTAAACCAGTGATGTTCTTATAGTTACAGGTATTCTAGAGAAACCCATATTGACACATCAGAAAATTCAGCATCAAGCTTAGCGACCTGTTTAATGAATCAAACTTTACCATTCAATACAACCTCACCTGAGATACTGGGAAAAGGTAAGAATTAACAGTGATAGTAAAAAATACACTGAAATTTATAAATTTAATTACATCTATACAATTATTGTACTATGTATGAGCAAAATTGATTTTAAAAATAGGAAAAGCCTTTGACCCTTCCAGGCATACAAAATCATAGTGGTAATAATAAACATAGTTGCCCCTTGAACAACACAGGTTTGAACTGTGTGCTTCCACTTATATGCAGATATTTTTCAACTAAACATGAATCAAAAATACAGTACTCATATGATACAAAACCTGCAAAACCAGGCATGGTGCCTCATGCCTATAATCCTAGTACTATGTGAAGTTAAGACAGGAGGATGACTTTAACACAAAAGTTCAAAACCAGCCCACACAAGAGAAATACCCCTCTCTACTAAAAATAGAAAAAACTAGCTGTGCATGGTGGCCGGCAACTGTAGTTCCAGCTACTCAGGCACTGAGACAGAAGGATGGCTTGAACCCAGGAGCTTAAGGTTGCTGTAAGTGTGATAATACCATGGCAATATAGCCTGGGCAAGAAGGTGAAGACTATCTCCAAAAAAAAAAAATCCCAAACTCCCCAAAAGCCACCTGGGTATTTTGAGGGCCTATTTTCTGGTACATGGGTTCCACAGGGCCAAATGTAGGATTTGGCTTCATCTAAATTTGGGTACACATGGGTGGTCCTGGAACAAATTTCCAGTGCAAATGGAGGGATAACTGTATTTTATATAAAGAGTAGATAAGAAAAGGAGAATGATTTTAGTAGAAAATTATCAAATATCATGCACTTAAAATAAAAAAGCACAATGGGGAACAAATAGGTAAATAGTGTAAAATTTGCTCTTTATGAGCAATGCAAAATATTATACCAACTAAAAATCTTTTACCTATTATAACACAAATCATAAATAATTATTACAAAGTATAATGCTAATTTTTTTCCTACGTATTAGATAAGAAAAGATTAAAAACAAAAAGAAATCAGGTGGAGAAGAGATTATAGGGTAGACATAAAGTTCATATGCAATTTTAAATAGTTTAACACAGTAAATTATACACAAACTTGACGTCCACCCTGTATTATACATTGCCGGAAATGCATACATTTGTAATCTTTTCTGGAGGTTAATTTCTAATATATATTAAAGAACAAAAATATATTGACCTACTTGACTTATCAATTCTACTTTTATTGATTATTTTAAAGAAACAACCAGGAGTGTGCTAAAGAGTCATTTACAATTATAGCCATGACATCCTTGTTTAACAGAATAAAAATTTAAAAATATTTTGCAATTTAAAAATTAGAGATTTAATAAATTACAAATATAAATAAAAATAAATAAATATAAAATAAATAAATATAAAAATAAATAAATATAATTAAAAATAAATTCAATATATAGTCATTCAATTTTGATATAAAATAAATCTTAAAGGGGAAATTTTGTAATATACTGATAATTGTATAAGCATATTATAATGTGAATGGGATATTTAAGTATATAATGTACATGATACATATTATGCATATTTTTGTGCAGTAACAATGTGGAAGATGTTTAACAACATTTGAGGCAAACTTCTGTACGTAATGAGCTTACAGATAACATTTTAATTGTTTTTTGGTGTGTGCTTCTCTGTATTTTCAAACTTTGCAAAGTAAACGTGAATCAAGTATAATTAGAAAAAAACTAAATGAAGTAATTCAGGATTTAAGTTGGCTGAATTTCTAATAGGAATGCTAAAACTAATGTTTAAAATAAAACACTCTCTTGTCTATATAGGTTGTGTAAAGGAATCAGGGTCACACATGTGGATCTATGTCTTAATGGGTAATATGCTTCGTGGAATAGGGGAAACCCCCATCACTCCATTGGGGATTTCTTACATTGATGATTTTGCTAAGGAAGGACATTCTTCTTTCTATATAGGTAATGTACAGAAAATCTTACCTTATGTGATTACTTTCCCTGGGCATAGCATTGAAATAACACTATTACTAAGTTCATTCTTTTACTTAATAGAAAAATTATTTGGAGAAGTGAATTATGTAATATTACTGTATAAAATATGTTGAATAAGACCCAGGAATCCCCGTCAACTGTCAAAAGTTGTTCTGTTAATATTTTCAGGTTGTTTGAATTCAATAGCAATGATTGGTCCAATCATTGGCTTTATACTGGGATCTCTGTGTGCTAAACTGTACGTGGATATTGGATTTGTAGATCTGAGTAAGTACAATCAGAACAAGTTGTCATGATAGTGTCATTTTAGTACAGGGCAGAATTCTTCCAAATAATTGAATTCACTCTTTCAATAGTCCTTAGCTCAGTATCTTTCAAAAGTTATAAGTAGGAAATAAATGCATTCATAAGAAGAATGAAAAATAAAATTCAGCTCCTTTTTATATCTTGCTTTTACAAGTATAAAAGGAGAGAATTTTAACAAACTTATTTTAGATTACCTAATCCAAAATAACCAAATTTAAAATTTCCTCTCCTATAACTGACTGCCCAGTGAGGTGTACTGTATTTTTCTATTCAGGCTTCTGCATTTTATGTCTGGCGTGGTTTGAGAGACTCCACTGTGTACCTTGGTTATAAGCAGGTCTTTGCAGAGGGCATGGCATATGGCAACATTTAATTAGTGCTCATTGCACAAATGAAAGAAGGAGCAGACACAAAATGACATCCACAATCTTCCTCCTCACTCTCAGAGCTTGTTTTCCTTCTTAATTCATAGAAGAAATAAAGGTCATTATAAAATCTTCAGGCTTTCCTCTGACAAATATTCCTGTGCCATATCTATATTTCTCTTTCCCACCTCAATGAAAAAGGTATTTATCTTCACTCAATATTCATAGGTACACTTGGGGTTTAGACTCTCTCTTCCTGCCTCTTCCGAGAGCTGGTACCATTAATTCTTGGCCAGATACATCCTGCATCCTCCAACCCCTGTATCTCTGCCCTTCTCTGTTGCTGAAGCAAACATACTCAACTCCTTCCAATCTTTTTTTTTTTTTAATATATGAACAATTTTTTTATGACCTCCCAAACAACTTTCCGGGTAAATTTCTGTTTTTCCTTTTCTCTCCAGAGCTAAGCAACTAGAAAAAAATAATCTAAATTAAATGTCTCACCTTCTTACCTCCCACCCATCTCTCAATCCACTATAATCTTTCATTTACCACTGATGAAACATAATCAATTTCTATCTAGATTTACTGATCCGAATGAATACTTTTCTATAATTTTAATTGGTATTTCTAGTTATACCTTATTTTTTCTTCTTACATGTCTTATAAGCACTTGGAATGCAACAGATCAAACTCTGGGCTTATCATTTTACCCAACCCACCTTATTCTCTATATTCCCTCTCTAGATGAATATCTTAACCTTAATTCAATTACTGCAAAGCCTTTCACCCAAACTCTCTGCCTCTAGTTTTGCCCATTCTTATTCATATTGCTTCCAGAATAATCTTTCTAAGCAAATCTGATCCATATCATTCCTTGTTCAAGATCTTTCAATGGCTTCATGCTGTGCATAAAGATAAGAGCCAAACTCCTAAGAATGACACGCATGACTCTATGATCTTTTTCACCATTTTTATGATTGACCTCTCTTCTTTCCTTCTCTTTAACAATATACAACATTCCTTATGTCCCAGCCATGCCACACAGGTCTTTTGATATGCCCTGTAATCTTACACTTCTCTACATTTACCTACACTTTTTTTTAAGTCTTTTTTTTTAATTAAATGATAGCTGTATACATTAATGCAAACATGGGGTACAGTGTAGTGTTTTCATATACATTTTGAAATACTTTCATCAAGCTAGTTCATATAAATTTCATGTCATTTACCTACACTTTTTTGTTTTCTCTCTTTTTCATTTGCATACTTCCTAAATTCACTTCCAAAATGCGGCTCCTCTTCAGAGAAGCCTTACCCCACCATTAGCCCCATCAGCTCCAAACTGGGTATTCCTATCAATCACCAAGAACGTGGCTTTGTAGTAGCCTTTATCACAGTGAGCCATAAATATTTGTGTACTTACCTGCCAGCTCTTCTAGACCATCACAGAATGGTATCTGTCTAACATATAATAAGTGATCAGTGTTTGTTAAAGTACAAATATGATTTTCTATCTCACCAGGATGTCAATAGATCACTCCAGAGATACCAAAGGATTCATTTCCAAAATGAAATAGACCTTATGGTAGGCCAACAGTAGTCACAATAAATATTTAGCACATTGATAGTTACCAATTTAACCACTTATTTCCTGAAGTCTGTCCATGTTGTTGATTATTAAGTAATATGATCATGTTAATAAATCTTAAACACAGATCTGTGCATACTTAAAAATAATAGCTTATTTCTATATAGTTTTAAATCAAGTCAGTGTTTTCTCATGTTAATGAGGTTTTTCATAGGTTAAAGAATAATGACACCATTAAATTGTGCTTCAAACTTTCATGGTGTGTGTATGTATGTGTGCATATACTTTTTTATGATTTTTATTTTATTGTGGTAAGAACAATTAACATGAGATCTAACCTCTTGATAGATTTCAAAGGTTCAAGTGACCTCTAAACAATACAGATTTGAACTATGCATGGTCACATATAGAGAGATTTTAAAAAATAAATATATTGGGCATTAGTCTATTTCACCATTTACTACCACAAAATATACATGAATCTATTATAAAAAGTTCAAATTTATCAAAATATATGCACAGAAAATACTGATATGCATGATGCCATTGTCAATAAAGAGAAATGCAAACTAACATAAAGATGCAATATTATAGGAAAATAATTCTAGTCTATATTTAGAATCAAAAAAGAGTCTAAATAGCCAAATCGATCTTAAACAAAAAGAAAAAATCTGGTGGCATCATCTTACCAGACTTCAAACTATACTACAAAGCTACAATAACCAAAACAGCATGATTTTTGTACAAAAATTGATGTAAACTAATCAATAAGAATTAGTAAGAATTCTAATTCTATTCTATCCAAATATATCCACAGATTCAATGTGACACCTATCAAAGTCCTCATGCAAGATGAATAAATTCTAGAAATCTGTTTACACTAATTCTTTTTTGATCAACTGATGGAAGACCAAAAAAAAAAAAAACAAAAAAACCCAAATTTAAAACCATCTATCTACAACCAACTTATCTTTGACAAAGCACACAACATACACTGGGGGAAAGTGGCCCTATTCAGTCAACAGTACCGGGAGACTTGGACAGTCACATGTAGAAAAATGAGGCAAGACCCCTCCCTCCTACCACTTACAAAAATTAATTCAAAATAAATAAAAGATTTAAATGCATTGCATGAAACCACAACAATTCTAGAAGAAAATACAAGAAAAATTCTTATAAATATCAGTGTAGGCAAAGAATTTATGACTAAGACCCCAAAGGCAACTACAGCAACAACAAAAATAAAGAGGACTATTTTTTTTTTTTTTTTGCACTTTGGCCAGGGCTGGTTTTGAACCTGCCACCCTCAGTATATGGAGTCAGCACCCTACTCACTGAGCCACAGGCACCACCCAATAGTACTGTCTTTTAAAGTATTTTATATTGGATAATTCCCCTGATCACCCAAAGCCCCATGAATTCAACACCAAGGGCATTTCCCCCAAACACAACATCCCTAATTCAGTCTCTAGATCAGAGATGAAGGGGTATAGAACTTTAACATATCCCTTCATTTATTGAGGGGATTTATTGAAAGGATTGTCAATGCCATAGAGGAGAACACTGGTAGAGACAACGTCATAAAAGTCTAGAAGCATTACACCACTGAACATGCAGCACTGTGTAGAAAAAAACACAAAAACCATTAGGCCCCACAATTTAAATTTCTTCTGGAGAAAACTGGCTGGAAGTTGTGCTTGACTTCACAGGATTCACAATGGAGCCAATCAAGGAAATTATGAAAGAGATTGTAGATATGGCACACACACCAAAAAACCCTCACTGTTCAAAGGTCAACCATATGATGCAGTATGTTGAACTGTAGCCAAAATGTTGTACAGCAGATTTCTAGAATTTATTCATCTTGCATGAGGATTTTGATAGGTATCACATTGAATCTGTGTATATATTTAGATAGAATAGAAATTTAGTGTTATCAAGTTTCTCAGTCCATGAATGTGAGATGTGTTTCCCATTGTTTGTGGCTTCTTTAATTTCTTTCACCAATGTTTTGAAGTTTTCAGTGTATAAATCTTTCATTTCATGGAGGGTACAAAGAATTAGTCTACACTAATTGCATTTGTTAGGAAGTCCCTCTTATAATTATGTTCCACCCCCAAGAGGTGTGCCATACACTGTAACCACCCATCCCCTGATTAGTGTATAGAGATACCACTATTTCTTATGGTGATTTTGTATCTGCAACTTAATTAAGAGAGCTTAATTCCTTTACATTTAGAGTGATTATTGATGGGGAAGGAGTAACTATTGTCATTTTGTTAATTGTTTGTTTTCTATTTATCCTAGTATTTTCATCCCTCTTTGGCTGTCTTCCTTTATAATTCATGATTTTTTTTTGTATTGGGTTGCTTTGGTTCTTTTTTTTTTCCTTTTTTTTTATAACTTTTATAGATTGTTTTGGGGCTAACTTGAGACTTACTTAAAATACAGCAGTCTATTTTAAGCTGATAATAACATCAATTGCATACAAAACCTTTATATTTACTAACACAAGTTATCTTAAGGAGGTTGCATTTACATTTATTTATACCGTGTACCCTCTAATGTATTTTTAGATATACTTACTTTTTAGGATTTCACCTCTTAATTTTTATATCAGAATTAAAATGATTTACTCTGCACCAATACAGTAACATAGTATTCTGTATTTGTCCATATAGTTAACTTTATCAATAAGTTTCATACTTGTCATGCCACCATATTGCTATTTATCATCCTTTTATTTCAAGTTGAAGAATTCCCTTTGGTGTTTCTTGTAAGACAGGTCTAGCACTGATACTCTTCCTCAGCTTTTATTTGTCTAGGAAATCTTCATCTCTCCTTCCTTTCCTTTAAAGAATAATTTTAATGAGTATAGTTATTTTCAGTTGAAAGGTTTGTCTTTTCTTTCAGCATTTTGAATACACTCTTGATGGTATCCCATAGTTCTTAGGCTTCCTTCATTTTCTTTCATTCTTTTCTTCCTCTGACTCAATAATTTCAAATAATCTATCTTCAAATCTGTGGGTTCTTTCTTCTGCTTTCTTTAGTCTGTTATTGAACTCCTGTATTGAATATTTTAGTTCAGTGTTCTTAAGCTATGTATTCTTCAGCTCTAAGATCTTTGATCGATTTCGTTAAAATTTTTGATCTCTGTTGAAACTCTCTCTGTATGTATGCATTGTTCTTCTGTGCTTATTGAACAGTTTTATGATGGTTATTTTGAATTCTATGTCAGTTTACTTACATATATTCATTTCATTAGGCTCTGTTTCTCAAGTTTTTCTTATTCCTTTCTTTGGATCTTGTTTCCCTGTTTCATTTTTCATGACTATCTATGCATCTACCTTTCCAACTCTTCATGGAATGGCCTTATACAGTAGAAAATATTCATTCATCAACCCAGCCAGAGCTTCTGTGGGCCTCTAGAATCTTCATGCTTGTCCAAACTGTAGTCTTTTTCTGAGGAGCCCCCAGACAGCTAAAATGTGCAGGATCCTATCAGCACTTTTACACAGTTGAAACAGAAGCCATTCCCACGATCAATTCCCAGAAAAGTTTGGACTTTTGGCATACCATCCAATTCTTTTCCTTCCCAGGGATAATTTAGGAACCAAGGGTTTTTGCCTCCTTAATATATATAAATCTGGGATCTGGGAGGAGATATGACATGTCCTCATGTACTAGTTTACCCTTTTTGTTCTTTGTAGCCCCATCAGGGTCCAGCATATACCTGGCCCCAAAAAGGCAAGATAAAGCCAGTTCATTGATTAAAACGTAGAAAGCATAAAATCTTTCCCTACCACAGAGAAACTGAGAGCAAAGTTTCTTTGTTTTGTTGCCTGCTAACTTGATATGAGGTTGAGGGAAGGAGCTATGTTGAGTGTCCACATACAAGTTCTGACTGCCACATTTTTTCTCTGTAGCCCCCAGAGGTTTAGGATATGCTTAGTCCTTTGAGATAGGTGACATAGGAGCCTTTCCCTTGGGTAACACCTGTAAAAGTTGCCATGTTGGATTATAGTCCAACTCTTTCCCTCCCCAGGAAGAAGCTGGGAGTTGTTTTGTTTTATTATTTCCCACTCACTGTGTGTTAAGCCAGTGGGAATAGCTGTGGCAAGTGTCCACACACTAGTTCAAACTGCTGTTCTTATTATATGGCACTATGCTGAGTAGAGAATTATGTAAAAGGGTGTCTCCAATTTATTTCCCAGTCTCAATATGTCTGATTTTTCATTTTCATGAAGTATAGGAACCTCTCAACTAGTTTCTGGATTTCTCACAAATAGAATAGATATGTGTATTGCTATTTAATCAGTGTGTTGGTGGTGAGAGGGAGGAGTTCAGTGCTTCCTATTCTGCTATCTTGCTGAGAGGTATACTTTCTTCTTACTTAGAATGTTTATCTTATACCTACTAAAATAGCTCATTTATACTCGAGATGCAGTATTTACATATTACTCCTATGCATGCTTTAAATGAGAATGTATTTGAAATAAAATAGTTAGATCATCCCTGATATTTAGAGTTAAACTCTCCTAGGTTACTTTTAAACATGAATTTTTATTGTGTGTATTTTTTTCATCCTCTGCACTGTCTACAGAGATGGAGATGCAGGTTTCCTGTGGGAGGCCTTTAATGGGCTCTGAGGATTTCTTGCGAACTACCTTTGTTTAAACCAGACTAAAAATATCAGTTCTTTTTAAGCCAAAGAATGTATATTCATTTCAATATTATATAATGTAAATCATAAGAGTTAAAAGGATTGTGTTATTTCATTCATTCATTTATTCAGCAAAAGGTGCTTTTATGACTTCACCAGGCAGTACCATATACATTTTCAGACAAGAATGAGGTGAGGATTCATATTCTGTCCATAAATAGTTCTTAAATGCTCTATAGGCTTCAATGTCCAATGATGTCAGTTGTCCAGTTATGTATTCCAAAAAGTCACCAATTTCCACATTCTCAGGCAATGACAACAATGTCATGACTGATTCCTTAACAATACCAGTTGCAAGGTGTTATCCAATGTTAGACTTATCTTGGATTCAGAGATGGAAAAATGTGAAAAGAAAGAAACATTATAGAATTTATAAATATAATTGATTTTCTTCCTCTATGGAGAAGAACAATTGTGACCATTGTTTCTCAGAGCTTACTATTTTCACAATGATTGTTGATTGGTTTTTTTCTAATTATTTATTCTAGGCACTATCAGAATAACTCCTAAAGACTCTCGTTGGGTTGGTGCTTGGTGGCTTACTTTCCTAGTGTCTGGACTAATATCCATTACTTCTTCCATACCATTCTTTTTCTTGCCCAAAAGTCCACATACACCACAGAAAGAAAGGAGAATTTCAACATCTTCGCATCTGCTCAAAACAGAAGAAGAAAGGAATCAGTCTGCTAATTTGCCCAACCATAAAAACAGTGTTGCCGATAGTGTGACTGGTGAGTATTTTATAGTCATAGTCAACTTGAAATCGTTAATTTTAATGAAAGGGGAGGCTATGTACTCAACAACAATAAATCTTTCCCAAAACATATGAAATTAGCTTTCATCTGCACTAAATTTGGCTGAATTATTTTTCTAGAAATCGTATTAAAATTAGTTAGATTACATAAAAAATATGAAGAGGATATAGTTTGTGCTCTTTAGCAGGGAGAAAATAACCAAAGCCTAAAAACATCTATTCTTTATAAGCCAAAGAATGTGCATTTATTTTGATATAATATAGTATATTATCAATATTTAATAGTATAGGGTTAAAGAATTATAATATTTGATTAACTCATTTATTCCACAAATGATGTATTATCTTTTAAATACGTTTTTAGGTTGATTTGCTCATTTTTTTTGAGGGTTTGTGTGTATATATTCATCAGGATATTGATGTACAGTTTTCTTTTTCTGGGTGTCTTTCTGTGGTTTGGGTATCAGGCTAATATTAGTCTCATAGAATGAATTGGAAATAATTTCCTCCCACTCTTCAATATTTTGGATCAGTTTCAAGAGGATTGGTATTAGTTCTTAATATGTTTAATAGAATTCAGTTTTGAGTTCATCTGTCCTTGAGAATGTTTTTGATGTTATTGGGAGATGTATTGTAGCTTTGTCCAGGAGTATATTTCTTTCTGGTTCAATCTCAACAGGATTTATGTTTCCAAGAATTCATCTGTTTCTGGTTTGAGGGCATATAGTTGTTTATAATAATTTCTGATGACCTTTTATATTTCTGTGGCATCAGTAGTAATGTCTTTGTCTCATTTTTAAACAATAATGTTTTAACAGCAATTTTCAGATTGAAAGAAGTGAAGAAATAGTCAAAACCAAAGCAGTGCAATCTCTACCCTCAAAGCAAAATTTTCAAGTTTCATCAAAGTCAGATTACAAATTTTCATGTGTAGCCTAAGGTTTTTCTTTCATTAGTTCTTCCAGTTATCCATTTTGTTATTTTCTCTGCTCCATGGTGCTAAGTCAAGAGTAATAAATAGTGTACTGGAGCTCATGAGAGAGGATTGTTAAATTTCATTTATACTGGTAGCTTGAAATTGTCCATAACAAGAGAATTTGTCATCATTTACTACCATGGACTTTAGGAAATACTACAAATTAGGGTGTGTTTCCCCAAGAGTCAGTTAGATATTTATCAGTGCACAACTGAATTAAAAGTTTTTATAATTTAACAGGCACACTAAAAATATCATACCGAGAAATTTTTATTTTGTATATACTATGCTTCCACTCTACCAAATAAAATTACAAAATCTAATGGATTGTCTAAGTTTATAAGGGCCAGGGTTGACTGTGAGCCCACCAAAAATGGAGAAGATAATGAAGATACAAAAATAGGACAACTGCAAAAATCATCTATATTATCAACTATGTTTTAGGATGGTGACCTGCCTAGTAGAGAGAACCTTAGTTATGTGCCTAATGGGAATGCATAAAATAACTAACAATATGGAGTCAGAAGAAAAAGGTTGTAGGCAATGATTCTTGTACTAATGATATGGCAGTTAGTTGTAATAACAGTCATGCTATTGAGACACAGCATCATTATCTCCAGTCCTTTCGTGCATCTTGAATAGGTGATGTATACTACTACCAGGATTTACTGATGCTGTGTTTTATGACAGAAAAGCTATATATCAGGAAACAAAAGGTCCGAATCCTCATACTAAATTGATATTTCAGATTTTTGAACCTCTATGTTCTTATTTCTGTGACCTTTAGATACGCTATCTTTCTTAACTTTATGTTTAATAATTATATTATTGCTATAACAATTACACTATTAAATCCTAACGAATAAGGGACACCATATGGCTCACTCAATTTTGTTTCTTGAGCACTTAGTACGCTGCCTGGTATTCCATGAAAAGCCAAATATTTACTGAATGAATAAATGAGTGATTTAATATGTATGCAGCAGTATGGTAAAGTGCAAGGGGAACTAAATAGTATTAAGTGAACACAAAGCCTGATACAAAACAGCATTTATGTGTGATCCTATTTGAGGGTCAAATGAACTAAATAGAGAAATATTAAGGTATGTGTGGAAAATATTGAAGGATTATTATAAAGCTGTTAAAAGAGAGACTGTGGGGTGCTATTCATTTCTGTTATGTCTTTGTGCAATTTTAACATATTTGTAAGATTCAGATATTGATGTATATTTATGTCAAATCATAATGTTTTGTTCATTTTCATAATTTCATAGGTTTTCTCCAGTCTTTGAAAAGCATCCTAACCAATCCCCTGTATGTTCTATTCGTAACTTTGACATTGTTACAAATAAGCAGCTTTATTGGTTCCTTTACTTACGTCTTCAAATACATCGAGCAACAGTATGGGCAGTCGGCATCTCACGCTAACATTTTGTTGGGTAAGACATAGGTTTTTACTTGTTTGCTTGATAAACTATTCAGACTATGAACTATTATTCAGACTACTGAATCATTGTGTTCCAAGTAGTATTGTATGGTGATGGCAATGTCATGGCTTAGTAAGCATCATTTCCTTTCATTCTTTCTCAAACTTTATCAAATTGGTCAATCTCGTGATGGCATCATTGTTCCACATTTGAAATTGCATCTTATGTCACACCAAGTATGAGTTCCCAAAGGAAAAGTTGCATGTGAATGAAACATTTGGACCTGGTATCTGCATAATTGGATCGTATAATTTAGTGCTGAGATTCTGAGACAAATCCTTTTATAATATAATCATGATAATCTTATAATTCATGGACTTTATAATCAGGACCCAGTGACTTACAAAAATATAACATCAATGTTTGCAAAAGGAGGATTGATTTAAATATATTGTTAAAACATGCATAATTCAAAAAAATCATATTTTAGAGAATACATTTTGCTACCCTATCTGTTTTCAATGGCATATTGAAACCTGCTTTTTAAAGAAAAAATTTTCTCCCCACAAATCCAATATTGTAGAAATTGAATAAATATTTGAAGAATTAGCAATTTATCAAGTAGTATATGACTAGAAATTAAATGTAAACAAGAAAATATTAATTAGAAAATGAATATTAAAGCAATGGGCTAGCCTTCTGTATAATCTCCCTGTTGAACTTAAGATAAAGGTTTAAGCTTTAAAGATTCATTTTGACTCCCAGTAACTGAATTTGATAATTAAGATTAAGTTACTGGGAGTCAAAACTAAACATAATATTAAAACTAAGAGTAAAGGATTTTATACTTAATCTTAGCCAAAAGGCTAAGAAGCAACATAAGGGATTTTGGATGATAGGATCAAAGTCTCATAAGCAGAAAGATGGTATTTTTGTTGTTGTTGTTTTCAAGATGTGGGAGAGGTACCTCAGAGAAAGCATCTCTTTGGACACAAAGTATTCTCAGTAACTCCCTTTTACTATTGAGAAAACCAAGCCTTCAGCATTGGCAGGAACAAATTACTTTTGTCCGTTTTAGGTTACACTGGTCCCCTATCTCTATCCTGGCCTATCACCCTTGTATTTAAGAAGTAATAAGAATAGATGAATTTGGTGAATATGTACTATATTTCATATATAATCCATATCAGAAAAACTATATATAATTACAACTTTTTTCTCTTATTTTTAGGAGTCATAACCATACCTACTATTGGAACTGGAATGTTTTTAGGAGGATATATCATTAGAAAATTCAAACTTACCTTAGTTGGAATTGGCAAATTTGCATTTTTTAGTTCTTTCTTATCCTGTCTCTTTTACTCATTAAATTTTATTCTGATCTGTGAAAACAAATCAGTTGCTGGCCTGACCTTGACCTATGATGGGTATGTATACATTACTATATCAATTGTATAACATGTTAACCATCCAATTAAAAGACTTTGTGTTAGTACAATAGGGCAGAAAGCAATTTTACAAAACATTCTTTAATTGGGAGAAATTTACAAATTCTTAAAACATCTTTTTCTTAAGACCTCAAAAAGTGCTTCTATTCCTTCCCTTAAAAAAAGGAAAACAGGTTGTAAGAATATAACTATAATTTGTTGGATACATACAAGGAGTGGTAGATGCTTTTATCCCCATTTTATGCTAGGAATGTGGGGCTTAGGGAAATACACAAATAATAAGGCTAACACTATTAAGATCCTCACTTAAATTAAGTGTTTTTGACTCTAAAACTGAGCATTAACTACTGCCATCATTAATGGATCATAAGGGCAATAAAGGACATTCTCCAAAAGTGACTGAACAACTTTTATCTGTAGTTCATTTTAATGTTTGCCAACTATCTTTCTAAAAGGACACTTCCACACACAATTTACATTTTCTGCAAGCTCATATTATTTCTTCTGGTATTGTCCTCATTGAAAGTAGAATTAAGAAATATATATAATTATAGATTAGTCCTTGGACAATCTACTTTTCCATAATTAGCATGTATTGTAAAGTATTTTTAGTACTATAGTCTCTACTCTAAATTAAGGGCAGGATTTCTATGCCGACTTCTGATCATCTCCTGAATATTGCCAATAGCTTAAACTTAGAAAGGTTCACATTCATAGCAACAAAAACAGTACTAAAATAGCCTTCAGATCACAGTTCAGTAACTATGCCATTTAGTACTATTTTCTTTTAGCTCCAAGAGCCTTCAAACCCCGGATCCTGGGAGATATTGAATTTAACTTATCAATTTTTCCTAAAAGCCCTTATATAAACATCCTATTCTTGGAGGCTTGCAAACTAATCATGAATTATTTCCCCACCTGCTTCTAATCCTGAACTGTTATTGATCTTTCCCATACACCATCACCTACTCTATCTAACAAAACACACTGTACCCAGAACATTGAATTCTGGAAGTAAAAAAACAAACTTTAGAGATCGTGCAGTCAACCCTCTGAAATCCCTTTCTTTCGTATATGAGGCCCAGAGAAATCGTGACTTGTCTGAAGTCACACAATGACTCCAGGCAGACCCTATATCCTAACATCAGTTCTTAAGGTTTCCTGGTTGTCTGGGAAGGTTTTATCCTAAAGCCAGTTTCCTGAAAACTGGTATAGTAGTAATTACACTGTCTGTCTATTCAAAAGATCGCAGCAAGAGTTCCATGGGATTTTTTTTCATTTAATGAAGTTTTATTGAGTGCCTCCTTAAAGGTCTGGTTGGGGAAAATGAAAAGTGACTAAGCATTAAAAAATAACGTCATTAGCAAATCAAAATTCTCTATCTAATGAAAGGGAAACACTTGCTCTTCTGTCTTTTCTCTTTCCCTTCTCTTGTCCCTCCCCAGCTCTTCTTTCACTTCTCCTCCCCCTCCCCTCTTCCTCTGCTGTCTTCTCCTTCATCTGCTTCTCCTCCCCCTCCTTATGCTCTTTCTCATCCTTCTCCTCTCTTTGACATGTGTCTATCATGTATTTTCAGAAATAACCCAGTGACATCTCATGTGGATGTACCACTCTCTTACTGCAACTCAGATTGTGATTGTGATAAAAATCAATGGGAACCAGTCTGTGGGAACAATGGAATAACTTACCTATCGCCTTGTCTAGCGGGATGTAAATCTTCAAGTGGCAGTAAAAAGTCTACAGTGAGTATTAGTTTTTACTTTCTGTCTTCTTAATCAAAGTCACAGATTAGATTTAACAATTACCTAAAACTCTTTCTGTAACTAAGATATCCAGTAAAAGAGATAAAACAAAAGGATCCCAGTATTATCTGTGGCCTCAGTGGCTGTGATGTTGTACAATATAAACAAGGATTCATACAAAATCCTACCCAGGACACAATCAGGTTTTTCTGTTACTTAAATTCTACGTGGAGATTGCCCCACCTTTTCCCCTTGAGATTGTAAGACCTGTTAACATTTGAATGCATGTAAGCTTTCTAAGAAGCACCTCCCTTGACTGAAGAACATGATTTCTACTAAGTCGTTATTATTTACCTATCAGACGTTAGTGGAAAGTTCTGCGTTAATCCTTGGTCATCACTACCTACCTCACTATAACAATCTATGTGCAGATGTGTATATAGATTCAATGGTTGTAGCGCTGAGCTCTCTACCCTTTTGACTTTCTGGGAAATGAATCAAAGCTTCATGTTCACTTCACTGCCAAATTCCTTTTTTTTTGAGACAAAGTCTCACTTTGTCACCCTCAGTAGAGTGCTATGGCATCATAGTTCACAGCAACCTCTAATTCTTGGGCTCCAGCTATCCTCTTACCTCAGCCTCCCCAGTACCTGGGACTACAGGTGCCCACCACAACACCCAGCTACTTTTAGAGGCGGGTCTCACTCTGGCTCAGGCTGGTCTTGAACCCCCGAGTTCAGGCAATCCACCTACCTCAGCCTCCCAGAGTGCTAGGATTACAGGCATGAGCCACTGCACCCTGCATACTCCCTAATTCTTGACTGCCAATTTTGATTTCCCCAAAGCTGCCATTTCTCCCATGAGGATAATTTAATATCCTGCTTCACCCTCCCTCCTGGTTCATCTTACAAGGGTACATGTGAATCTTTCTAAGTGTAGAATACAAATGCCTTAATACAATAACTAAGAAAAGGCTTAGTTAGACGTGAAGGCTACGTTAACCAGTTTGATGAAAACATTTCAAATTGTATATAAAAACAGCACATTGTACCCCATGACTGTATTAATGTACACAGCTATGATTTAACAAATAAATAAAATAATAATAATATCCTGCTTCACCTATTGCCAACATATCCCATAAAAATGCCATTTCTATCTTCACTCCAAACATTTCTTCCTATGTGAAGTGTAGGTTCTCCCCAATCTCCTGAATCATTCCCAGTAGTTGGGAATCAAATATGATGTCCCCCATACCTGTAACCCACTCAACATCTCACAAAGTTGAGTAACTACTTCTCAGGCTCCTCTCCCATAACCAACATTAGTGACACAATCAGGTCTGATTATTGCTCTCTGCCACACCATTCTGTTTGATTTTCAAGCACTTTCCATCTTTCCCTTGCCCATTGTCCTACCAGTTGTATTATGGATAGGCATGGAGAACTCTGAAGAATAAAAGACCCTAGGTTTTTTGAAGATAGGACACAACTTTAATAAACTTGCACAAATATGGCCCCCAAAGTATAATTAAAAGCACATATTTCACAGTCATGGTTGTAGTACTTTTCACTGGGGGATTCCCACTTAATCTATGTCCCACTCTGTCCCCTAGTGTAGACTTCCAAGGAAAGCCCTGTCTACCAGGGAGACATCTTCTTAATACTGGCAATGCCATTTGAAGGATACTGCAAAGTTCTTTTACTAAATCTTTAGTAATAAACCATCTTTTCGTAAAACAATGTTCTTTGTACCAAAGTTTGGTTTCATTGTCCATATGCTGGAACCATAAAGGATTCCTCCATAATATTCTTAGTGAACAAAGAAAGTAAAAAACTTAAAAAAAGTAATCTTGGGAGAACCATACAAGGATGGATTCAAACTCTTCTACAATTCCCCCGAGTAATTGGTCTTTAGCCCTAACAGCTTCAAGGTGAATTTCTCTTAAACCTCAATTTGTTCTAGAATAAGCACCACTTTTATTCTATTTTATTATTATTATTATTATTATTACTATTATTATGCAGTTTTTGGCTGGGGCTGGGTTTGAACCTGCTACCTCCAGCATAAGGGGCCAGCGCCCTACTCCTCTGAGCCACAGGTGCCACCCAGCACCATTTTTATTAAAGCCACCTATCTACATAAATCTCCTGCTGGATAAGCTTCTAAAATTATTTGTTCATAAGTTTTCTCCTTCTGTGCTCTGTTTGTTGAACCTCTTTGGTAAAAAACAGCATCTATCTGATTATCTGTCATGCTCTTTAATGTTTTGCCTGCTAAAATAGAACTCAAACACCCCTGTTTGGCTTTATCTTCCCTAAACTTTGTTCTATTCTCATGGGTGGCTTTAGTTCCAGATTTGGGCCTCTCCTAAACAGCTATGTTTTCTGAATTCTTTGGGTCATCCTTCCCTGCAGCAGTCTCTGACAGTTAATAGGCATTGCTGAAGAGGCTAAATAAATGTGCTATTGACAGTAAAAATAAGTAGGAGAAAAATACTAAAAAGAATTTATATGAACAAGAAAATTATATACAGAGTTTCAGACACTAATTTATTCACTTCATTTCTAGTTTTAAAATTGAGAATGACTTAAAGGTTAAGAGTGAATGACTTTGTCTAGGAATCCATGAGACCGTTGAGTCTTTCAACTAGTAAGCAACTGTACTTTTAGAATTTGTTAGAACTATACATCTTTTAGTTTGAATGAATGAAATTTGGTTATATATAATGGAATGCGTGTATAGACTTGCTGTGTTTTATAAATGTATTCTGTGATATTTTTAAAACTATTTTTTAGGTATTTCATAACTGTACTTGTGTGGAGGAAACTGGTTTTCATAATAAAAATTACTCAGCCCTTTTGGGCGAATGCCCCAAAGAGGATGTTTGCACAAAGAAATTTTACATGTATATAACAGTGCAAGTCTTGAATTCTTTTTGCTCTGCCCTTGGAGCCACCTCCATTGTCTTGCTAATTGTTAAGTAAGTATAACCTTTTAAAACATTTTTATGTATATTAAATTATAAATACACCTAATGATATACATAGTTTGTCATAACATACATGGAACTCAAACTGATACTGTGTTACACTTTAATTTTCTGAAAATGCATTTTCTTAGAATTATAGTGATCCTTAATGCCCTACTTAATCATTCTCGGATTCTTCCATCATGAAATCTTGATTCCATCCTTTCTCCTCTTACTAAGATTCTTTTAACTTAAGTTGCCTGGCATCTTGTTGGGCTTATCATGGTTAATTATCTATTGATTTCCTTGAAAAAAAAATCAGATATAATCAGACATAAATGTAAACTCCAGTCTCTAATGAAACTCCAAAGCTTTTAATCTACTCATAGCATGGCTTTTTGCCTCGTCTTCCAGCATGTAATCACAGGTAAGTATATCAGGGTGGCTCATGCCAGCTGTGTGAGAGGACAGAGGAGAGAGGATCCCTAGAGGAGTCTGAGTCCAGACAAGGCAATATCGCAAGACCCCATCTCTACAAAAAATCGTAATCTAAAAACTTGCCCAGGCATGGAGACATGTGCTGATAGTCTCAGTTACTCGGTAAGAGCAGGAGGATCACTGTGGCAGCAGTGATCTATGATCGCAGGAGTTTGAGGCTGCAGCAGTGATCTATGTATGATTGCACCATTATATCACTACACTCCAGCCTGGGTGATAGAGCAAAAAACCTTATCTGGAAAAAAAAAAAAGAGGAAGAAAACCTAAGTTGGCGATTGAGATGTGTGGCTGTGTGAAGTGTGAGGGAAGGGAGATTCAGAGAATGCTTCTCAAAGAAATGGCATTGGAACTAAGGGTCTAAAAAACAAACCAGCCAAACAAAGTGCTTTTGCATGTAAGAGGAAAACTCTACTCAATGCAAGGTGGTGGGCAGGGAAGGAGGGAGCAGGAAGAGGGTGAGTGTGGAGGATGGATGCTCCAACTTAATAGGCACAATGTTAGGGTGTATGACATACCTCCTGGAGGCAGGACACAATTATAAGAGGGGCTTTACTTAACAAATGCAAACAATGTAACCTAATTCATTATA
>NW_003852452.1:1380372-1383259 GCF_000181295.1 Otolemur garnettii
AAAAAAAACAAAGGGCTTTTCAAGGACAGGGTCTAGGTCAGTGTTTTTCAACCTATTATATCTCACAGTACACCTGAAGCTATAGTGAAACTTCCATGGCACACTTATGTGGATTTAAAAAAAAACATAGAGTGAAAAAAGAATATACTTACTCTGCTTTGAACTTCTTTCGAAAATGATTTCATTAATGATCTTTAAAATTTTTCACAGCACACCTAAGATGCTCTCATGCCACACCAGTGTGCTCTGGCATGCTGCTTGGTCTAGGTACTGATGCTTTAAGGAAGGAAAAGGTGTTTGAGAATCAAGAGAAACAAGTTGATTGGAACCTGCTGAGTTAGAGGGGAAGGGATGGCACTAGAAGATCAGAGAGGTAAGGAAGAAATAGATAGTACAAGTCCTAGAGGGCAAGTTAATCCTTCAGTCACCCCAAACTGAAAGTATGTAAAAACTTTATGTCGCTCTTAAAAGTATCCATGTATACCTATGACCCTGGTTAACATCTAATTATACTTTTAAAGCCTACGTAGTTGATCACAGGTTCACTTTGTCACCCAAAAGCATGACGTAGAATGGGACAAATGTGTTTTTAACTTTTGTCATTGACCTGTTCACTCTGCCTACAGCTGTTTAAATTTACCTTGACCCCAAATCTTGTCAAATTTTTTGTATGAATTTATCCCACAGATGTACCTTTACCTTAAGGAGAAGCCTTCCATATTTGCCAAATTATAGCTGCATTAACTATTAAAATATCACCTCAAACGCCACATGCGTTTGCTTCTCAACAGGTTTTAGCTTCTTGATTTAAGCTCCTTCACAAGAGAATGGGGGTTTTAACAAAACACTGTTCCATCGTTGATGATAATTATATTTTATTTTATTAAGAAAATGGTTATATCAACATTACCACTTGTCAAGAACATTTATTAATCTCCCACAGCCATTTATTTTATTGAAGTAAAACTTTTTTGTGAAGCTGACTATGGAGTAAAACTTTGAACTTCAGTCTATTCATGAGTTTCTGATGCTTACATCATAAAGCTTTTTTTTTTTTTTTGAGACAGAGTCTCATTAGGTAGCCCTTGGTAAAGTGCTGTGGCGTCACAGCTCACAGCAACCTCCAGCTACTCTTGGGCATAAACAATTCTCTTGCCTCAGCCTCCCAAGTAGCTGATACTACAGGCAACCTCCACAGCATCTGGCTATTTTTTGTTGCAGTTGTTTAGCTATTGCTTAGCTGGCCTGGGCCTGGTTCAAACCCACCACCCTTGGTGTATGTGGCTGGCGCCATAACCACTGTGCTATGGTTGCTGAGCCCATAAAGCTATTGTTAAAACAAGACTAATCAGGGGTGATAACATTTGCTCATTCTCTATATCAGGTATCCTCAAACTACAGCCCGTGGGCCACATGCAGCCCACCTAGGACATTTATCAGGCCCACTGAGTGTTTTTGCCACCACTGCCTATCCTGCTTAGCAGCCAACTCATCCCAGGGCCTGCAGTCCAGCCCTCCAATGGTCTGAGGGACAGTGAACTGGCCCCTGTTTAAAAAGTTTGAGGACCCCTGTTGTATGTTCATTATCTAATCTGACACAATTCTGTACACTGAGAATGGAACTATTAACAAAGGTGATAAAGCTTCACTAGTTTCTAGTGGGAATGGGGAATGGGGGAATAGATGGATATAGGTGAATAAACAATAAATAAATGAGTAAGTAAATATGTAAAATAAGGTAAATATGAATCACCAAAAGGAAAAAATAAATCAGTAGAAGAAAATAGAAAACATGTGGGGGAATAGACAGTTTAGACATTTTACATTTGTCAAGAGACCTGAATGAAGAGAGAAGATACAAGTGATGCTAACTGGAGGAGCAAACCAGACAACAGTGCGAGGATAAAGGCTCTGGTGTGGAGCACACCTGGCTGTACGCGGTCAGAACAAGTGCATAGGGAAGAGAGAGGAAAGAAGCAAAGCCAGAGAGCTTACAAGGTCTTGATCATATGGGTCAAAGAAGGACTTTGGAGTTTATTGTAAATGTGTTGAGACACTCCAAAGGCTATGTGCATTGGGACTGACTATGACTCACCTAACTAGATCATTCTGGCTGTGTGTGGAAACTTTGGGGAGAACAAGAATGGAATCAGGGAAAACAGAAGACTGTGATCAGTTCAGGATAGGCGCTTGACTAAAGATGGTGATACTAAAGTGGGAAGTAATGTGAATCTCAATCTTTGTCTTGTTATCTTTTTGGTTTTCAAGGCAAAGCCAATAGGGTTTGCTCATAGATTGAATATGGCATGTGAGGAAGAGAATTTAAGAATGATCTCAAGGTTCTGCCCTGAGCTCTACAAGGATGGTGGTACTACTGAGCAAAATGAGAAAGATTAAGAAGAGTAGGTTGGAGGAAGAGAAGCAAGACTTTGTTCTATCTCTATAAATAGATATCTGGTGACAAGATCACCCCTATCATCCAACATGCAGGAGAAACCCCAGAGCCAGAAACATAAATTTTGGAGTCAGCTACATACAGATGATATTTAAGTCCATGGCATGATGAGATCTCTTAGGAACCGTATACAGATAGAAACAAGATGTTGCAAGTAAGAACCAGGAGGCACCCTAACTTCAAGGATCAAGGACCAAAAAAGGAGAAATAAGGACTGGAAACTGAGAAAGCATTCCTTTGAGTTATGAGAAAAATCAGGAAAGAGTGGTATACCAGATGAAGGCTGTATCAGGAAGGAGGGAGTGGTATACCAAATAAAGGCTGTATCAGGAAGGAAGGAGTGGTATACCAGATGAAGGCTGTATCAGGAAGGAGGGAGTGGTATACCAGATGAAGGCTGTATCAGGAAGGAGGGAGTGGTATACCAGATGA
>NW_003852452.1:1383279-1409357 GCF_000181295.1 Otolemur garnettii
TACCAGATGAAGGCTGTATCAGGAAGGAGGGAGTGGTATACCAGATGAAGGCTGTATCAGGAAGGAGGGAGTGGTATACCAGATGAAGGCTGTATTAGGAAGGAGGGGGTAACCATTGTGTCAAGGGCTCCCAAGAGTTCATAGGAGTTAGAGACTAGGAAGTGACCACTGAGTTTTAAAATAAAAGTGGTGCAAGAAGATGGTAGAGGAGAAAGGCTCTTTTGAAACGAATCAAGAACAAATCAAGAAGGGAAAGTCCGGGCAGCCAATAGGAAAAATTATTTTGGGGAGTTGCAAAAGGAAGCAGAGAAAACAAAAGATACAGTAGCTAGCAGGGTGGTAGCATCAAGAGTTGTGCCTGTGTTCAATGTTGAGTATAATGCATGCTTGTGCACTGATAAGGATCATCAGGTAGAGATTAGGGAAGTTAATCACACAGGAAAGACGGGAGCAATTTCAGAAAGGGAACAAATGAACAAGTACATAACAAGTACACAGAGCTTTACCCTGGAGTAGAAGGGAAAGTTGTCCACGTGGGTACAAAGCAAGTAAATGTGCAATTTTAGTGCTGTCAGAGTCCTGAATTCTTTTCTGACTTCTCCTTTCTCTGTTAGACAGAAAGCAAGGTAATCAATGAGTGTGAGGTGTAAGGAAAGAAAGAGGCTGGAGAGGAGATCAGGAAATATGAACTTGAAGACTGGAGGAAAACACTGAATGAGAAAGTGGGCTAGTAAAATACAGTGGGATTGCCCTGGAGGCCACCACGGGATTGTGGTTATGAACGCAAAGTGAGCACAGTCAGCCTGTTTGAGTGACTTCTTTCAGCAGTGCAGCTCTTTCCGTGTAGGTACATGGAAGGCAGAGAATTGGATGAAAAGATTTTTGGTTGTCTAGTATAATAAAGCATGAGAGAGACCAACAGTGCAGAGTATGTGCAGAGCAGTGGTTATTATGAGGCCAGGGTGAGAGAGGAAGTGAAGGGGTGAAACTAGCAATGGCCAGTGGCGAGGTCAAGGGAGTCAAGGACCTGTAGAGTCCTGTGGGACGGAGGCTTGCTGCAGCAGGTGTATTAGTGTGAGAACATCTAACAGACAGGAGGTGCTGAGGAAGGTGGGCATGCTCAAGAATTAGCAAAGTGTGTCCTGATTGGTCTGACTGGGGCGGGGGGTGGAGGAGATAAGACCTTGTAGAGAAGAGGCCAAGAAACAGGAAGACCAGAGCAGTGAGAGGATGGTCTGCATGGATATTAAAGCAGTGACAAAAAGTGGCAGGCATTGTTTTGGAAAAAATGACAGAGAGCGTAGAACCAAAATCATCAAAGAATGGTGGGAGTGGTATTGTGCCAATCTGTAGATACCTTCAAGAAAAAAAAACACCTTTGGATCAATTCATTCAATATTTCAGTAAAAGTGGTGTTTCTGCTTCTTAGACACCTCCCCCATTTCAACCCACCCCAGCTACTACTGTTGAGATAAATTCATGTCACTTGGTATGTATTAGGTTGTCACAAAGATGTCACAGTTAAATACAGTAAATACTAAACTACAGATAACTTTGGAGGGCTCTCTGGTTGTATTATGTGATTTATGAATCATATTCATAAACTTTTCTTGTTAACATTGATGATAGAAATAAGGTGGTAAAAAGAGGTCTGCTAAGATGTATATGTAGGTAACGGTATCTGCTCTTTTGATATGATCTGTCTTCAAGTCCACACCAAATATTTTCTCGCAGGATTTTCATAAGCACTAAATGTGAAAATGTTAAAGTGTCTTGAAATCATAACAGACTGAATACATAAGAGAATAATAATTATTATCATTAAAGTGTTTGCCTTCTTAAAACAATTGAAATATAACTTTATATAACATGAACCATTCACCTTATGGCTTTCATTCTGTTATGAAGACCAATAATACTGAGAAGTATTTTCACATTGAACTCTGTCTGATATTTGAACAGCATTAAATGTTGTCTTGTCTTTATCTAATTTCAGGAATGTTCAGCCTGAATTGAAATCACTTGCAATGGGTTTCCATTCCCTGGTTATACGATCACTAGGTATGGAAAACACATGGATTATTAACTTAAGATATAAATATTCATGTCAAAGCTTAAAAACCAAATGTAATACAGTTTTGGTTATAAGAAAGTAAAGAAAAAGGAATAAGTAAGAATCGTTTCTATTTTCTTGGTAAACCAAAACAGTAAGAGACAAACAAATATTGAATGACCTAAAAGAGAATTTGATTGTTAATTCTAGTTAAAGTCCATCTGTAAAGACCAAGGAATCATCATATCTGTGTTATACTCTTTCTAACGGAAAGATAAGCAGACCCCCAAATGTTTTCACTTTCAGACAAATAGGAATGTTTCTTCCACCCTGTCAGAGGGAAGGCCCTTCCATCTAAATTAAGATATTATTTAAGAAGGGACCAAAGCAGCGTGGGAGGCCTGGGAATCTGGCTGGCCAGGCTGAGGCGCAAAACAACAGAAGCTGACGTGAGCTGTGCTGCTTCCCACTGCCTGCTTCTGGAAGTCTGGGCTGCTAACCTTTATCAGTAATTAAAAATGCAAAAGAGAATGAGAACTCAGACTCTACGACTGGATTAAGAGAGTGTTCTGAACAGAAGAAAGCTCAGCAGATTGAGGTTTATGTTGGCAAATGGTAGGACTGAAGACTCCAGAGGTTAAAGGCCTATTTAAATGATGCAAAGGTGACAAGTAAAGAACTTAGGGTATTATTTTTCCCTCCTGTTGCCATTTGCCTATTATATCCCATAGCTGCCTGTTATCGTTGAACAATTTCTAACCAAGCTCCTGTGAATGATGCCTGTTTGTAAGAACAATAAGCAGTATATGCTTATTCATGGAAAATAGGAAAAGGGCATCTTAATCTTGAGATTGGGGCAGAGGATTGATTATGACCCAGAGGCAACCACTGGTACCAGAAGGAAAAGCAGGCAAGTCAATCCCTGGGACTCTAGGCAAGCAAAGAAAAGAATATAACTCCATATTCAAATGGAGATTTGAAAATTACAATGGAGGGGTTGTCCAAAAAGTGTATTTGGGGTCAAGATCACAGATCCTCAAAGGTAAAAATGAAGAAATATAAAGGAAATAAGAAAGAAGAAGATAAAGGTGCTCAAGATTCCCACCAGCTCTCTTCCCAATTGTCTCTTTTGTGTATCTCTCGTCTTCCAGCCGGTGGCTGTCTACCTCCATACTCAATGGAGATCCCTCACTCCTAGAACCTAAGCTACAGACACTAAAAATAGAGTCTGGGTAGTTAGGACTCCTTCTGATATGTTGAAATGGGACTATGAGAATGGAAGAAATTCCAAAATGTATCAATATGAACTGTCACCCAGGTATATTGAAAAATGTTCCTTGAATTGACATCTTCTAATCTCATGTTGTAGGAGGAATTCTAGCCCCAATATATTATGGGGTTCTGATTGATAGAACATGCATGAAGTGGTCTATGAACAGCTGTGGGAAACGAGGGTCTTGTAGGATATATAATTCTGATTTATTTGGGTAAGTTGTCATAAATACATTTCATTAATTGATTTTTTTCCTTCAACTATATTAATTTCTAAAAGATAAAGTTTTCATTGTAGTAATATTAATAGTGATAACCACCATTTAATGAATGCTTACTTTCTATTCAGTATTTTATCAGGAAATCTGGTATCATTTCAATTCTCATAGAAACTGTAGGAAATGAATATTTTCTTTTCCCTTAAATATAAAGAAACTAAGGTTCAAGGATAATAACTTGTACAAAAATCACAGAGTTAAAAGAAAAATAGCTAGGATTTGTACTTGGATCTGTTTTCTTTCCAAAACTTTCCTCATACTAAATGTGTGTGTGTGTGTGTGTGAGTGTGTGTACGTGTGTGTGTCTATGGAATTGCCTGTGGCTTCTCTAGAAAGATACAAAATGACCAATTGACCAGTAAGGGCTCTGGTCATAAATCAATAAGGAAATAAATGGGAAAAAATGTTTTCATAATCTGACAAAGACATGAAGCAACAGGAATTCTCGTTTCATTGGTAGGAATGTAAAATGGTACAGCCATGTTGGCAGACAATCTAGAAGTTTCTTATGGAATAAAACTTGTAGGCTTATTACGTGATTAAGTAATCATGCTTCTAAGTATTTACCTAAATTGGTTAGAAACTTGTCCACACAAAAAGCTGCACTTGAATATGAAAAAATGGAAGTATCCAAAGTGTTCTTCAATAGGTGAATGGATAAGCAAACCAGGGTGCACTCGCACAATGGACTATTATTCAGCAATAAAAATAAATGAGCTATCAACCTACAAAAAGACAAGAAGGAAACTTAAATGTATATTGCTAGGTAAAAGAAGGCTGTCTTCAAAAGCTTCAGACTGTGTGATTCCAACTCTCTGATCTTCTAGAAAAGGCAAAACGATAAAGAAAACAAAAAGATCAGTGGTTTCCCATGGCTCAGTGGGGAGAAGGAAGAGATGAAAAAGTGGATCACAGGGCATTTTTAGGGCCTGAAACTATTTTGATAGTGTACATAGTCACAGTAGATACATAACATTATGTATTTGTAAAGTCTACAGGACTGTACAACATAAAAAGAGAACTTTGATGTAGAATATGTGTTTATTTTCATTTAATAAATTGATTAATGTATCGATATTTGTTTAGCAATTGTAACGAATGCACCATACTAATACATGATATTAATAACAGGAGAAACTGTATGTGTGCAGAGCAAGGAGTGTATGGGAGCCCTCCATACATTGTACAGTTTTTCTGTAAACTTAAAATTGCTCTTAAAAATAAGATATTTTAAAAGGGTAAATCATCCAACATTTTCCAATGAAAAAGAATGACTGGTGCCTATGAAACAAACAAAAAGGTGCTCACATTCATTGATAGCAACAGGATTACAATTAAAACCTACCCAGATTGTCGGCAATCAAAAATGTGATTATACTACATTTGGCCAAAGTACATCACTTTGAGCAACAACAGTACTTTGGGGAATATTTGTTAATATGGAAGTCTCTTCACTGTATATTGTCATGGGAAATGCAAGCCTGAACAGTTCCAGGGAGTATACTATCATTTATTTGAACATGTGGTAATTTTTTAGTTCAGGGTGAACCTCTGGAGAAAACCCTGGATCAAATTCACTGAAAATGCATTCTTCTAGTCGATGTGTAAATTCACTAATACCCCCCAACAAATAGAAGTCCAGCTTCTGCAATTCTCCGACTGAGGCGGCACTCACTATCTCACCGACTTTTCCATAAAACTGTGAAGTTCAAATTATGGAAATAAATTTACCAAAAATAAACCTAGTGAATTTACCTTAATGATTTTAAGAAAGTGTTTATTTTTAATTTTAATCATCATTTATGTCCAGGACAGCTAGCTGGTGAGATGTTCCTTAAAAATTCCTCTCTGCAATTACTACCGAGTCCAAGCACTTACATAACACATTTTGTGATTCTTTACATTGATTTCAACAGAAATAAACCCTTAGAAACATTTTTTTCACCATACTAGTTCCTTTTACTTTAGTGAAAACTTAGGTAAAACTAAAAGGGAATTTGATTTTTTTTGAGACAGAGTCTCACTATGCTGCCCTTGGTAGAGTGCCGTGACGTTACAGCTCACAGCATCCTCAAACTCTTGGGCTTAAGTGATTCTCTTGCCTCAGCCTCCCAAGGAGTTGGGACTATAGGCATCTGCCACAACGCCCAGCTATTCTTTGGTTGCAGTTGTCATTGTTGCTCTAGCTGGCCTGGTCCAAGTTCAAACCTGCCACCCTCAGTGTATGTGGCTGGCACCATAACCACTGTGCTACAGGTGCTGAGCCAGAATTTGAATCTTTTAAATATTAAATTACTTTATGAACTAACTCTTCTCATTGAATAAATATTATATCAAATTTTTACACCCAAAGACCTTTGTGACACCATTATACACATACCCAATGTGCACACACACACATTCTTGTATACATTGGTGATTAAGTTATAACCAACCTACAAGATTATTATCAAGCTTTAAAGAACCAGTGACTATATTTGCTCAGATATTTACCATTTTCTTTGCTCTTCATCTCTTCTCGCATCTCATATTCCATCTGGGGTTACTTTCCTTCTGATTGAAGTAGATGTTTTAAAACGTCTTTTAGTGTGTTCTTTTAGTTACAAATCATCAATTTTAATTATTTGAGAAATGTCTTTATTTCAATCTTATATTTAAAAGACATATATTCAGGGTAGAGAACTCTACATTGACAGTCGTTTTCTCTGGGCATGTTGAAGACATCATTCTACTGTCTGCTAATTTCCATTGTGCTGTAATAAGTTAGCTGTTACCTGGTTCTCTTATTCTTTTAAGGCAGTCTGTCTTCTCTATCTAGATTCTATAAATATCTTCCCTTTCTGTTTGGTATTCAGCAGTTTCACTATGAGGTGTGTAGGTATGGATTTCTTCTTAATAAGAATCAGTGAGCTTCTGAAATCTGTGGATTAAAGTACACAGCATGAAGAAAAACAGCTCCCCAAACTCGCCTGTGTCTTAACATGTAAATATGCTGTAGAATGAAGTTGCCAATCAGCTGACTTGAAGATAGGAGTATTATTTGGTTGGGCCCCATGTAACTACAGGGATTCTAACAAATACAAGAGGGTGGCAGAAGAGGAGGGCAGAGTGGTGTGACATGAGAAGGACTCAGCCCACTGTTGCTGGCCTTGAAGATGACAGAAAGTGGCCGGGAGCCACCGCGTGCAGGTGGCCTTAAGAAGCAGGAAAAGGCGAGGAAACAGATTCTTTCTTAGAGCTTCCAAAAAGGAACAGAGCCCTGTGAACACCTTGAATTTAGCCAAATAAGACAGCTCTTCACTTCCAGGACATGCTTCAGGCATAGCTTGCCCATCCTTTCTTTCATAAAGTTAACGCTATTGCTGCCAGCTGGCAATAATCACCCCTCCTTAGAACCCTCAATAGCACATTCTACCCCACCCATATCACTTTCCTTTGAATATTGTTGTTCATTGCTAGATTGTCTAAAGGGGAATTTTAAAAAAGAGCAGTGCATTTACAACTGAATGCAACAAAAGTTAAATGATTATCTTATGATTTTTTTAGTAGACTTTATTCTTTAGAACAGTTTTAGGTTCATAGCAACATTGAGGAGAAGGTGTAGTGACTTCCCATACCACCTGCCCCCAGACGTGTATGCATAGCCTGCCCCATTGTCAGTATCTCTCATCAGGGGGTACATTTGTTATAAGTGATGAACCTGTATTGTCACATCTTTATCACCCAGAGTACATAGCTTCCATCTTGGTGTTGTACTTTGGATGGGTTTGGACAATTGTGTAATAACACATAGCCCATACTACAGAATAGTCTCACTGTCCTAAAGCTACTCTATGTTCTGCCTATTTGTCCCTCCCTCCCCTCTAATCCCTGGAAACTACTGATCTATATCTATACAGTATTTATAGTTTTGCTTTTTCCAGGTCACATAGTTGGGATTATACGATATGTGGCCTTTGCAGACCAGCTTCTTTAACTTAGTAATATGTGTTTAAGTTTCTTCCATGTGTTTTTATTGCTTGAAAAGCTATAACAAAATCCTAGACCATCTAGATTTCCTCCTTGTCTTCTAGGAATTTTATAGTTTCTTGTTCTACAATTTGGTCTGTGATTTTGTTTTCATTTCTATGAAGAGTCTTGTCTAAATTTATCATTTTATAGGTGGACGTCTAATTGTTCCAGCACCATTTGTGGAAAAGACTATCTTTTCCCCATTGTATTGCCTTTGTTCTTTATTAAAGATCAGTTACCTAGGGCAGCACCTGTGGCTCAAAGGAGTAGGTCTCCAGCCCCATATTCCGGAGGTGGTAGGTTCAAACCAAGCCCTGGCAAAAAACTGAAAAGAAAACTTAAAAAAAAAAAAATCAGTTACCTATATTTAAATGGGGGTGGGTCTATTTCTGAGCTGTGTATTCTGTTCCATTGATCCATTTGTCTATTATGCACCAAAACCACATTGTCTTGATTTCTACAGCTTTATAGTAAGTCTTGAAGTCAAGTAGTATCAGTCCTATCACTTTGGTCTTATCTTTAAGTATTCTCCTGGATATTCTTGTGTTTTTTTCCCCCTCTTCATAAATTTTATAATTAGCTTGTTAATATCCCCCTCTTTCATAAACTTTGTAATTAGTTTGTTAATATCCAAAAGATAACTTACTGGATTGCCTGGAGTCTATAGGTCCAGTAGGGAAGAACTGACATCTTGACAATATCGAATCTTTGTGTACCGTATGTGAACATGGAATATTTCTTTATTTAGTTCTTCTCGTTTGAGTTTTATACTTCTCGGCATATAGCTCTTTGTATATATTTTATTAGACTTATACCTAAGTATTTCATTCAGGGGAGTGCCAATGTAAATGGTAATATGTTTTTAATTTCAAATTTCATTTGTTTATTGGTGATACATAGGAATAAGTTTGACTTTGATATATTCATCTTCTATCCTGCAACCTTGCTATAATTGCTTATTAGTTTCAGGAGTGTTTTTTTCTAGTGTCTGAAACTTTCTATATAGACATTCATTCAAAGTTTTATTTTTCCCTTAAGAATATGTTCACATTTTCTTTCCTTTTCTTTTTTATTGCATTAGCTAGGACGTCTGGTACCCTGTTGAAAAATAATGAAGGAAAGAGATATTCTTGCATTATTCCTGACCTTACTGAGAAAGCTTTGAGTTCCTCACCACTAAGTATGACGTTAGGTACAGGTTGGGGATAGATTTTTTTTATTTATCAAACCAAGGAAATATTCCTCTATTCCTACTTTAATGAGAGTTTCAAGTCATAAATGGATGTTTGATTTTGTCAAATGCATTTTTTTTTTTGCATCTAGGGATGTGATCATGTGATATTTTTTCTTCCTTAGCCTGTTGTTGTAATGAACTACGTAATTGACTTTTCTATGTTGCAGTCAATTACATAATTGACTTTTGTATGTTGAGATAATTCCCAGTTGGTCATAGTGGATAATTATTTTTTTAATTATTTTTCTACATTGTTGGATTCGATTTGTTATTTCATTGAGAATTTTTTGCATCTATGTTCATAAGGGACATTGCTCTGTGGTCTTCTTAACTTGTAATGCCTGTGACTAGTTTTTGAATTAGGGTAGTACTGCCCTCATGGAATGAGATAGGAGCTTTCTTGCAGCTTCTATCCTCTGAACGATATTGTGGAGAACTGGTATAATTTCTTCTGTAAGTGTTGCTAGAATTCACCAGTGTACTCATATGATCTTGGTGCTTTCCATTTTATTAAGTTATTAAGTATGAAATGTCCAATTTCCTTAAGTACTAAGTCTGACAGTTGATATCCTTGATATTTCACTTTGACATATTCTATTTTTATTGTGAAGGTACATCCTCTTTCTAATGCATATTTTGGCTTGTGATTATATTTCAAACTTTTTTAGAGTAATTTTTGTGAAACCATGGATAGGTCAATAATTTGTGTTATTTTGGAGTATGAGTTCCATCATGAAACAAATGCAGTGCAGACAGCTTGAAATATCAACAAAGTATTTAGGAAAGATGTGGCTAATGAACTCACAGTAGATTGATGGCCTGAGAAGCGCCATTCTGGTGATTTTAATCTTGAAAATTAGCCTCATGTAACCTGAGAATAATGTGGATAATGATGAACTCAAAGCTATAGTGGAAGTGAATCTATCCCAACATTCATGTGAATTAGAATCAAGGTTTGGCACTACAGTTTCAATAATATTGGATCATTTGAAACAAATTAGCAAGATAAAGAAGCTGGGTAGATGGGTCCACATGAACTAAATAAGCCTCAGAAGTGAAATTGCCTAGAAAGCGATTTTTCTTTGCTGCCATTTCTATACTGTATTGTTACGAGTGATGAAAATGATTCCCTTTGACAACTGCAAACACCCAAAACAATGGTTGGGTAAAGATGAAGGGTCAAAACACAGTCCAAAACTAAATAGTCACCAAAAAAAGCTCATGGTGTCTGATGGTCCAGGGCTGGCATGATCTGCTGCAACTTCATGAAACCTGGTCAATCCATTACAGTGGATGTCTACTGCAACCAATAGGTAAAAATGATGAGGATGCTTGTGATTAAGCAGCTGATATTGGTCAGTAGAAACAGGTCAGTCTTTTGCAAGACAATGCTATTGCACAAACAATGCTGCTCAAACTACAGAAGCTCGATTTAGAAAAACTTTCTGTCATCCACCATACCTTGCACCAATGACTTTCACTTCTTCCAGGCTTCAAACCACTTCTTACAAGAAAAAATATTAAATTCTCAACAAGCTATGAAAAATGCCTTTCAGAATTTTTTTGCCCCTTGGTCTCTAAGTTTCTTCACTTCTGGCATACACAAGCTACTCTTAAGATGGCAAATCAGGGTGGTGATAATTTAGGTGCATACTTTGATTAATTGTACTGCTTCTCTTTTTTCTTTTTCTTTCTTTCTTTCTTTTTTTTTTTTTTGAGACAGAGTCTCCCTATGTCACCCTCAGTAGAGTGCCCTGATTTGAGCAACCTCAAACTCTTGGGCTTAAGTGATTCTCTTGCCTCAGCCTCCCAAGTAGCTGGACTACAAGCACCTGCCACAATGCCCAGCTATTTTTTATTGTAGTTGTTTAGTTGGCCTGGGCCAGGTTCGAACCCACCACCCTCAGTATGTGTGGCTGGAGCCATAACCACTGTGCTACAGGTGCCGAGCCAATTATACTGCTTCTTGTTTGAGATAAAATAAACTTAAGTTTTGATTCAAATTGAATATTCAGATTTAATGACTAATAGAAAGCTAGTAGTTATTGATTCAATATCTTTAATAGATATAAGCCTGTTTAGATTGTCTATTTTTTCCAACGTGAATTTGAGTAGTGTGAATCTTTAAGAACGGGGTCCATTTCATCTACATTATTCTAATTATGGTTATCATGTATTCATAATATTCCTTTTCTTAGCCTTTTAATGTTTACAGGATCCACAGTGATGTCCCCTTTTTCATTAGTTATTATTATGTCTCTTCTGTTTTTATCAGAGTTAGCCTGGCAAGAGGTTTATTGATTATATTGATCTTTTCAAAAGAACAGCTTTTGGTTTTGTTGATTTTCTCTGTTGATGTTTTCAATTTCCTTGATTTTTTCTCTAATTTTTGTTCTTTCTTTTTTTCTGTGTATTTTAGGTTTTCATTTGCTTTTATATTTCCAATTTTCTAAGGTAAAAGCTTAGACTAATTTCAGATTGTTCCTCTTTTTATAAATTTCCCTATAAGCACTGATTTTGCTTTATCTCACAAATTTTGATGTTTTTATTTTCATTTAGTTCAAAATATTTTCAAATTTCTTTTAAAATTTCTTCTTTGTCTTATTTAGAAGTGTATTGTTTCATCATCACTAATTTGGGGACTTTCCAATTATCTTTCTTTTATTGACTTCTAGTTTAATGCCATTGTGTGACAGCAGACATTGTATGACTTCTATTCTCTTTAAGATGTTTTATAGCCCAGAAAGTCGTCTATCTTGATGAATATTTCATATCAGCTGGAATATGTATTCTTCTCAATGCAGTGTAATGTGTTGTTGGATGAAGTACTCTATAGGTGTCCATTATATACTATTGATTGATGGTGTTATTGAATTCAGCTACACTCTTCTTGATTTTTGACTGCTAGAACTTTGCATTTCTGATAGAGGGATGTTGAAATATTCAACCATAATTCATCTATATGTTGTAGATTCATCTACAGTAAGTCCTCACTTAACCACATCAAAAGGTCTTAGAAACTGACTTAAAGTGAAAAAGCATATGATACGCCATAGAAACTTGACTCTAGTCTATAACAATTAACCTATGGTAAAAATTGCTTTGTTACATAGTTCATCATTTCACTTAAAGCCACAGTTTCCAAGAACCAATAGATAATATTCAGTGTGTACTTATAGTCGTTCTCCTTGAAGTTTTTTTCCTCACATATTTTTACGCTATATTTGTAGGTGCTTATGTGTTGAGGATTGTTATGTCTTTTTAATTATTATATAAGGCCCTTTTAAAATCACTGATAACTTTCCCTGCTTTGAAGTTTGCACTGTTTAAAACTATAGCTATTACTACTTTTTTTTGATTAGTGTTAGCATGGTATATTTTTCTTGATTCAGTTATTTTTCATTTATATATGTCTTTTTAAATTATTTTTTTATTTTTTACATATACATGTGATTATTAGGTTTCCACTTTTTGCCTTCACAGAATTAAAAAGACTTAATATTTACCAACAATAACAATGTTTAAGATAAGGACTAGAACCAAAACTTCATAATGAATGAATGAAGATAAATACATTCAGAAAAGAAATATAGAAGATGAGTCTTCATATTTAAAGTGGGTCTCTTGTAGACTCACATATAGTTGCACTCTGCTTTTTTATCCTCTAATAATCTTGGTCTTTTAATTGGTGCATTTAGATTATTGACATTAAAAGTGATTACTGATATAATTGGATTAGTATTGACCATATTTGTTACTATATTCTATTTTTTACAGTTGTTCTTTGATCCTATTTTTGTCTTCTACTCTTTTTCTGCCTATTGTGGTTTTAACTGAGTCTTTGACATGAGATTTTTCTCTCTTTTCTTAACTTATTAGTTGTACTTCAGTTTTAAAAAAATTTTAGTACTTGTCCTAGTGTTTGCAATATACATTTACAAATAATTGAAGTTCATGTTCAAATAACATTGTATCACTTCACAGGTAGTGTTGGTACTTTATAATAGCAAAGTGACTCTTTTTGTCTTTTTATCCCTTATATCATTGGTGTCATTCATTTCACTTATACACAAGCAGCAATGAACACATATATAAGCACATATATTATATATAATATCACTGTTGAACAAACTGTTATCTGTTAAATCAATCTGGAAAAAAATTTAATTTTACTTATTTCTTCTCTGATGCTCTGATTCAGGTTTCTGAACTGTGTCATTTTCCTTCTCTCTGAATAGCTTCTTTTAACATTTCTTTCAAGGCAGATGTACTTGCAAAATTCCTTCAATTTTTATTTGTCTGAGAATGTCATTATTTCTATTTCATTCTTTTAAGATAATTTCACAGGGTACAGAATTTCAGCGTTTCTCTCTCAACTCTAAATAATTCACTTGCTCTCATCTTGCTTATGTGGTTTCTGAAGAAATATCTGATATAATCTTTTGTTCCTCTATAGTTAAAGTTTACTTTTCTTCTGGGTTTTTTCAGGATTTGTTTTTAATCTTTAATATTCTGTGGTTTGAAAATGATAGACCTAAGTATAATTTTCATGGCATTTATCCTTTTCTGTTCTGACCTTCTTTAACCTGTGGTTTAGTGTCTGATATTAATGTAAAGAACATTATCAATCACGATGTTTCAAATATTTCTTTTGATCCTTTCTTGCTTTCTTCCTGATCTAGTATTTCCATTGCACAAACTTACATAGATGTCCCAGAGTTTTTGGATATTTTATTTTGTTCTTTTCTGTTTACTTCTCTTTGCTTTTCAGTTTTGAAAGTTTCTATTATGTTATTCTCACACTTAGAGATTCTTTCCTCATCTGTGTTCTACCTACTTATAAGCCCAGGAAAAGCATTCTTCATTTCTGTTGTAGAGTTTTTGATCTCTAGCATTTCTCATTGATAGAGAATATCTATCTCTGTTTACACTGCCCATCTGTTCTTGGATGCTATCTACTTTATCCATGATATCCCTTAGCATTCAATCATAGTTGTTTTAAATTCCCATTTTGATAATTTTAACATCCCTGACATATCTAGATCTGGTTTTAAGGCTTGATTATTCTCTTCAAACTGTGTTTTCTGACCTTTAATATATTTTTTTTCTTGACATCCAGGCATAATGTATTAGTTAAAAGGAACTACTATGCATGAGCCTTTGGTAATGTGGTATAGGATGCTGGCATCCTATAGTCCTATGATTAGGTGTCAATCTTTTAGTCAGCCTGTGCTTCTGGATTGTAAACTTCAATCATGCTTCTCAGGTGGTCCCCTTCCCCCTTAGGTAGGAAATGATGGCTTGAGGAGTTGAAATTTTGTTTTTTCCTCCCTCCACAAGGAAGGCTAGAAACAGCTGAAGTTTGGTTTTATGGCTTCATGATCATTTTAAAATAATAAAAGTTTACTTATTTTCTAAAGAAAAGTATCACTAGAATGGCTGTCTTAATAATTTTTTGCATAATTTCAATTTTTTCCTTTATGGTCTGTATACTGGATAGGAACAGTTTAAGTTTCACATAACATAAAATTATAATCTTTTTGTTTTATTTCCACAGAAAAGTCTACATTGGCCTGTCTGTAAGCTTGAGATGTCCAACACTTCTTTTATATATTGTATTAATTTTTTTCATGAAGAAAAAATATCAAGGAAAAGATACCAAGCCACCAGAAAATGAAAAATATGTCACAAATGAAGCCAACAAGGAATCTTTAATGAACAATGAACATTCTGTACCTTCTGATGTAGCAGAGGTTGAAACATGTACTTGAGGAAAAAACCACTTCTGTGCTGTGTTTCCAATCAACCTTGTACTGGTTCAGTAAGACATTATTTTTGCAGACTTCCTGCTCCTTTCATTGAGAATTCCCACGTTATTTACTTATGATGGAACAGTGAATAAGCCTATGAATTTATTATAAACTATAAATAAAAAGGAATGAGAGTTCACACTGTTAGGTTAGAACTGTGAATTCTTATTAAAATCAGAATATATGATTCATAGAAATTTAAAGGAAGATGCATCATTAGTATGTAATAGAAATAAAAGTATTTGCTCAGGTAATTATAACTCTTAATAATCACAGTGACTAGAATATGGGTAGAGGTTAAAAAAAAAAAAGACAGGAAGGATTAGTAGTCTAAATAAGGAGAAAAACCTGATGTCTTTTTTTTTTCTAAACCAACTTGGACCATATTACCTGGGATCTATCTAGCCTGCTGGAGAATTTATGCTATTGTGATATCTGTTATTTATATTAAATCATATATTTCACAGACTTTTAAATTTATAATTTGAAATTGTGTTTAACTAGCAATGCTGATATATCTTCCAACTTCCCATTTAAAAACTGCTAAAGAAATAGAGATATTCAAATATTTGCAAACTATGATTGTTAGACAAGATATTACAGAATGTGTTAAGTTTCTATTGGACCTATGGAAATGGGTTAAGAAAAATTGACTTTGCCTCTAGAAAGCAATACTCGTTGAAAAGATGTGTCTTCATTCCACCTGTTTATTCTCTGGAAAAAGTAAAGTGTATGCCAGATAATATATCAGCTATCACCCTATTACATGGGTTTTTTTTATTTGTTTGGTTTTGGTGCACAAAAAGATATCTTTCATATCTCTACAAGCAGCCTAAGAAATAGAGTGAATGAGAACAAATATTCAAATATTGCATTTCCTAGTGGCAGTAGCTCTGTTATAATGAATGCTAGAGTTGGTAGTTTTTATTCTCAATTGGTTTTGAAAGATTCTTTTTGCATCAGAAAATAATCAACTATGATTTCTTTTTTAAAAAGAAATGTGATCATAAATCTGCTCCAGAGATTCTGAATCAAAATATCTGTGATACAGCTTAGATATCTCTTTAAAAAAAAAATTCCACATTTTCTGTCCACATGGGTAGGATCCTATGATAGACAGAAAACCACAGGATAGGAGGATTACCTGAGTTTAGCCAAGTCACACAACGTAAATGGTACTAGAATCTGGGCATTGGCCTGACTGTAGACCTGAGAAAAGATTCATTAATCAAACTAACAGAAATCTGGGGAAAATCACCCACATGCTAAGTTAGTGAGCATCATATAACAAATTTGATGGTGATAGGGTCATATATACATTTTTTAATTTAATGGATATTTATATACTATGTATATAATTATACCTATGGTATATATAATTCTACATATTTATGGAGTACAAATGTGTAATGATCAAATTATAACAATTAGCATATCCATCACCTTAGACATGTATTGCTTCTTTATTTTGAGAACATTCAAAATCTCACCTACCATGTTTCCCCGAAAATAAGACCTACCCCCAAAATAAGCCCTAGCTGGATTCCTATGCATTTGTTAAATATAAGCCCTACCCCAATAATAAGACCCAGTGATGGGCGTGGCTATGCAGCGCATCTGCATAGCCACGCCATGCATTTCAGTGCAGAGCAATAAGGAAGACTAGAATACCTTTTATCTGCCATAGATCCTTTCTCTGAGCTGCTTGCACTTGTGCAGGTGCACATGTGGTAATTGTGGTAGCAGGCATCCTATTGTGCACATGTGAACAGCTAGGGGAAAGGAATTCACGCATCACTAGCGCCAGCCCCACCAACAAAGTTGGCTCCCCCTGTCAGGTTCCAGAAGAAGATGACTTAACTGTATTTGAATAAATGTAGATTGTTGTATTATACTTAATAAAAATAAGACATCCCCTGAAAATAAGCCCTAGTGTGTCTTCTTGAGAAAAAAAAAATAGGACAGTGTCTTATTTGGGGGGAAACATGGTAGTGTTTAGAAATATACAGTACAAAAGATATATACAGTGCATTATTATTAAATATAGTCACCCTACTGTGCAGTATTTACAGAGCTTATTCCTCCTCCTAACTGCGACATCATACCCAGTGACTGACCTCTCCTCAACCACCCATTCTCTCTAGTCTTTAGTAATGTTATTCTGCTCTCAACTTATGTGAGATCTATTTTTTTAGATTCCATGTATAAACAACATCATGTAATATATGGATCTCTTCACTTGACATATTTCACTTAACATAATGTCCTCCAGATTCATCTGTGTTGTTACAAGTGACAGAATTTCATCCTTTTTATGGCTGAATAGAATTCTGTTGTGTATATATAATACATTGTCTTTGCCTACTTTTCCATTGATGGGCATTTAAATTGATTCCACACTTTGGCTAATGTGAATGGTGCAATAAACACAGGAGTGCATAATGACTCTTCAATGTGCTTATTTCATTTCCCTTGGAAATATCCCCATTAGTAGGATTGCTGGATAATATGGTAGATCTATTTTTTTTTGGAAGAACATTTATACTGTTCTCTGTAATGTCTATATTAATTTACATGCCCACTAATAGTGTATAAGAGTTTTGGTTTCTCCACATCCTAACCATTATTTGCTATTTTTGGTCTTTTTGATAATAACCATTCTTCCTAGGGTAAAGTGGTATCTCATTTTTATTTTCATTTGCATTTCCCACTTGTAAGTGATGTTGATCATTTTTTCATGTACCCATTGGCCATTTGCATGTCTTCTTTGAAGAAATGTCTATTCAGGTCTTTTTTCTGTTTTAATCAGGTTATTTATTTTGTCTTTTGTTATTTCATTGTATGAGTTCCTTATAAATTCTGGATTTTAATCCTTTATCAGATGTATAATATGAGGTATTTCCTCCCATCCTGTAGATAATCTCTTCACTCTGTTGATTGCTTCTTTTGTGATGCAGAACCTTTTGATTTGATGTAATCCCACTCATTTATTTTTGGTTTTGTTGCCTGTGCTTTTCAGGTCTTATCTAAGAAATACTTGCCCAAATGATGTCCTATAGCCTTTTCCCTATATTTGGTTCTAATAGTTTCAGGTATTACATTTAAGTCTTATTCCATTTCTAGTTGACTTGTATGTGGTGAGAGGCAGAGTTTTATTCTATTGTATGTGTATATTCATATCCAGTTTCTCAGCATCATTTATTGAAGAGACTGTCCTTTCCTCATTGTGTGTTCTTGTCACTTTGTTCAAAATCAGTTGGCTATAAATGCATGAATTTATTTCCTGGCTCTCTATTGGTCTTTTGTTCCATTGGTCTTTTAGGCTGGTTTTGGTTTTGCCAATACCTCACTGTTTTGGTTACTATAGCTTTGTGGTATGTTTTGAAGTCAAGTAGTGTGGTGCCTCTAACTTTGTCCTTTATATTTAATGTTTTTGATTGGTAATTAAGAACCTACTATTAACATTTTGTTGCTTATTTTTAATGTTTTATAGAACTTATGTTTCTCCTCTTTTACTGCCTTCCTTTGTGGTGAAGTAATCTTCTCTATCAGTATATTTTTATCCTTTCTCTTTTACTTCTACTATATTTATTAACAGTTTTGATTTGCGGTTATTATGAGGCTTACAACTTACCAATGACAACTTACACATAGTTATTTTGAACTGATAACTTTGATGGAAAAACAAGGAAAAACTCACACTAATTCCCTTTCATCCCTTCATTTTGTATTTTTAAAGTCATAACTTACATCTTTTTATTTATTTTTTAACTGACAAATAATTGTACATATTTATGGGATACACAGTGATGTTTAGATACATATAAAATAGTCAGATCAGAGTAATTAGCATATTAATTAACGCAAACATTTCTTCATGTTGGAAGTATTTAATATTGTTCTAATAGCTATTTAAAACTATATATTATTAACTATAGTCATCTACAGTGGGACATAAAGCCTGTTTGCTAGGAATGGGCTCAGTGCTATATCTCAAGACCATGCCAAAGTTGCATACCTGTTTGCCTGGCGTGGGGGTGTTTCTGCAGGGTGGCTGATAGGACCACATTCTAGGCCCAGAACACAAGTTTAGGGCTGTTCAGTTAGCCTTCGGACATTCCCACATGAGGCAGCCCATATGGCTGTTTCCTGGGTCTGGTGCATGTGTGCACATCTTCTCGGTCAGCCTAGGAGCATGTCTGCCACAAGCAACCCAAGAGACTTTCTCAGGTCCAGGACACAGGTGCAGGGCAGCTTGCCCAGCTCAGGAGCATATCTGCTAGGGGCAGTCTGAACTGATAACTTTGGAGCTATTTCTCAGGTCCAGGAGGTGGGTTCTTGGATGCTTGGCTTAACCTGAGGATATGACTGGGCTTGTTTCTCAGGCCTTTAATGGGGATGCAGAGCCATTGAGTAAGCCAGGGGCATGAGTGTGGGGTGCAGAGGTGGGTTCTTGGATGCTTGGCTTAACCTGAGGATATGACTGGGCTTGTTTCTCAGGCCTTTAATGGGGATGCAGAGCCATTGAGTAAGCCAGGGGCATGAGTGTTGGGTGCAGGGGTGTTGCAGGATTTTTTCTCAGATCATGAGGGCACATTGCCACTCTACTGGCCTAGGAATATATCAGCTGCTCAGATGTTAAGGGCCTCTCTTGCTGCAGGGAGGGCATGCAGGGGATCAACTCAAACCCCCTGGGTGGAACTGGCTGACAGACTGTTCATCCATCTGGAATTGTGCCAGTGAGGAGTGGTTTCCCTGATCTTGAGCCCAGTCTCTACACAGCTGGGATTGTGGTGTTCAGCCACCTATTTGGGCTGGGCATAATGAAGATGCAGCTGATGTGCTGGAGAGGTTCACTGGCTACTGGTCCCTAGAAAGAGGGCACACTCCAGATATAGCACAAGTCTCAACATTCCAGCACCCCACACACAGGCCCCTGGCTTACTCATTGGCCCTGCAGTAGCTTGGCTGGGGGAAGAGAAAGGGGACTATGTGGTAGGAGTGCACATAGGTGTTCAGTTTGGAGAATTTCCTTTAGCATTTCTTGTAAGGCAACCTGGTTGCTATAAACTCCCTCAGCTTTTGTTTGACTGGGAATGTCTTTTGTCTCTTTTATTTCTGAAGGGTATTTTTGCTGGGTGCAGTATTCCCATCTCTTTCCCATTTTTTTTCCTTTGGCCCTTTGACTATGTCATTCCCTCTTTCTTGGCCTGCAGGGTATTCATTGAGACGTCTACTTCTAGACATATTGAAATTCCCTTATGTTTTATTTGCTTCTTTTCTATTTTCCTCTTTTTTTTTTTTTTTTGCAGTTTTTGGCCGGGGCTGAGTGTGAACCCGCCACCTCCGGCATATGGGGGCCAGTGCCCCACTCCTTTGAGCCACAGGCACCACCCTTATTTGCTTTTCTCCAGCTACTCTCAGAATTCTCTTTTTCTCTTTGACTTTAATATCTTGGTTATGTCTAAGCATTGCCTTATTTGGATTGATCTAATTGGTGACCTTCCAGAGCCAGAATATTTGTATCTCTCCTTAGTCTTGAAAAGCTTTTTGTTATTAATTCTTTGAGTAAACTTTCTATCCCTTTGTCATTCCCTAGTTCCTCTTTAATGGCAATGACACATACACATATATTTGCTCTTTTAATGGTGTCCCATAGATCTCATAAATCTTCATGTGTTCTCATTTTTAAACAGTTTTTCTTCTCCAACTGAATGTTTTCTTTTTTTTCTGAGACAGAGTTCACTCTGTCACCCTGGGTAGAATGCTGTGGTGACACCATAGCTCACAGCAACCTCAACCTCCTGGACTCAAGAGATCCTCTTTCCTTAGACTCCCAAGTAGCTGGGACTATAGGCTCCCACCACTATACCTGAATAGTTTTTCTATTTTTAATAAAAATGGGGTCTCATTTTTGCTCAGGCTGGTCTTGAACTCCTGAGCTCAGGCAATCCACCCTCCTCAGCCTCCAGAGGATTACAGGCAGGAGCCACTGCACCAGGGCTTGACTATATATTTTCAAACAGTCTACCTTCAAGCTCACTGATTCTTTCCCCTGCTTGATAAATTCTACTGTTGTCCTTTATTGCATTTTTTTCATCTTATCATAATTTTTAGTTCCAATATTTGTTTTATTTTTTATTTCAATTTCTTTGTTAAATTTCTCTGATATATTTCTGCATTGATTTTTCTGTGATTTATTCACATTTCATTTAAAAAGCTATTTTGAAATCTTTATCTGTGGTTCATGTCTTTTGGATCAGTTGCTAGCATGTTGTTTTGTCCATTTGGTGGAGCCATCTTTCCTAAGCTATTCTTATAGCTTGGAGGTGGCATCTCTGGCTATACACTGATGAGTGAGGCACTTATTCCAGTCTTCACAGTCTGAGTTTGTTTGTTATCTATTTCACTAGGCTTTTTTAGAGTATCCAAGCATTCTGATTATTGTATTCCATTTCAGCACTAGAGGGTGCCCTAAGACCAGGTTAGATACCAGTCTCTAGATGGTTCTGCTGCTGACATACTGCCCAACTTGGATGGGCCTGTGGGAGATCCACCCACACAGGACACTTACGCCAAGTGAAAGAGTCAGCCAGGGCCTGAAGTCTGGAGGATCTGAGGACCATTTTTCTTGCAGCACACACACCCACACGTAAGATCTTTGGCATGATGTCTCCTCTGGCAAGGATGGACGGCCACTACCAACTTCCACATGTGGGCTGCCACCAGCCCCACCCTCTCTTTTTGTCTTAGCTGGCTTTTGGTGATTCAGCTTCATTCCTTCTTAACATGATTCCTTTGGTCTGATGTAGGAGTGAGTCTCCTGTGGAGGGTCCCAGGATAATATGTAAGTCAAATATTTTCCTCCAGCTCACTTATTTCAGTATAGAAAATTATTATACCATAATGGCTTGGGGTAAGGGACATCATGGTCCAGAGAACAGATCCCTTAGCATCCAACTATGATTTTACTTATTTTTGTGGTCCAAAGAGTCTTCAGAGCCTCACTCAAGTGTTCACATTTCCTTCCTTGTGAAGGTAATTTTTTGCGTGGATAGTTGTTTAAATCCATGTATCTGTGAGGGGGTAATAGCTGGAGATACCTACTGCTGTGCTATCTTACTCCACCATAAACTTTATTGGGATCTTGTCTTAATAAAAATCAGAAAGAAAAATAATGACAAAACCACTTTTCAAATGACTGCAAGGAAAAGGGAACATTTAATTAATTTATTTAACAATTATTGAGTTTCAATTATCTGTCAGGCAAAATGAAATAGGAGAATAAGTAAAAACCAAAAGGACAGTTCTCTGTGTAGCTTATACTTTAAAGGGGCAAAAGAATATTAATAAAATTAAATTACAAAATGTTATAAATTATAAGAGTAAATGTATTCCGGAGTTCTGATGTCCAAGGGCAGGAGAAGAAAGTCCTAGCACCAGTAGGAAAGAGAGAGAGAATTCACCCTTTCCCTGCCTTTTTGTTCTATCGGGCTCCTTGTTTATGAGATGATGTCCATCCACATTGAAGGTAGAGATGATGCCCATCCACATCCCTACTCTGTCCAATCCGCAGTCCAGTCTCCCCTGGAAACACCCCATAGACACATGCAGAAGGGATGCTTTATCAGCTCTCTAGGCATCCCTTAAACTAATCAAGTTGACACGTAAAATCGACCATCAGACCCATCTATTTTATTCCTAGCATCTTGCTTACTGTCAGATATATAGCAGGTGCTTTATTAATTATTTGTAAGTAAATGAATAAATGAATTCCAAAAATGCCAATTATGTAAAATACAGATTTATTTATAAGAACTTAAAATATCATGCAAAAAATAGCTGCATTAAAGTCAAACACTGAGAGGATTGTTTCATAGGTTATTAAAGATTTTCTTTATTTTAAAATAAATATATATTGTAGGAAAATAATAGCATCTTCAAAATTGCTAAATATAGAGGTTAAAAACATTTGAATCTTTGCCCTTTGGGAGCTCAAAAATGAGGTGGAGAAATAGGCAGATAACACATAACAATATACACTTTTAATACATACAAGAATATAATAAAAACATTTATGATCATTCACAGGGATCATGCTATTCTCTCTAGTTTTATGTCAACATACGTACTCGTGGACATCTTACCAAAACAAAATTACTGAGAATTAATGATAAGAAATTTGGCAGTGACTATTGTCACTAGCCTTTTGTTTGCCTTATATCCGTGCTGAACAGACTGTGTTTCACACCTGGGAAACCAAGACCCAAGCTGGTGAGGCAATGATCACACTGGTGATGTGATTTCATTAGCACCTTAGAGTCCCACCTCACACTCCCTGTGGCATGGACCTTTCCTTCTGGCTTCCTTTCCCAGCTGCAGGGGTTGTTATCAGCATCTTCAAACTATATTTTTTATTGCTTTTCACATTGGATATCAAGACTTTTGTGTCTTAGAGGAGAAAGGAGAGATTGGTCTTGAGCTGAACACTCAGCCAGCACCAATGGGAGTCTAGAGGTTTTCTTTAATCATCCCTGAGAGGCCTAGTGGAGGCCATGGAGGAATCAGCTGTAAGAAATTCAGACCTCTTACTTCTGCAAACTTTAGGGGCTTCACTTTCTCAGTCCAGCCAAACTTTTAGTTGAAGCTAGGTGCAGTGGCTCATGCCTCTTATCCTAGCCCTCTGGGAGGCCAAGGAGGGATGATTGCTTGAGTTCAGGAGTTCAAGACCAGCCTGAACAAGAGCAAGACCCCATCTCTACTAAAAATAGAAAAATTAGCCAAATGTGGTGGCGTGTGCCTGTAGTCCCAGCTACTTGGGAAGCTGAGGTAGGATTGCTTGATTCCAGGAGTTAGAAGTTGCGGTAAGCCAGGCTGATACCACAGCACTCTGGCCTGCGTGACAGAGGAAGATTTTCTCCACCCTCTCCCAGAAAAATTCCAGCTGAATTGTTTTGCTGATTTAGATGTCATTAGGTGGCTTCAGCCCCAAGTCAATAAATGTTCAAATCCTGTTCTTTTCTCCAGGAGTTTCTCTCTCTACAGTTAATTGTCTGCTTAATAACATCACTGATGGCTTCAAGAAAAGCTATAATTTTCATGTTACGCTGCTTTTTTCTCATTTTAAGGGTGCAGGTGAGACCCTCTTTCCTCCTCTCTACATCTCCAGCTGAAAGGGGCAGTCTCAGTTTCATTCCTTTGATGTAAAAGAAAATACGTTGTAATTAACTTTATAAATTTCCTAGACCAGTTCAAATTATTTGAGAGTACCTCTCTCCCTTTCCCTCACCTGACTGTAGCTAACAGATTCTCTAATAACTAATAAATTATTATTCAGTAAGCAATTATTAACATACCCATTATTGTGAAAAATATCTTTCCTAAAGCAACTCATTCCATAGGTGCAAATCATGAAACATGGAGACTTTTTTTTCTATTGAACTTCTATATTGTCAGTTGATTTTTTTTTTTGAGACAGAGTCTCACTATGTTGCCCTCAGTAGAGTACTGTGGCATCACAGCTCACAGCAACCTCAAACTCTCTGCCTTAAGCAATTCTCATGCCTCAGCCTCCCAAGTAGCTGGGACTACAGGCGCCCACCACAATGCCCAGCTATTTTTGTTGTTGTTTTAGTTGTCATTGTCACTTAGCAGGCCCGGGCCAGGTTAAAACCTGCCAGCCCCAGTGTATGTGGCCAGTGCCCTAACCACTGAAGCACAGGTACTGAACCACAGTTGATTTTTTTTAAGCCTAGAAATTCTTTAAAACTGTAGGTTTGATTAAAACAAATATTGCTTCTCAGCCTTTTGGCTAAGATCAAGAGTAAAACTGTTGGTTTGGTTTTAATAACTCTAGTTTTTTTTAATCTAAATATTTATCCTGGATACTTGTGCATCTAGGGTTCTGTAATATTTTCCTACTATTTATATAACTTTTTTATTAATATGAGGTCTCTAAACAACTAACAATGAAAATAAGAAATATTGCCATTAAGAATGAAGGTGGAACAAAAGGTGTAATCTTATAAATATGACTAGTACCTTAAATAGGTACAGGAACATTTCCAGTGTGGTAAGCTTGTTGGAAATTTTTAAGTATATAATACACTGACTACAAATGCTTTTCTCCCAGGCCTAAAGTAAGTATGCAGAATTATGAAAAGAATAAGGTTTTTCACTCATATTAAAGATACTCACATTTCTTTTCTCCCCATATTATCTATTCTAAGCAACACGGCACAGTGCATCTTTTATGTTTTTACTAATAGAAAATATGTACCTCTCTCTTAACATTTATTGCAGTCATTTAGTGATCAGCAATGATGTTGGTGAAAGATGTTATTTGAATTCCTCAAGCTTTAGAGTCATCAAGATAAGTTAAATTATTATTTTATTTGAAAATCGACTACAATAGGAATTACAGACATCTGAAGGGGAAAAGATTCCTGTGATTATCTTTTAATTTTGTATAATATTTGCTTAAATTTTTATTAGGACCAATTTCAGAAAGGTCTCATATTTTTATCACTTACCAGGCTTTACTTCAATAGCATCTGTTTTTTTTAAAAGCTTTAAGCTGTCTATTAATAAGGAATGCAACAGCAGCTGCAATACTACTTGGACCACTTCTGTCATTTATATCCTGGATGAGTTATCTATATATATTTTCAGGTTTTACCATTGAGAAAAATTCAAAGGAAAGTAAATGCATTGTTTAAAAATATTGAAAATTATCTGTGCAGATAATTTTCTTGGATCTACTAATCTCCTGAATGATGAATTTAAAAATTAGATACATGAGTCATAATTTTAAAATCATTTCCAAAATATCTGTCCCCTTGTTGTGGCTGAACAAACGAAAAAGCATTTTAAATATATAGTCAATAAAAACAAACTCTTTGTTTCTATTCATGCTGGAGCAGGAAATCATATAAAATCAATTTAAGTTTCAAGGTCATCATGTTGTACAATAGCATATATTAAATCCAGCCCTCGACATAATTGAACTACGGATGAAACAGCATACCTGTAATTGGAAATATGTATCTACTTTCTAGATATATGTCATCCATTATAATATTCAAATTCTAAAACTTGTCCAATATTTCTGTTGGGGATTTTCCCCTTCTTTCTTTCTCTTCTTTTTCCTTTCTCTTCCTTTGTCTTATCCTGTTTTCTTCCTGAATAAGTAAAATCTGATCTATCAGATGTGGCCCAGCAAGAAGGTCTATATAATATATCAGAGGAGGAAGGGATAGTTACTTAAAGGAAACTATAGATTTTTGAGTAGAGGTAAGAGCCCAAGAGCCAAGCAGCATTAGAAGACTGTCCATGAAAGAGGAGTTCAGTGGAGTGTGAGTATCCAAGGGAGGCGTATTAGTTAGGGTTCTAGGGTTCTCCAGGGAAACTATATATATATA
>NW_003852452.1:1409377-1431171 GCF_000181295.1 Otolemur garnettii
TTCAAATTGTGACACTAGTTATATACCAGTAACAAAGATAGAAACCAGTCATGTTGAGCACTTGTAATTCTAGCAGTCAAATGTGACTTGAGTACTACAATGTAATACAGCTTTTCCTTTCCTAAACTGTGTATACATTTTTTGGCACCCTGTGTGTGTACCTAATCATTATTATATCTAATACACATGTAGAGATAGTGATAGGATAATAGAGATAGAAATAGTTGACCCTTGAACTACATAGGGGTTAGGAGCACCAACCCCATACAATTAGAAATCCACATTTAACTTTTAATTTCCCAGAACTTAACTACTAATAGCCTGGTGTTGACCAAAAGTCTCACTGATAACAAAAAAAGCTGATGAATACATGTTTGTTTATGTATTACATATACTGTATTCTTACAATAAAGTAGAGAAATAAAATATTAATAAAACCATAAGGAAGAGAAAATGTACCGTAGAACCTCCATAGTTGACCACCTCCTTAAGTTGACCTAATTTTCACAGACCGGACATGCACCACATGTACATATCAGAGCAGTAGGGCTAGTTCCCTATGGTGCCTCCATATGTTAACCAGTTTGTTACAGTCCCATGGCTGGTCAACTTACAGAGGTTCTACTGTATTTACTACTTATTCCATGGAAGTGGATCATCATAAAGGTGTTCTTCCTCTTATTCTTCACACTAAGTAGGCTGAGGAGGAAGAGAGAAAGGAGAGGTTGGTTTTGTCTCTAGGGCACATAGAGGTGAAAGAGCTGTAGGAGGTGGAAGGGGAGGCAGGAGAGGTAGGCACACTTGGAGTGATTTTTACTGGAAAAATCCATAGATAAATAGAGTTGTGCAATTCAAATCCACATTGCTCAAGGATCACCTGTACATACACAAACACACACATACACACGCACACACACACACACTCAGGGTAACCCTGCAAACTGGAGACCCAGAGAGGAACTGATGCTGGTACTTTGAGTACAGAAGCAGTCTGCGGGCAGAATTTCTTTGAGGAGGATTTGTCTTTTCCTTTTTTCTCTTTTAGTATTTTTTATTGCTGGAGATTCATTGAGGGTACAATAAACCAGGTTATACTGATTGCATTTGTTAAGTAAAGTCCCTCTTATACTTGTGTTTTGCCCCCAAAAGTTGTGTCACACACTGAGACCCCCAACCCCTCCTTCCTTCTCTTTACCACCCCCCTTCCTCATTCCCTCTCTCTGCTCTTCCTTTCCCCCACCACCCTCCCTCCTTCTCTCTCTCTCTGCTCTCCCCTTTCCCCATCCCCCACCTTGTACTACGTCATTAATTGTCCTCATATCAAAATTGAATACATAGAATTCATGCTTCTACATTCTTGAGATGCTTTACTAAGAATAATGAGTTCCACTTCCATCCAGGTTAATACAAAGGCTGTAAAGCCTCCATCTTTTTTAATGACTGAATAGTGTTCCATGATATACATATACCATAGCTTGTTAATCCATTCTTGGGCTGGTGGGCATTTAGGCTGTTTCCACATTTTGGTGATTGTAACTTGAGCTGCAATAAACAGTCTAGTGCAAGTGTCCTTATGGTAAAGGGATTATTTTTCCTTCTGGGTAGATTCCCAGTAATGGGACTGCAGGATCAAATGGGAGGTCAAACTTGAGTACTTTGAGGGTTCTCCATACTTCCTTCCAAACAGGTTGTATTAGTTTTCAGTCCCATTAGCAGTGTAAAAGTATTCCTTTCTTTCCACATTCATGCCAGCATCTGCAGTTTTGAGATTTTGTGATGTGGGCCATTCTCGCTGGGGTTAGATGATATCTCAGGGTGGTTTTGATTTGCATTTCTCTAACATTTAGGGATGCTGAGCATTTTTTCATATGTTTGCTAGTCATTCCTCTGTCTTCTTTAGAGAAGGTTCTATTCATTTCTCTTGCCCATTGATATATGGGATTGTTGACTTTTTTCATGTGGATTAATTTGAATTTTCTATAGATCCTAGTTATCAAACTTTTGTCTGATTCAAAATATGAAAATATCCTTTCCCATTGTGTAAGTTGTCTATTTGCTTTCGTTATTGTCTCCATAGCTGTACAGAAGCTTTTCAGCTTAATTAAGTCCCATTTGTTTATTTGTGTTGTTGTTGCAATTGCCATGGAAGTCTTCTTCATAAAGTCTTTCCCCAGGCTAATATCTTCAAGTGTTTTTCCTATGCTTTCTTTGCGGATTTTTATGATTTCATGCCTTAAATGTAGGTCTTTTATCCATCTCGAATCAATTTTTGTGAGTGGAGAAATGTGCGGATCCAGTTTCAGTCTTTTACATGTGGATATCCAGTTCTCCCAGCACCATTTATGGAATAGGGATTCTTTCCCCCAGTGTATGTTCTTTTGGTTTATTGAAGATTAGATGACTGTAAGATGTTAGTTTCATTTCTTGATTTTCTATTCAATTCCAAATGTCTGTGGCTCTATTTTTGTGCCAGTATCATGTTGTTTTGATGACTATGGCCTTGTAGTACAGCCTAAAATCTGGTACACTGATGCCCCCAGCTTTGTTTTTATTACTAAGAACTGCCTTATCTATATGGTTTTTTTTTTTTTTCTGGTTCCATACAAAATGAAGAATTATTTTTTTCTAAGTCTTGAAAGTATGGTGTTGGTATTTTTATAGTGATGGCATTGAATCTATAGATTGCTTTGGGAAGAATGTTGATTCTTCCCAGCCATGAACATGGTATGTTCTTCCATTTGTTAATATTCTCTGCTATTTCTTTTCTTAGGGTTTCATAATTTTCTTTATAGACGTCCTTCACCTCTTTTGTTAGGTATATTCCTACATATTTTGTTTTCTTTGAAGTGATGGTGAAGGGAGTTGTGTCCTTACTTAGCCTCTCATTTTGGCTGTTATTGGTATATACAAAGGCTACTGACTTGTGGATGTTGATTTTATATCCTGAGACATTACTGTATTTTTTGATGACTTCCAGGAGTCTTGTGGTTGAATCTTTGGGGTTCTCTAAGTATAAGATCATATTGTCAGCAAAGAGGGAGAGTTTGACCTCCTCTGTTCCCATTTGGATGCCCTTTATTTCCTTGTCTTGCCTAATTGTATTGGCTAGAACTTCCAGCACCATGTTGAATAGTAGTGGCAGTAGAGGACAACCTTGTCTGGTTCCAATTCTAGGTGGAAAAGCTTTCAGTTTTATTCCATTCAGTATAATATTAGCTGTGGGTTTGTTGCACCTGGCTTCAATCAGTTTAAGAAATATGCCACCTATGCCTATACTCTTCTATATTCTAATTAGAAAAGGATGCTGAATTTTATCGCATGCTTTTTCTGCAACTATTGAGAGGGTTCTGTTGATACAGTGAATAATATTTATGGACTTGAATATGTTAAACCAGCATGCATCCCTGGGATGAAGCCTACTTGATCATGATGTATGACTTTTCTAATGATAAGCTGTAATCTATTGGCTAGGATTTTGTTGAGAATTTTTGCATCTATATTCATTATTGTAATTGGTCTGAAGTTCTCCTTTTTAGTTGGGTCTTTTCCTGGTTTTGGTATGGGGTGATGTTTGCCTCATAGAACATGTTGGGGAAGATTCCTTCCCCCTCAATTTTTTGGAATAATTTCTGCAGTATGGGAATAAGCTCTTCTTTGAAGGTTTGATAGAATTCTGGTGTGATGCGATCTCATACAAAAAACATAAAGAGAGTACATCAACTAACTCACAAGCCATCTTATGGAGTTGGAAAGAGAAGAACAATCTAAGCCTAAACCCAGCAGAAGAAAAGAAATATCTGAAATAAAATCAGAGATTAATGAAATTAAAAACAAAAGAATCATTCACAAAATTAATGAAAGAAGGAGTTGGTTTTTGAAAAAATAAATAAAACAGATAAATGTTGGGCCATACTAACTAGAAATAGAAAAGTAAAATCTCTATCACAAATGATAAAGGGGAAATAGCAACAGATGCCACAGAGATACAAGAGCTTGTCTCTGAATACTACAAGAAACTCTATGCCCAGAAATTTGACAATGTGAAGAAAATGGATCAATATTTAGAATCACACTCTCTCCCTAGACTTAGCTGGGAAGAAATAGATCTCCTGAATAGACAAATTTCAAGCACTGAGATCAAAGAAACAATAAAAACCTCCCAACAAAAAAATGCCCTGGATTAGTCTAATTTTCTATTATGGCCCTTCAATATGGAAGGTAATCTGTTCTACTCAAAGTCTACTGATTTAAATATTGATCTTATATTAAAAATACCTTCACAGAAATATCTAGATAACATCTGACCAAAAATTTGGGTACAATGGCTCAGCCAAGTTGACATATATAATTAACCATCATAGAGAGCAAGGTGGACATCTGCTTGTGGGGAATCCTGGCTTGGGCATCAAAGTCTGACTTGGGTGAGGGAGATAGCCATGTAGGGGAAGCAAGACAGACATCTGATATGACATGCTGGAAGCTGAGTAGGGTGAAAGGGTACCTGGGTTGGAGAGCAGCCATGTACATAGTGTTGGCTCTGAGTGGAGTGAAGGAGACACCTACAAGGTGAGAGCTCCATTGCCAGTTCCCACTGCCTCAACTACCTTAGCTTTATAGGACTTAATATCCAGCAGTAGGCTTCTCTACATTCATTCTTCCTCAATATTGTTTTTGTAATTCTTGAACTTTTGCATTTCAATGTGAAGGCTAAAATAAGCTTGTCAATTTCCACACTTAAAATAATACTAGGATTTTGTTTGACTGAACTCATAGTTAAATTTTTTGGAGAACCAATACCCTTATAATATCAAGTCTTTCACTAATGAGCATGATATAGGTATTAATTTCTTTAAATAATATTTTATAGTTTGGACACCTGTTATAAGATTTACTCCTTGCATTTCAATGGTTTTTTTTAATACTACACTGATTAAATAGTAATACTACTTATTATTAGTGTAGCATGCTTTACTAATATTATTTTCTAATTGCTACTGATTTAGGAAAAACTACATTTGATTTCATATAATGCCCTTGTATCCAGTTAACTTCTTAAAATTAACTCGTTAATTTTGCCAGTTTATATGTAGTGACATTACAAAATGTCACTGACATGTTAATATTTATTTTCTTATCTTCACAAATTTTGATTCTTTTCTTTTCTACCATTTCCCTAGCTAAGCCATCCAGTATAGTGTTGTATAGAAATGTTAGGACAAGACTTTATCTTCTCACTCCTGACATCAATGGGAAATTTTTTAACATTTCCCACTCAACTATGTTTGCCATAAGTTTTTTTTAAAATTATGATTGTGTCCTGAACTATATCACATGGAATTTGTTGTGATTTTTTCCCATTCTAAGTAAATATTTACTTTTTAACTCCTTTTTGTATTTATTTGGAATTTGGAATTTTTTATATAGACCTTCCCTTCAAATTTTATAAGCTTAAAACTTTGCAACACTTAGCTCAACCCTGCTGGTGGCAGATGTCCAGCATTCCATGGCATAGCAGCCTCCAGATCACCCGCCTTCCCTGTGTCATCTTTTATCCCTATGCTTATGGCCTCCTGGTTATAAGATGGCTGCTGCTCTCTGAGTTACAGAACAACAAATAAAAATACTAATTCAAACATTGTTGACATGTTACTATATAATCAGAGTTTTTGCACAAACTTTCAAGGCAAGTCTTGGTGGGAAATGACAACAATCCAGTTCTTATTGAGGGACTAAAAGAAGCAAATAAAAGAATGTGCTCTTTGCTGCTAGCTGCAGGCACAATGGTTATAGTTTAGGGCAAGGCCAATGAACCTTGCTAATTGGAAAGGAATTTCTCCCTGAAATAAAATGATAAAGCTTTCTGAAAAGACTTTTTTCTTCTTCCTTTCTGAACTGTGAAGGTTAGGCTTCAGGGAGCAGTGGCCATCTTGTAATCAAGAGGCAACAAGCCCAGGCATGAAAGACAACACAGGAAGTGCTCTGAGGAGGGTAGACCAAGTGCTCAGAATAAGAACTGATCTCCTCAGGCCTCATGGACACCAACCACAGAGGTTATGAGGGGTCCCAATGCACTCCAACACCCGTTTTGTCTGACCTGCTTTCTCCTACCGAGAAGTGTCCAGAGAGAAGCCAATGCTCAGTAAAATGCCATCTCCCCCAAGGAGGGACAACAGTGAACCCAAAGTCCTATTTCAAACAGGGCCTATAATTTTCAATTGAGGAGTTCAACTGGGTGAATTGTCCTCAGAATAAGACTCAGCTTTCTCTAATCATCTCAACCCTATCAGATGGGGTCTAGAAGTGGCCACAAGTGTTCAAGTAAGTTTCAGCTTATCCAATTCACCCCCCTGACAAGGAGTCACCAGGGAGCCAAGTCCTCACCTCTCCTAATTTTGACACCCACAGTTTTACTGATGCTGTCTGCCTTGTATCCATCAGAACTAATCTCATTCTGTCCTTTGCTCTTGTTTGTCAGTCACCCAAAACACCCTAGAATTGCGAGTTATCTCTCATTCTCCTTCTTCTAATTTCTGCACACCACTTAGTCTCTGTTTTTTCTCTCAGGCTCTGATTCATAAATGAGTGTACTCCTCACCATTGCACACTCAGCAAAATCTGCTTCCCTGAGACCTTCTCATGCAGAAGCTGCTATGACATGACCCTATACCACACTGCTGCTGGCATACCTACCCAAGTTACAGTCTCCTTTTCCAGTGATGTTAGCTCCTCCCTCATGCTTCAAGTCTACCTTTTGTCTTAAATCTTGGTTACATTTAACACACCCAGAGATAAAGTCCCAAACTTCAGGAGCTTAAAACTTTACTCTTAATCCCTCCCCCCAAACCCATTCTACCCAGTCTTTCTCATCTCAGTTGCTTTCTTTTTCTATTACACATCCAATCATTCAGTAAATCATATTGGCTTGTAAAATAATCTGTACAAAATCTTCAATTATCTGCCTTGTTCCTATCCAGCTACCAACTCATACTCTCTGAACTGGCAACACAGAGTTCCCTTCTTACATTCCAGGCAGCTTCTAAGCACATGCTGGATTACAGCTTCCTCCACTCTGCTCTAGTCCTGGGGACACTCTCATCCTCTTCATGTTGCACAAAAATAATTACAGCATTTCCCCATCATTCCTGCCTGCGCTTCACCATTATTTGTGTGTATTGACTATCATTTCAACAGAAGGGAGAATAAGTAGGAGACAAAGCAGAAATGCATCTTTTCATTTACTCTCTTGTACCAGAAGCCCTATATTGTCCGTAAGGCCTCTGGTACTCGAAAATCCTTTTACTCATTGATTTTATTCATATTTACAAAATAATAATGTGAGTAGATTAGGCTTAGTTTTTAATATGTATCTGGAACTTTATTAACTTCAGTTCAAAACAGAAGCTACTTTTTTTTATAAGTTTCATTTTCTAAGATTATTTTTGGAAAAGTATTGTTTGTGTTCTAACTTAGGACACAGCAGGTGGCATAACTAACTATTGTCATCCTGAATCTGGGAATGGGTTTTGTTTTGTTTTTTGTTTGTTTTTTCTTTTCTTTTCTTTTTTTTTTTTGACAAAATCTTACACTACACACAGCCATTAAGGACCAAAGTTTTTCTAATATTGTCCTTTCATGTTTTGACTCAGATTCTTGTTTTTAAGAAAGAGTTTTGTCACCAGATTTGAACTCCTAAAAAAAAAAAAAAATCCAACAATCTTTGCTGCATGATTTTTAATAGGCTGATTAAAGTTTGTCAGTACTCTGAACAAAATAACCAAAAATATTACATGAGTAATAAAGGAGAGAAAGAATCAAAAGCAAGCAACAGCATATTAATGAGTAATCTATTATAAAAAGAATTGTGTCCAGAATGGGAAGAGTGAGCTAAGGAAAAATTCCTAAATACAATAAAATAGAGACATTTTTCACATGGAAGTGATAAATTCAAAAAAAATATGTAAATGTTCACATAAGCAGGATGAGAATTTCAGTCTCTTCATAATCCTAATAACAAAGCACAAACTCAGTGGAATTAAATCAACTTTCATTACAGATAATTTGTAGGACTATTTAGAAAAGGAAATGTGGGCCCTTACTTTTTGTGAGCTCAAAGAGAAATTGCTATTTTAACATAAATATAAAGCTGGATCTAACATCTGGTTTAGTGGTTTGTTAGAAATGTCTCTCCTAGGAGAATCTCAAATGCTTTGAAACCTTGGAGATACCAGTAGTGAATATTTTTATCTGGAGTGGAAAACAATTTTTAAAGTTTACCTGCAGTACCACTATTGATTTTCAAGACAAACAATTTGGGTAGTGAATTCTCCAGTTCTGAAAAGGATGATAGACTAGGACATTACAATTTAGTTTTAAATTCATTGTCATTTGAAAACTTGGAGTTCTGGTGCACATCTTTGCACTCATTTTCCTTCCCTGTGACCTTTGTTTCTGCAAGTTCAGTTCCCGGAGAGGCATTTTCACCAGGTAGATGACGCTTCCTCAAAAGAATTAGGATTAAAAAGGCTGGAATAAAGCTTGAGCCTCTCAGTGCTGCTGGCAATCCAAGGTAGATGTATCTGTTCAAAAATATATTAAAATACATTAAATCTTGCATAGACAGTAAACTAATTTTATATACTTTTGTTATATTATATTCCCATAAGCTAATAGCCACTTCCTGTATTGCATGTTGATCTTATATCAGCCACTTTGCTGAACTCTCTTATTAACTCCAATGTTTGTTAAAATATTTGGGTTTCTTTTTATTTTCCACTGAGAAAATCCAAATTAATTTTCACCTTTTCTAATCTTTTGTTAGTGTTTTTAACAACAAGTATTCCTGTCACTTGACAGAGAAAATGTTAGATATGAATGGTGCCATTTTCTGCACAGTCTATGTTTATAGAACAATGCTCAAAAAAAAATTACTATCTTTACCTGAAGTTGGTGGAATCATATATCCTGCATGCTCCTGGCTTACCACATTTCAAAGTTCCCCAATGTAAACATGTGGAGTCCACCAAAGCACCAAAATATATAGGTGCAGGGATGCCAGCTAAAAGTAAGAGAGAAAGAAAAATCTATTAACAGTGTCAGAATTAATATTACATTGTCTTATTTGGAAATATTTCCATTTTCTCTATTTGTACAACAAAGTTTGAGAAAATATAAATCTGATGCTCTGAATTTTGTGTTTAAGAATTATGTTACATTTACAGTAAATTCTTATATTATAAAAGAGAAGTAATCTGAAGGATAAAATGCAACTACTTAGACCTAAAGATTCTGAAGTTTATATATTTCCTAAAATGTTTCTGGCCAATCACATGTACATTTTAACAAAGCATTTCCTGTTATATTTTTTTATTAATTCTTCTAATAGACAAAAAAGTGTAATTAAGGTCAGACAGGACCTATTCAAATCAAATAAATTTTCCATCTCTTCATATACTTCTTGCCTTAATTACAAAGCAATGTTTACAAACGAGATATTTGCTAGACTATTCTTCTGGAAGAACGATCTCATTTACTGAGCATTTAATGTAGGTTGAGAAAAATAGCTATTTTTACCAAATACTCGTGTGCAAAATGCATGTACTCCCACACCAAGAGATTTCTCTTCAGACTTGATACACCTAGTAAAAGAAAAATAAAGATTTTAAAACTACCATAGTTTCTTGAAAGGACTGTTTGCATGCTAGTAACATAGGAAGCACTCAAAAATTTCCTTGCATGCTTAGTTCTTAGTTATTCAGGGCCTGATTATCCAGCTTACAGCCTACTCAGGGCCCCCATTTCTGGTGACTGGCATTTTACCCATTACTTTTTGCTTATTCATTTCTATCAGAAAGTTAGGAAAGGAGGAAATATATCAAATCATCCCAATTCTGTCCCAGTCTCCTCCTATTGACAACAGTTTTGATCATCATGGGTAAACTTTAAGCCTAAAAAACAAGAAGAACCCAGCCCTAGCTTTATTCAGATTATTTCTATTAACAAAAATGTAGAAAAGCTAAGGATTTACATGAGTGAATTTTAAAAAGAAAGTGATGAAAATGTCCTAAGCTAATCTATTTTAAGTGGTTTGGCTTCAAGAGTTGCACAGAGCTTCTTCCATTCTGTCAAAAACTCCTCCATCTTTTCACAGTTGTCTAAAACTCCTATGACAGAACATAATAGCTCAATGGTGCTTTGTGGTGTCCCACCCACTTCAGCATCAGCATAGCGACCTGCTCAAAAAATTCACCTTAAGAACACCACTGAGCTCTCTTCCCTTCCCTGATGAACTCAAAGCTGGAAAAATAACAGTGGTCTTCTACACAAGAGGAAAAGGATTTAGCACATTTTCAGGGAATACTACATTTTATTGGTATTTTCTTGGAACAGAATTTTATTGGATAGAATAATTCTACAATCTCATAAAATTAGAGTTGCTCCAGATACTATCTATCTCATGGCAAGGTTATTTAGCCAACATCAACAATTTCACTAAGAAGAAAATATAAAAGCACAACTATCTTGGTCACTAATATCCTTTTTCTTGAATTTTGAGTTTGGAATGACTACAAGCACATAAAAGATGTGTATATTTCATAGCACAACAAAGCTACTATAATCAATCTGATTTCCTTTCACTACAGAAAATAGGGCATTTAAATTTTTGTTTCTCTTCTACCTTTAACATAGAACTTTACAATCTCACGGGAGCATGAGATCCTAATAGCTCATGACTTATAAGCAGTTTACATTGTCCTCCAACATTTATCATTACCTGGTACTGATAAGAACATCAATTTCCAGAACTCAGGAATGAAAAAGAAAACCTAGAATGTAAGTTACGAAGAAAAAGCTGAGACAAATTCAGCATATTTTAAAAATAGCAAGCAAGCATAGATATTGCATCCCTTAACCACTGTGGTAGGATATCCAGGAAAATTCCACAATAATAGAGAAAAGTCTTTAGTATATCTATCAAAATCCAGGTGCTACCCTCTACGATATGATCTTGGCAAGAAACAGGGAAAAGAATAGAGATGTGAAGAGAATTGAGAGCATAATGAACTATTTGTCTTGTTAGGGAGTAGATATCAATCCTGAAAAGGTTTTAAATTGATAAGCAAGACATAAATGTAGTTAAAAATCTCAATAAGTAGGTTAACCACTTAAAAAAATAAAGTTTTCAGAGGAGCAAAAGAAAATCCAATCTATAGAATGGAAAATTTAAAAAGTGTACAAAAAGTCCTACCACAATAATTACAAGAAGTACAGTAAATACAAACAGGTTAAGCACATCAATCTCAGGTTAGAAAATCTGATCTAGCAAGTTGACTATGAAAGGAGGTGGAAGACTAAAGATAAAAGGAAGGCAAAGATATGATGTGCATGTTAATTGATAAAGGGTCCCCCCCATCAGGGATGGATGGGGACCCCATTTTCTTGACTTGGGTGAGCTCAGAAATCAGTCTCATCACAGACCCCATCTCTAGGAGCAAACAGGCCTTTTCCAGGCTGCATTCTCTGGATTCAAGCAAAGTCACAAAAAAAAAAAAAAAAAAAAAAATCCTGATCAGTATCTCATCTGCGAGGTTCCTCTTGGAGTACAGAGCATATACCCTACTTCCCCACCTGGAACAGAAACTGCAAGGACCAAATTCCTTTAATAATCTTAGGATTATTTTTGCCTGCAGGCTCCTGGCCAATTTTGACATGTTCCAGATATATATTCCCCAAAGCCTCTGCACAGATAGGAAAAGTAGTATATAAACCCCTAGTCAGAAGGTCCACATGGGCTTCACACTTGGGGTCCCTCCTCCATTGCTGTCTCTTTCACTTATCTGTCTCTTTTATCTTCAGTGAACTTTTTGCTTACTCAGGTGGTAAGCAATTTCATTCTTCAAACCTCAAGATCAAGGACCCAACACTGAGAATACCCAACTAGATGATGAGCCACAAGAAAGTTAGAATTGCAACTCCAGTAAGAAACAAACAGGAATTCCCTAAAAGAAAATACTATCAGATAAAGAATAACAGTGAGTGTTGGTAATAATAGAAATATAATAATCAAAACAAATGATTTAAGTGTTCATCTCATATAGTTGACTAAAGAACAGCCAAATCAAGCCCAAAAGGAACAAAAAAACCTATGATACAAAACAGAAATTCATGACATGAAGATGAACAAGACCAAAAACTTGGTCCTTAAAAAGGAAAAATAATATAGACAACACTCTAATCAAGTTGACCAGGTTAAAAAAAGATATAAATAAACAAAATACAGAAAACAAAAAGTTAAAATACTTCAGATAAAAGAGTATTGTAAACACTTACATAAGCTATTCACACTAGCAAGTATACAACAGGTGTAAGTCAAAATCCAAAATGTGAGTAGATAACAACATTTACTAAGTAAATGAAAATAATGAGCAAATACCACTTCAAAATAAGCCCAAAGTACAAATGCTTTTACAGGTCAAAGTACAAATGGATGCTTTATGCAAATAGCTTTAGAAACTAAAAAATAGAACATTTACCAATCTATTCTGTGGTACTAATGAGAAGCCAAAACAGAAAAAAAGTATAGAAAATAATAGAGATGTTTTACTTATCACCATAGATGTTATGATTTTAAATAAAATATTTTTAAATGAATCAAATCATGCATTAAAATATGTGATTGTGAGGTTTTTTTCAGACACGAAAATAAAGTTCAACATTAAAAAACCTGTTACTGGGGTGGTGCCTGTGGCTCAAAAGAGTAGGGCACAGTCCCATATGGTGGAGGTGGTGGGTTCAAACCCAGCCTCAGCCAAAAAATAAAAAAAACCTGTTACTTTATTTTAGTATGCTAAAATTTTCTGACCATAAAAATTACATACAATTGTTTTCAGATATATAAAAATATATCTAATAAAGTTTAATAACAACTTTATTACTAAAAACTCAAAAACTAGATGAAAACCAGATAACTAAAAATCTGCAGTAAGCACCATGTTTAATAGAGAAAGTTTATAGGCTTCCCAGTAGGATTAGAAAAGAACACCCATACTCACTATCACCACCACAGTTTAACACAGTTGGAGGCCTTAATTGATGCTACAAGAAAGTTTCAGAAGTCTAAGATGTGTCAGATTTGATAGCAAAGAGATAAAATGCTTTGTGTTTTGCACATGGACAACGTCCATAGAAAATCTAACAAAATCAACAATTCGTTAGAAAAAATAAGAAAGGGTGCTGGATAAAAAGTAAATCTTAAGAAACAGCATTCCCCCAAGAGCCAACTAGAAAAATAAGAGAAAATGGTACCACAGCTACGCACATACACATATATATGTATACATATACATACACAATTACATAAGATTTATATTTATATTTAATTATATTTTAATTTTTACCTTTAATTTTATATGAATAAATTATATATTATTATAATATGAATAGAAAATTTATATTGCTATATGTGAAAAGATGATACACATATACATTTATTCATACATATGCATCCACAATGATATTATTTACAATCATGTTTGTAGTCACAAATGCATTTGTAACAACACAAATATAAATGCAAATATATTTATAATCAATACTAGTACACATCAATTTACAACCACAAATACTGTATTTATATATACATATACATATGTATTATATCCACATATATGTGTATATGCAAATTTTTTTTTTTTTTTTTTGCAGTTTTTGGCCGGGGCAGGTTTGAACCCACCACCTCCAGTATCCATATAGGTCCGTACCCTACTTCTTGAGCCACAGGCACCGCCCTATGCAAATATTTTTGACTGTGAATGGTTTCATTTTTTGTGTGAAAGAGTATGGGTGGGTGGGGGAGTTTAATAAGATATATTTTTGGTCTTTGTCCCTCTCTCCTGGCACAGAGCTCCTTGACACTCCCAAACTTCCTTTGGAATTTCATGAGTAATTAGAATGGACTTTTGTAATTCTTCAGAGGCCAGTTTTGATCACCTCTGAGTTTATGCTAATGAGATCAGTTAGTATGGGGCCCCTAGATAGCTTAAGAATGGGACTGGTTATCCAGAAAAACCAACTGAATAAAGGCCTGGCTTCCATTTGTATGCTTTATAATAACTTTCATAACAAATCAAAATATGTGTTTCCTCACTAAGTTCTGTGAAGCATTCCAGCAAATTCAGACATGAGAATCCCCAGTTTATAGTTGGTTGGCATCAAAACTGAGGGTAGACTTGTAGGACTGAGTCCTTTAACTTGTGGGATTTGATGCTGTTAATAATTTCATGTAGATAGCATAACAATTGACTCAAACTGTAGAACACCCAGGTGTTGTTGGAAAATAGGTCAGTGTGGGAAAACACCCACACATCTAGTACACAGAAGGATTCTGTGTCAGTAGAGAAACTGCGTTTTTCTCAGAGTGAGTACATACATGTATATGTTTATATAATTTGTATATGTATTTAGGAAGCAACTTAATGACATATCACCTTTATGGAGAATATTTTAAAACTCTATTTACAGATATAAAGGAAAGTTTAAATAAAATATTTAATACTTAGAAAAATTAAATGTTAAATTAATGGAAAAATATTCCATATTCACCAATATTTGAAATCAGAGATTCTCCAGTTGATCTGTGCAATCCACACAAACCCACTTGAAACTCACATGGGAGTATAAAGAGCCATAGATAGCTAAATCAATCTGGAAAGAAGAGAATAAAGGAAAACCAAAGGTGGCAGGTAGGTGAGGAAGAGTTATGATATGAGATATTAACACCCACGATGGTAAAGTAATAAAAGCAATGTGACACTAGTATGAAAATAGACAAGGTTATGGGAGAATAAGGGTAAAAAGTAGACAGATGTCATATAAAAACCTGAGACATGATAAAGGTGAAACCACAAATCAAGGAAGAAAGAACCTTTATTTAGGTTAAAATATTGAGAAAACAAGTATATTGTATGGAAAAAAGAACCCTGATATCTATCTCCCTACAATATCTACATATAAACATGATTTGACGTGGTTTAAAGAATTTTATGTAAAAGATAAAGCTGCAAAGCTAGTAGGATAAAATTAAAGGGGAATGGTTTTTTAAATTAGTAAAATGGAAAAATGTTTAAAATTTGACTCCCTGTTTTAAATATACAAATCCTAAGACAAATAAAATATTATTAGATTTCATTATGAAAAATTCAGGATTTCACTTTATAAATGACATTGTGTAAAAGTTAGGAGACAGGCTAGGCTAAGGTAATTGTATCATGTAAACAATCTCACATTAATATCTATAATCTACACAATGATCCTCAAAATCACCAAGAAAAGGATAGGAAACATAATGAGGAAATGGACAAAAAACAAAAATAAAAATTTTGAAGCAGAAGCCTCAATAGCTAAAAAACAGTTTTGTTAGGTAGATAGGAAGGGACCTCTGGCTCTCCTGGGGACAAAGGCCAGCGCCCTGAGCAATTGCCACACCTGGGGGAGGCAGGGGAACACCCTGCCAATCTGCCAATCAGAACTTAGTGCACCAACTGCAAAAGAATGCAGCGGAAAGTTGCCACCCTAGCTGTCAGCTCAGATGGATAGGGTCTGGAAGGTGGCCTAGAGAAACCTAAGGCTAATAATTATCACGTCAGCTTAAATCTGCCTTGCAGTCCCCCACCCTGACAATAGGGCTTTCAGAGGCTCATGGGAGATCTGTGCATGAGGTGAAGACTCAGGTTATGTAACTTCCAATAGTCTATCAAAATAGTTTGATGGCGACATTTGAACCATGAGAGGGGCCCAGCCTAGTCATAAAATAGAACCCTAGACCCAAATTGGGGCCCTCCTTTTATGATATGGGCCCACTGGCTGGCTGTGGTGAATGTATCTTTGCCCAATAAGTATTTGACTTTTTATCTTGTGCTTGCCTTGTAGAGAGTGTGTCTGGTCATTCTTCAGACAAGAGCACACCAAGAGAGCAGATGGCTGACCGCTGACTGTCTAAGGAAAGGCTTAAGCTCCTTATCTCAGGAAATTAGATATTAACATAACAGTAAGCTGCCATTTTTCATTTATACCCATTGGAATGGTCAACACTAGAAAATTAGATAATTCCAAGTGTTAGTGACATATAAAGAGATAGGAACTCTCATGCAGAAAAAAAATATATAAGTACCTGCAGGGCTGAAGAATTTACCTATGCATGAAAAATCAAGTGACTTTGATGAAATAGGGGCTTTTCACAGCTTCACACTCTGCTGCCCTGTAGGTTGAACTCTAGGCACAGCTGCCAGACACTCACGCCTTACCTATCAAAATGACCATTTCATATGGCTTACCCTAAGATACAAATGCATCTCTTCTTGTGTAGTGAGAGGTACACTCATTTATCTCTAAAAAACAAGGAAGGAAAAAAGAGAAGGATAGAAAGGGAAATACCGACAGATGAACATTTATATTGCTAACTGTGCGAAATTCAACGATTAATGCACACCCCTTAATAAATGGCATGCTAGAGCACTGCGTCTTTAGATACTAGGTGCTCCAAGTGGCTTCCGTAGAAAAAAATTACCATGAAACATGACTAGAAAGAAATTTAAATCAAGAAAATAAGTCTTGTACCTCAGGAGAACCATATATCCAGGGATGGCAGCTAAAGAATAAATGAAACTGCTAATTGTTGACATAATCAGAAAGTACTGGAGCATCATGGAACAGTCATGTCCTTTGTCACACAGACCCAGAACCGCAGATGAGTTTCCTGACGTATGAATGCAGCTACAGTTTTGGAACACCTGTCAAAAACATAATATAGTATTCATATCATGGTTGCATTTCTGTTTGCTATGAATAAGCTTGCATTCAATAAAAAACAACCAGAAGCAAAATAATAAGAACAATATAGTATTCTATTTTAGCAAAAAAAAAAAGGTCTTAAACACAAATCTCAAATATTTTTGACAGAGCCCGTTGGATCAACATAGAGACGGCTCACTCCCTTTACCTCCACATCCTTTATGGTGTCTTTCAGGATTATAGCAATAAACAGAACATAGATGAATAGTCTCAGAAAAATGGGTAACTTGGTGTAAATATTTAGAGTAAATCTGCATTAACTACACCATTGTAAGAGCATGCTTTTGTAAAAAAAAAAAACAGATACTGTTGCTTTTTTTCCCACTTGGGCCCAGCAGAATGGCTCCCACCAACAAGGGTGGCAAGAAGAAGGGCCATTCTGATTCTGCCATCAACATGGTGGTGACTCAAGAATACACCATGGGATCACCTCTATGGCTTGTCTTATAAGGGCACAAGTGAATCTTTCTAAGAGTATAAATGTCTTAACACAATAACTAAGAAAATTGACAAAGTCTATGTTAACCAGTTTGATGAAAATATTTCAAATTGTATATGAAAACACCACAATGTACCCCATGATTGCATTAATGTACACAGCTATCATTTAATTTTAAAAAAAAGAAAGAAAGAAAGAAAAAAAAATACACCAACATTCGCAAGCACATCCATGGAGTGGGCTTCAGACCCTCAGGCACTCAAAGAGAACCAGAAATTTGCCATGAAAGAGATGGGAACCCCAGATGTGTGCATTGATACCAGGCTCAACAAAGCTATCTGGGCCAAAGGCATCAGGCTTGTTCCCATACCGTATCCATGTGCGGTTGTCCAGAAAATGTAATGAAGGTGAAGATTGACCCAGTAAGCTCTATACTGTGGTTACCTATGTACCTGTCACCACTTGCAAAAATCTACAGTCAACATGGATGAGACTAACTGGTGATTGTCAGATACATCAAATAAAGTTATAAAACCACACATACACACACACACACAAATACTGTTTTTCCACAACACTAAGTATGACAGCCAGGACTGTTTCACAGCACTCAGCTGAAGTATTTAAAGACTTAACAAAAAAAAAAAAAAAGCTTTGTTTCAAAAAATATAGTTTATTTCAAAAACAGAGTTTATTCAAACTTTTAAAAAATGTTACATCTTCAGGTCTTATTAAGAATCAAAATTTATAGTTTACTTTGGTCACCAAGTGACATTATAAGTATTGTGACATTTTAGAGGCAAGAAAATATTTCTAACTCCAACTTCTCAAAAAAAAAAAACTGTCAGTATGTAAAAACAGAAAGTGCACACATACATATACACAGGAAAAAATGCAGCAATTAGCTGAAAAATTGAAATAAAACTGTTAACTATCTTAATGACAAAAATATTTTAGTTTGGAGTATCTTGAACCCAAATTATTTTATAATAATCTAAACCACTAGAAGATACAAATCAGTGCAAACGTTTCACATGAAATCTAGGAATTAAGAGTGAATCAAGAGAGCATATAGAAAGTAAGTCATTTTTTCCACACAAAAATAATTAATTTGTTTTTAAGGAAAGGCCAATTTTATTTATAGTATTTGTAGGCCCAGTTCATAGTTTTAAAAGTCCTGTCAAAAGACAATAGGCTGTATTACCATGTTTATTCCTGCTCCAACAGATGTTTCACAACCAGCAAGACAAGCCGACATATATGACAAGCCATTGGCTCCACACACAGGGTCCCATGTTTTAGTTGGACAGTTGCAATCCATATTACAGGCAGCAAGGATGTCACTTCCCACATATAAATCTTTTGGAATTCTGAAATGATTTCAAATAATGTCATGGATATTGAAAAGCTAGTCAAACATATTCTTCTTAGCAAAGTATCTCAAGAATGGAAGAAAAGTATCCAATGTACTCAGCCCTACTATGAAACTAATTTATGGCTTTCATATGAAAGCTATAACCCAGTTATAGCCCAAGAATATGGGGAAAGGGGAGAGGAGGGGGGGGAAGTATGGCTGGAGGGAGGGTGATTGGTGGGACCACATCTATGGTTCATCTTACAGGGGTACATGTGAATCTTTCTAAATGTAGAATATAAATGTCTTAACACAATAACTAAGAAAATGCCATGAAGGCTATGTTAACCAGGTGATGGAAATATTTCAAATTGTATATAAAACCAGCACATTATACCTCATGACTGTATTAATGTACACAGCTATGATTTAAAAAGAAAGAAAAGAAAAGAAAAGAAAAGAAAAGAAAAGAAAAGAAAAGAAAGAAAGAAAGAAAGAAAGAAAGAAAGAAAGAAAAGAGAAAAGAAAGAAAAGAAAGAAAGAAAAAAAAGAAAGAAAGAAAAAAGCTGGTCAAGCTTTTTTAAAAATCCCTTTCATTTCAAATGCCAATTGTATTTCCTTTCCTTCCCAAAATAGAAATAGAAACCTTCCAACCCTCAGTGTGTGATCTGGATACTCTAGCTCTGGTAGGAAAGATAAATGGTTCACACAGCCATGTTTTCAATGATTTGTTTCTGAAAAAACGTGTAGGCAATAAACAAGCATTAACTGAGTGCCTACGGCATGAGAGGCATTTTTCCCAATACTATTAGAACTCAAATATGGGGATAACTTAATCTCATGAGGTGGAAAGTAACAAAAGAGAGCTAACTTGAAGATCAAAATCTGCAAGTCCCGTTTATCATGTGGATTATACATTTAGCTCCAGCAACATAGGTCCTTAAGTTAGACAAATACTTTCCCGCTAGTATAAAAAGTGCCCAGCACTTGTAATGTGACTGAAGTCTCAAAATTGAATTCAAATCTTAACTCCATGACTAGGTCCAGTGTGACTTTCTACACATTTTCTTTGTGACCCGGTGTGATTGGAAATGGAGAAAATCTTTAAATTCTTTACAATTTAAATGCCATGTTGCTATATTGATGTTACAGAAGAGCTCTGACATGAACTCCCTTTATCACTGAATCTCTCTGAATCTCAATGTCTTCATCCATAAACTAGAGATTCTAATAATGCCCATCTCCAATGGAACTGGCAAGACTCAAATCAGATGATGTATATAAAATTAATTTGTGATTTTATATTTGAAATTGTTGTACTCTTACAATCCTTGATGCTTTTGAAAGAACATTTTAGGGTGTTCTTCATTTCATTTTAACTGATGGCTCTATTGTCTAAATATGCCCTAGAAGTGAATTTTAAAAATTTACATCACTGTGGAAAACCTTTCAATAAATCCAGATAGTTCTCAAAATATATAATTTAAAAGTATCCAGTACTTTGATATAACTATACAAAAGAAATATATGAATTTATATATTAATGATATATGTATTAGAATTCAGTTATACTAAATTGGAAACACATAAAGCCTATTTAGACTGCATAATCAACTCTTAATTTTTCCTTTGTATAGGACTGTAAAATATATGGCTAACATATACTAATGTGACCTTAAAACTATAGGCAGTTTCTTTGATAAGCACTTCAATGTCCACAAGCATATCACAAATACAACCACACAAACACATACATATAAAATCATAAACTCACCCTGTGATATTCTCCCAACCTCTTTACTAAGCCTAGAGCTTGAATGGATTGGGTCAAGATTGACAGATGGAAGAAAGATATAGGAAGACCAGGAATCACTGCCTTTAATTCTAAGAAGCAGATGATCCAACCATTGTAGAAAATATACTATTAATTGTTCATTGAAAGAGTGTGACATTCATTAGAAAACAACATACCCTTCATAAGAGGTAGTTATGCCAGCAACTGGTGAATTATCACATGTCATGAAAAAACTTAAAAAATAGAGAAGATACTCAAGTAAGGATAACCAACATCCTATGTGGGCAGCTTGTTTGACAGTGATCTTGAACTTCTTCATAATTAAACCACCAACAATATATCCAATGCATATTGGAGGTAAGTTATAAATACCTATAAATGCAAAGTGGCTTATTAGAAAAACAAACAAGTATGTTATCACTTTTATCTAACATATCTTATACATAAGAAACTATTTACATCCAACTCATAGTGAAAAATGATAATTTAATTTGATCCCCACCTAGCTACGTATATACAAGGACATTTTGAAATGCCCCATAATGGTAGAGAATATTTTGGAAGACTGTTAATATTGTCATTCATTTAATTAATCATAGCAGGGTATTAATTTCTTGTAGGTCGAGATCACGACCAATATCTCTTTTTCTAGTTTATAGCTAGGAATGGCAAAGTTGGCCAATAACATATTAATTTTTTATTCTCCATTCTGTAGGATGTATTTATTCCCCCTCCAGTTGTTTAGAGTTTGACTCATCTCAAGGTACTTTATAGAGTCACTTTGCTGAGCCTGTTGCTGTCAGTGTATAAACATGTCACTGACCAGCCTGCTTCCTCTCTCAACCCTCCCCCAGTTAAAGAAAGAAAAAGGAAAAGACAGCCCCATGTTGCATTCATACAATGGCAGCACCTGGCTCACTGAATCACATTTTAGGGACAGTTGTTTAAAATCCATTCCAGACCCCCACACTATAGTCTGATTTAGTGTGTCATAACTGAGGGGGTCCCATGTATCAGAACTTTTCACAAACACTCTAGGTAATATGGACTCAAGTAGCCAGGGATATTGATGTTTCAAAGCAATGGAATGGGCTCAGCACCCATAGCACAGGGGTTACAGCGCTGGCCACATGCACCAAGGCTAGCAGGTTTGAACCCAGCCCAGGCCGGCTAAACAACAATGACAACTGCAACAAAAAAATAGCCAGGCGTCAGGCGGGCACCTGTACTCCCAGACAGTTGGTAGGCTGAGGCAAGAGACTTGCTTAAGCCCAAGGGTTTGAGGTTACTGTGAGCTGTGACACCACAGCACTCTACTGAGGGTGACACAGTGAGACTCAGTCTCAAAAAAAAAAAAAAAA
>NW_003852452.1:1431191-1452800 GCF_000181295.1 Otolemur garnettii
CCAAGGTAGGGTAGAACCACTAGGGTTAATGTGGGAAAGCAGAATGTATGTGGCTGCAGAGACATCTCAAACTACAAGGGGGACCAGGAAACTAAGTTAAGAGGAATCCAGAATCCATGAATTGTAGCCAAAGGGTAAAAATCTCAGAGTAAAAATAAAAATTTAAAAAAAAAAATCTCAGAGTAAAACACAGAATCCTGATGTGCTAATTCTATCTCCCTTTTTAAATTAACACATGGCCTATTGGAAAGTTGTATCTAAGTTCTACACTCCCCAAGATGTCCATAGATACGAATTTGCATGTTGACTAGAGAAGAGAGCAGAAAAGAGAAGAAACTCAGGGTGTTTCTGATCTTTTCTTCTTCTTCTTCTTCTTCTTCTTTTTTTTTTTTTTGAGAGAGAGGAAGGAGGAAATATATAGAGACAGAAATATCCCAAAAGACTTCAATTAGGAGTTTCCTAGACCCATCATCACACTGTTTATCATTTCATGAAAAAAAAAATGTGCTGCTAATGCAGAGAAAAACAGACATACCGATTAGAAAGATTGCATCCGAAGATGATTTTCCATATTGCTGTTCCAGGTATTTAGGCATGAAAGAGATCATATTAACGAATGCATTGAACTGTATCACACTTATAAGTATGAAAAGCATGTAAATTGGGTTGCATGAAAGGCTTTTCATGAACGGTAAAAAATCTGAAATGAAGAATCACAACAGTGTCAAACCAACTTGGCTTTCTTTGCATTTTGAATTGGCTTTTCTGGAAACAGAAATTTTTTTTTCCCCTGTCTTATAATGTGTACATGTTTATTAGTTCTTTTAACCACTTGAAAACTGGAGTGATAGCATTGCCTTAGCAACTTCTAGAAGTCAGTAGGTATGTATAGGTGACTGAGTAGGAATCAGAGCGCAATAGTTTTGCCTTCGGTAACTCACTATTGGGTCTTCCAGCAAAACTCTAAGGTGAACACAAGATTGTGTCCAAATCATGTCCTTTTCATTCTTCTCTTCATCCTCCTATTAGTATGTATATCGTCCCTTCCTTAGAGATCATCTAGAATGAAAGATGCTTACTTGTTCTATTCTCTCAAGTCTGGGAGGAAATAAATTTGATAAAGAAGTTCATACCCAAATATGGGTTGGTATCCCCCTTGAATATTTACAATGAAGACTTATGCGGGAATGAATGGGATATGAATTGGCTCAAGTACCAGGGATCTTTCTGCTTCTTCAGAATGATAGTTTTGGTGGTTTGCCAATGTATAATAACGGAGTGCACATTAGAATCATCTGCAGCTATTTTTAAAAATACCAACACCCATGTCCCACTCTCGAGATGCTAATCATTCGGCACAAAGAACCTTGTCAATTATTTAACCAAAACTTTTTCCTGTTTGAAAAGGCTCAGAGCCAAATTTGTGGCCATTCTCTAGTAAATGGGCTGGGTCATGGTGCTGCCATTTCAGTTCAAATTTTCATTTCTGCATTTTTGTTTGTTTGTTTGTTTTTTGCTGGGGCCGGGTTTGAACCCCCCACCTCCGGTATATGGGGCCGGCGCCCTACTCCTTGAGCCACAGGTGCCGCCCCCAAATTCTCATTTCTAATTTCTTTTCACTTTGTCTGGTTCATGATCCCTGTCTTGATTCCTTTATTTCTTACTATTCTGGTTTGCTTAATAAACTTCATAAAATTCATTCTGAGATAGCATATTCATAATTGAACAATTTAGAAATTTAGAAGAAGATGGCACACAGCTTAATATAAAGAAACAAATTCTAATTATAGAATTAATATTTACAAATAAGGTACATGACAGGGGAGAGAGTTATTGTCAGAGTTCTTTGGAGCTTTTTCAGTCAGGTTTGCTGACATCCCTGTCCTAATAGATGACTCTCAGTTGTTCAAGTTTATTTTCTATGTGTCTACTATTAAGCTAAGATCTTTCTTAGTTTTGAAAATCAAACTGATCTTGCAGACCACAAGAGGTCTATCATTCTACATCAACCCTTCCAAAAGAGCTGTTAATATAATCTTGATTCTGAGAATTTGCAATATTCTGACTTGGCTCCTAACAAACAAAGAAGTATTAACATTAGTTTAATTGTGGTGAATTTGTAATTGTTAACAAAAATTTTGCGCAAATTAGTGTTGTAACTGATGGATGGGGGAGATATAGAGATAGTAACAATAAAAATACTAATATTAGTAGCCGTAATAACAGTAATGTGTGTCAGAATTCCTTTTACCTTTACACAACAATCTATATTATTACATACTATTATTATCTCCATTATACAGACAAGGAAACTGAGTCCCTCTTCATCCTCCAAAGAAATTCTCCTTGAGAATTCCAGTGCCAGTGCCCAAGACATCATACACCCAAACTTATAATTAAATCAAACCTGCTGGGAATACCACAGAACTTCCAGGTATCAGTAATTTTTCGAATTTCCTAGGTGATTCCAGTGTTTAGCCAAGTTTGAGAATCAGTGCTCTTGAGTACTAAATACTTAGACCCTCTCAGTTTAGTCTCCCATAGAATGACCTGTAAGTTATGTCTTGAGCTTACATTGAGGACCTATATATTTTTTCAGATTAATCTGATGGTACTAACAATTATGTTACAGTATTTGCATTTGTCAGGCAAATCCCTGTTATCTTTGTGTCCCCCACCCAGAAGGTATGCCATCTACACTTACATGGTGCCCATTAGGTGGGAGCATACCAGGGGGCTTATATTTTTAAAAATTACACAAAATATCCCCCTGTGTTTGCTAGAAAACTACTGTGTGGCTCAATATTATCTCTATCATATACCTCATAGGATAATGCTTTTCTTTTCCCTTTTTTTTTTTAGAACTGTGTTCCCTATAAAGCAGATTTTCGAAGCCAATGGGACCAAATATAGAAAGAGTCTAAGTGCCCAGGCTGACATGAAAGTTTATACAAATGCAAATGATCTGAGATAATTCAGCTTCCAAATCACATCATTTATTTTCAAGTAGTAGTATAGGAAGAATTAAGCAATTTAGGCATTATGAACTGGTGACTGATTGTTGATGACAGTTGAACTGTCTTAACACAGCATGTTATAGTTTTAGACTAAAATACAGAAACAGCTATATAAAATGAATAAGACCTTATATAGTATTGAAAATGTTTGTATTTGCCTTTAGTGATTCCATCCTTTTGCTTCTTGACCTCTTCTCTTTGTTTCTCTTCCTTGTTATTTTTAATTATGTCCACATCATGCTCTAGACCTTCCTTTGGAAGTGTTTTGGGCAAAAAGAAAAAGGGAATGGCAGTGAGCACATTCGCTCCTGCACAGATCAAAAAGCCAAACCACCAGGCACCAACCCAGCGAGTGTCCGTGGGAGTTATGGTCAGCTCGTCTGTAAAGAAATAGATGCATTTTCATGAACGTGTCATTATTTCCTGTACAAACAATAGAAAAGTATTAAACTTATAATTCTCAGCTCTATCCAAGGATAAAATTTGTATGTAATTCAAACATTCATAAAATTTGCCTGATAATATGTGGTATTACAATATTGTTTAGTAATAAATTAGTCTGATTATCAGTCTTAACATATATGGAAGTTCAAAATAGATGATTACAAAATAACTGGAAGCTCTGTTAAATTATTCACAAATAATTGCTTGATCAGAAGAAATTAAAACCACTGTGCTTAAATCTTTTGAAACCAAGAACTATGGTTGAAGTGAAATAAAAAGAACCTGGATTTTGAGTCCAATCACAATTTTCTCCTGTTCTACTGCTTACTGGTTTGAAGTATTTGGAAAGTTATTTAAACTCTTCCACTTCAATTTGCTCTCTGGTGAGGTGGAGATCATCTAACCAAAGGTCAGGTAAGGCAATGATTACTGTGATAACACCTGAGACATAGATTTTATTGATTACCTGTGTTCACAGATCCAGTGTCTACGTAAACATTTGCACAGAACGATGCTAACAAAAGTCCGATCAAAGGACCAATGATAGCTCCTGTTTCTATAAACCCTAAAAATAAACAAAAATATAAAGTTACAGTAGAGTTGTATACCCATGTAAAGAGTTTAGGTCCATGAAAAGTCTGAGATTAAATTATTCTTGGTTTATATATTCAATTTGATGTACATATTAGCAATGTTTGTTTCTGTAATTGTTGAAAAAGAAGCCTCATAATTTAAAGAAACTTTCTCTAGTCCTCCAAATTCTTTTTCATGGGTCACAGGTAGAGATTTTTGGTAGCAGCATGGACAGTCCCAGCTGGGATCATTCTGTCCACAGAGCTGCAATATAAAGCAAGAGCCTTTGAATTCTTTCTATAGCAACACCACGTTAAGGGGAATTTCTGCACGTTCCGCAGAAAATCTCTACTCTCCAACCTCCCACTTGAACTTCCTTCTGGCTTCCTTCCCCATTCATGTTATGATACTCACTTTCGGTTTTATCATGATCTCCTTTCTTACCCTTTTCCAATTTAATTAATTAATTAATTAAGAAAGGATCCCTCGTCCTTTCTTAATTTAACATTTCCATCAGTCCTCTCTGTCCCTACTTGAGTTGGAGGTCTTGCCCTACCAAGCTCTCCTTCTGTGTTTATGTCATCTTCCCCATCCAATGACTGTACAACATCTCAGATCCGCCCTGTTTCCTTTCTTTCCACTGCACTCTGTGCCTCTGCTTCCTCACCTCTCACTCACTCAAATCCTTTCACTTTATCCTCCAGACGGTCTCTTTGTCATCCAGTGTCCCGCGTTGGTCTTCATTCTCTTGAATCTCCAGGTTATCTGACAGTACTGGCTACTCCAGGGACACTAGATTTGTGGCATTTCCAATACCACAAAGCAAATTTAACAAAGTAGCTCATTTGGAGTTAGCATAAAACCACTCCATTCAACAAATTTTTATTAATGATCAACTGGGCCAAGGCACTCTGCTCATCATTTTGGAAAACACTAAGAATAAAAATGAATAACTAATTTCTACCATCAGAGAACTTACTACCCTAGAAAGGAGTTAAGGCAGATTCTCAAACTTACCAATATATAAAGGAGAGTTTTCAGATTTGGCAAAATCTTCTATATAGGAAATACCCAAAGGCATGATGGGAGTTTCGCCCACTCCACGTATAATATTTCCTACTAGTACATACACCCACATTAATGATTTAACTTCCTTCATACACTCTGTTTTAAACAACAAAAAAAAGTCATTGCATTAGTACTTAGATAGTCAAAGTGTTGATGATACATAATTCTGAGTGTTCTGTAGATATTTCATAATTCCTATGTGACCAAAGTACCTTGTCAATGATTTCTATTGCTACACCAACAATAAATCATTGGGTCATCTCTATTGCTTTTTATGACAGGTCTGGAAAATCATGAGTATTATGCTGGAGCCAGTTCCTACCGGGCTGGGGAAGATGAATTTGTATCCCTCTTCCAAATTCAGTGTTTAGGGGCAACTCTTTGGTAGTTTGATGAGAGTATGATGCCACAGAAACTTCCAAATACAAAAAATCAAGGCTTTTTTTTCTCTCCCAGTGGTTCAGTTTACCTCTAGCTACTAGATTCAGTTAGTACCTGCAAGTGTTACCCAATTCTTACACAATCTTGAGGAGAGGAGAAACATACACACACACAATCTCTCTCCCTGAAATTGATATATATAAGATTTAAACAAGAGCCTCACTAGTGTTTGAATTCTCTATAGCTCTAATTACTTTATAGAAACTAAAAATATTTGACTGGGTAGTAATGATATTTTCCCTGTAGACCCTGCTGTATACTGTAACCACCAAATAATCCTCAATAAAGAAATCCACCCCAATCTTTGGAGCAGCCATTTCTTAGTAGAATAAGCAAAAAGGATGTAAGGCAGGTAATTGAAAAGGGAAAAGGTAATTGAAATTGGGAAAGATAAGGAGATTTCTGAAGACTTTTATCTGTCCCTTTGTCATTTATGTTCTAAACCAAAATAGGTGGGAAGCCCTGAGGAAGCTCTGTGAACTCATGTTTTTAGGGAAGTGAAGAACAATGTGTTCTGACCTCCTACAAATTGGCCAGGTGCCACCGGACAGGGTCCTGAGTACAGCTGAATCCAGTAATTTATTATGAAGTCTATCTTTCAATCATTCTCAGTCCAGAAAATCATTGTTTCTGATTCTGGGTATTCAGATTTTTTGTATCATGAGCACGATGATTTGTTTCTAGTGATCTAAGGCAAACCCTAGGCCTTTTCTAAGGCAAAACTGAAAATATCAGGTGATGAAAGTTTCAATACACTTTTCTGGAGCTATAACAGAATAAGAAGGTTTGGGTATACCCACTACAATAGAGGCTGCACCTGGATCAGTCTTTGGTGAAAGCCAGTTCAAAAAGAGCACAGGCTTCTGTTGATATCATTGTTTTCCTTTGTTTCCTGAGGGGCGTCTTTGGCTTAGAGCTTTTGAGACAACTATTTTTCAATTCTTTGACTATTGTGATTCCCTCTGCTTCAACAGAAGCAGTGAAATCCCCAGTCTTGGGGCCTACTGTATTGACAGGAATTCATCACTGACAACAGGAGAAACTCTAGGCCGACAGTAAGTCTACAGAGTCACGCCCAGGCAAAGTATCACCAGAAGATTATACAGGTACCTTAGCATATGAAGAGGCAGAAGCCAGTATCATGGTGCCTGGGCCTACAGGAAGCTAGAAGCAGCACCACGATTGTGTTCAGTGGTAAAGTAGAATTTCCAGTAAAGAGGACAAAGGGAACAGAAAGACAAGTTCCTCGTACAGTAAAAAGGGAGTAGAGAAATTCAGAAATGTAGCCTACGTGTCTGTTTTCCTTGTTACAGGAGATCAGTATCTAATAAAAATCCCTTGAACTTTGTTTCTATCTTTATTTCCTGTTTACACAATCCTATAAACTAAATTATCAGCATAAATCCATCCTTCTAAGACATTTTCCACTTAGGATTAATTCTGCAGTGGTTCTTGGGTAGATGTCTTTGACTCACTTTAACCGTTTTAAGAAATAGAAAAGGCAGCCTTAATAAATGCATTCAAATATAAGAGAAGTAACATTCTGTATTATTTGTCATTCTTATTCCGTCTGATGACCCTTTCCAAAATCCCTGAAGGGAGAAAATATCTTTCATTCATCACCTTACTTACTTAACCAAACCCAACTAAGTATCTCATTCAAAGACCCTCAGCAGAAAGTGTTCACTTACAAATTCACTGAATAGAAAGCAATAAAATGAAGTAAACCACCTGATGGATCTTGTGTTGGTCTTAAAACCTGGGTTCCATTTTCCGTACACAAGAAACTGGTTGAGGACACGTTGCCTGAAACTGAAACTGTAGATTCGTATTCATATCTGTAGGAACACAGGGAAAACACGTTGATGTTAAGAAGCTCATGAGAACAACACGGGCCATGTGCGGGTTATTCACTATTGCTTCCTGTAAGCCCCAATATCCAAAGCCAACAGGAATGTCTTCTCGTCTTTGCCATTCTAATTATCACAAATTATTATCATCAAAATAAGTCTCTGCTCATATAAATGTATAATCCTTTTATACAATAGCATTCTTCAACAATCTGCCTGTGGGTCATCTACCTTTAGATCAGCTAACATTAACTTTCTGTGACTTTTAGGTGATCATTTCCTGGAAGTAATTACTGTGAGATAAGGAACCAAAAAAACTAAGAAAAATAAGAGATTCAGTAAAGTATAATTATGAAGATAAAGGCTTTAGAAGAAATAACAACAGGTCTCCAACTTTGGATTCTCTGCGGTTTGCTTGTAAGAAGGATGACCTTTACTTTATGAGAATCCAAACAATAATTCTTCCAAGGTGTTTCATTAACCCCTCAGAAAAACAAAATAGTTGCCTCTCATGATGAGAGATCTTGGGAGAAGCTCAATCACTGTGACGGGATAGCTAGTGACTTTTCTCATAAGAATAAAAGGATTAATGGACTGTGACCGTTCAACGTGGGCAAATTACAAAAAAATCCTTATGTCTTTTCTCAGAAAATGAATTATACGCGGCAACAATGGAGGGAAACATCAAGTCTCTCTTTGTTAGAAGTTATGCTGGATTGCTTTCTACGCTCCTGTTCGATAACAAAAACAAAACAAACAAACAGAAAAAGAAACTCGCCCTCTGAGGTCCACGTGGGCTATTTGGATGCCACCAATATTCAATTTCTATGCTATAGGACATAATAAAAGAGATAAAATACCTTCCCATTAGGCCAATTGCCCAGCCATGCTCACAGAGTTTGGCTGTGAGCTGTGGACAAAGGTTTCTTTCTCCACAGTCATGATCCCATGAGACGTGACAGCCTCAAAGAAATGACCCCTTTGGCAAATAGTGGAAAGAGTTGTAAATAATAGCTGAAGATGAGTTAAAATTGTCCTGAATAGAACACAGCATAAAAATTAAAACTAGAAACTCTTGATCCCTTCAAAAGTACCTGAAAAGACAAAATATATTTTGTTCACTTAATTTATCCACTTAAAATCCCATAACTCCTTTTAAGTCCTTTCATTCTGAAAACACCAGCAAAAGAAGAAAAAGATAGTAAATACATTTTAAAACAGAAAAAAACGAGAGACATCCTTCCACAAAGACAAAGGAATTGAGCGATTTGAGCGTTGAAATTGGAAAAACAAGTAAGTGACTGGTCGATCACTGGATCATACCTCCCTAGAAACATAACCTTAAGTGCCTGCAAGGGGGCAATCAAGCACTCGCCACACATCACCAGGAAGCTTCTGGCAAAGAATCTCATAAATGCAAAAGTGGGCATGTTCAAGTTCCATTTGAGAGAATTTTGCAGGGGCAGCGGCGCCTGCGCAGAGGGAAAGCGGACTCCACCCTCGGGGGCTGGGTGGTGGGAATGCGGGCTTGCGCTCTGCACCTCGGCAATGCTATTGCCGGTGGAACAGTTGCTTTTCACTTGCCCAGCAGACAAGATGTTTGGTTTTCACAAGCCAAAGATGCAGAGAAGTATAGAGGGCTGCTATATTTGCAGTTAAGTCCTCTAGTTCTCCATTCACTGACAGTAAACGAAAGGGCTTCCAGAGCTCTTTTAAGCTGCGTGAAACTCGTTCCAGAGACATCTGCAATGCCTGTGTCCTGCTTGCGCAAAGATAAAAGAAGTTGCAAGCAGGATCAAAGGAAATCGGCACCATGGAATACTATTCAGCCATAAAAAGATGGTGACTTCACATCTTTTGTAATATCCTGGATGGAATTGAAACACATTCTTCTTAGTAAAGTATCACAGAATGGAAAAACAATTATCCAATGTACTCAATATTAATATGAAGGCAGGAGACGATCTGATGAAGAACTCATTTCAACTCAGAGATGAAAAACTCATTTCAATTCAAGTGGGGGGAGGCATAACGGGGAAGCGGGTGGGTTCTGGGGGTGCTCTCACTGAATGGGCATGGTGTGGGGGTGTTTGCCACACCTTGTATGTGTGGGACATAACCACAAGAGGGACCCTATCTAACAAAATCAAATATTTTGACCTGGTGGTCTGTACCCTCACGTTAATCTGAAATAAATTTACTTTAAAAAAAAAATGGGAAGCGGTGCCTGTGGCTCAAAGAAGTAGGGTGCAAGCCCCATATGCTGGAGGTGGTGGGTTCAAACCCAGCCTGGGCCAAAAACTACAAAGAAAAAAAAAACTGGAATCATGTGGTAGATTCAAGAGCAGGACCCAGTCTAAAGACTACTTTGAAACAAAAGAAAGTGAAAACTTTGTCTGGAAACAGGATAAAAGGTAACCAGATCAGTAAACTGCAGAAAGAATTTAAACATCATGATTCTGATGCTCACAGTACCCCCTTGAGCACTCTCTCCAGCTCATCTTGTCACAGCAACCAGTCAGATGATGGCTCAGATACAGAGCTGGCTTCTGCTTGTACTAGAACACCGTCTCACGTGCTGGAGAAGACTCGAAATACATCGTGGGATTATCTATACAGGCGTTTGGGGTAAGGCTCTATTCAAACCCGCTGCAGCAACAAGAAAGCCACCGCTGAGAAGCCCCAGGAGCAGGGCCCAGAGCCTCTGTGTGCATCTCTGTCAGGAGGGGAGACTGAGGTTTTTATGTAGGAGGGGGAACAAAAAACGATTTAAATTTTGAAAAGATCACAAAGCAACAAACTGACCCTATGCTTTTTTTGTTGTTGTCGTTAACTGTTTAGGATTCCGGGAGGGTAGAAAGAATTAGGTTACAAAGAATCAGGTTAGATTGCATTTGTTAGGTAAAGTCCCTCTCACAATTGTTTCCCACCCCTAAGAGGTGCACCATGTACCGTGACCCCTAACCCCCTTCCTCCTCCTCTCTCCCAGCTCCCTCATTTCCCTAATCCCCACTTTGTATTAGGTCCTGTAGCAAGGGTCCTCAAACTTCTTAAACAGGGGGCCAGTTCACTGTCCCTCAGACCATTGGAGGGCCGGACTGCCATTGGAGGGCCAGGACCAGTCAGCTGCTAAGCAGGGCAGGCAGCGGTGACAAAAAACACCCGGCAGGCTGGATAAATGTCCTAGGTGGGCTGCATGTGTCCCGCAGGCCATAGTTTGAAGGCGCCTGATCTACTGCCCTCATGTTAGAATTGATACATTGGATTCTTGCTTCTCCAATCTTGTGATGCTTTACTAAGAAGACCTTCCTATTTTTAACTTGGATATCTGCTATTCTCCCCGAAGACAACTCTTAGAATAGTTTTGAGTGGGTTATTTTCCCGCCCAGTTCCACAAACTCTGAAGTCAGCATCTAGGTGACTAAAAAAGAATAGTACATAATATTTAAGATGCTGAGTATTTCATAGGAAAGCTGAACGCTGCTGTAAAGAGCTCTTTAAGTCATCTTTTTTTAAAAAATATCCCTTTCTAATGAATGAAACTAAGGGGAATTTCAGGGGACAGAGATGGGATTTGTTGTATGATAAACAGTAGGTACTGTTAGTCTTTCTATATTGAGAAGCAGTAGTTGGGGCATTTTTTAAGATGGCTGGCTACACCTTTTTTATCCTCATGTTAATGATTTTGTCATAACACAGTAACATAGACTTTCCCTAGAGGCAATTGTTAATAATTTTGAAATAGTAAGGTCTTGCCAAGGTTGTGTAAGGTCTTGCCAAGATGATTCAAACCTGTACTACTGATTATTAAACAGGACAGGCTGAGCTTTCTATTACAAATACCTTGAAGGAAGAAGTAATTTCTACATATACAAAGAGGTAACTATATATTTTGTATCTTGTGCCACTTCTTCATATTAATATTTGATAAAGATTTTAATTCATGTGGAATTTCTAAAGCAGAATGAAAGCTCCTCTTGAGGAAATGGCAAGTCTTTAGGATAAGTGAGATCCCCATATGAATAGTAGCAAAATATTAAAAAGTGGTAGACAGGGTGGCGCCTGTGGCTCAAAGGAGTATGGCGCCAGCCCCATATGCTGGAGGTGGCGGGTTCAAACCCAACCCCAGCCAAAAACTGCAAATAAAAAGGTAGACAACATAGTTTGTGAAAAATGTTTAACTGTCTAAAAAACAAAATGTTCACATCTTCAGGACAGCCCAAAACAAAGGTTAACGCTTTGGGGGGCATATTTCTTAGAGGGCTTGCCGAGTATGTAAATAATTGACTTTTGTTTGTGTTTCATGACTGATGACGTCACTGAAGATCTGCACAAGTCAGTTGTAGCTCTGGATTAGTCAGTTGACCTTTGTGAAGCTTTTATCTGTGTAGAGTGGATGTTTAACTTGTTTTAACTTGTTTTTATTTTTTTTTCACTCTACATTTAAAGTAAAATTTACCAAAAGAAAAGAGGTGTGTGTTAGAGGTAAGTGGGTTGGTTGTGGTTTGGCTTCTTTTAGTCAGGGTTTCTGAACATTGAGATACCCTGCTTGGAGTTCTTCAATTCTAAAATCATTCAAAGCCTCTCACCTGAACCCAAACCAAAGTATTCTTACTGCCTCTTTTCTGAAAATTCAGGAGAAAAATATTACCAGTTCAGACTTTTCATGAGGGAGGAGCATTTGCTTGCCTTATAATGACATGACTTAGTTTTTATTTTTTGAACTGGATTTTAAAAATTGGGTAGTATGAAAATAAGAAGTGAGCCACGTTTTTTTTTGAGACAGAGTTTCACTTTGTCATCCTCAGTAGAGTGCTGTGGTGTTACAGCTCACAGCAACCTCAAATTCTTGGGCTTAAGCGATTCTCTTGCCTCAGTCTCTCAAGTGGCTGGGACTATAGGTGCCTGCCACAACGTCTGGCTATTTTTATTTTTTGGTTGTAGTTGTCATTGTTGTTTGGCATGCCAGGGCTGGATTCAAACCCACCAGCTCTGGTGTATGTGTCTGACACCCTAGCTGCTGAGCTACAGGCACCAAGCCAGGAGTGAGCCACTTTTTGTGGAAACCCTGTAGTTTTATAGTTCTTAATCTAAATATCCTCTCCCTCTTCTTAGAAAATACCTACATGCTATCCGCTACCATATGCACAGACTACACAGGTAGTTGGGTTGACTCTCTTTGAGATGAACTACAGGAGTGCAGCCATATCATCCTCCTGAGTTATTTTGAAAAAAATTTCTTTTTAATTTTGGCTACAGTATTGGTAGTAGAATATACTATGATAGAGATCATCTCTACTTCTGTATTTATTTATTACTAGACCTCAATCACAGTCCTCTCCTTTCCTTCCCACCTCTCTTTGCCGATAGCATGTACTGTATGTAGTCGTGCACTTTGTATTAATATATTAGAAATCTGCAGATCTGCTTTTTATACTATTGGATACTTATAATCAAAATTTTTACTGGGCTATTGAATAAATTTAGTCTTCTTATTAAAAAAAAAAAAAAAAAAAAAAGGTGGGCATGCTCCAAAAAACAAAAGAGTTTGAACACTTTGGTTTTACGTGTGTTAAAGGAGCAGGTAGACTCCCAGAGGCACACCCTGCCACCACATTGACTCTGGAGTCTGGAGAAGCACATTGAGGATACGAGGCCATGCTAAAAACTGGGGATATTGAGTTAAAAAAAAATCTACATGCTAAAAAATGAGATTGCCACTCCAATCTGGCTAGGCCAAAGTTGTACCTCCAAGGTTGTATCTCTATCTGGTATAACTAACAGGTGTTGTGCAGTTCTAAGCCATCTATAAAACAGCCAGTCCTTGCACAATTACTCTACAAAGGCCTCCATTAACTGAGCCCTACACTTGTATCCAGAACTCCCAGTTAGCTTGTTGTTGTTGTTATTCTCCCCTATTACATACAAATAGATAACCAAAGACTACCAGATATACGAGAGAAGCTCATAACAGAGACAGACATAAACAAAAAAATTGTGCACTCGGAGGAGCCAGAGACAAAGACGTATGAAGAAAATGTAGATGGGAAAAGACACTGCTTTCTCAAAAGAATAATAAGGCGTTCCTTTAAAAGAAACAAAGAACACGAGTCCTTGGAAATTAAAAATATGATCATATAAGCTAGAATGCCATTCAAAGGTTTGGAAGATAACGTTAAATCTCCCAGAAAGGAACCAGAAGATAAGAAGATGGAAAATTAAGAGGAAAACATAAGAAAAACATAAGCCTAATCCAGGATGTCTGATATTCAAATAGTAGAAATTCTAGAAAGAGAAAACAGAAAACAGTTGGGGGGGGGGTGAGAAGAGGTATGGGGGAGATATTATCAAAGAAATAACGCAAATAACTTTTCCTAATGTTCAGATTGAAATCATCTAGCCCAGTGGAGGAGAAGGATTTACATTAAGACAGTGAATATACATTTTGGACTCTGGGGTTAAAAAGAAAATCCTAATAGTTCCCAAAGAAAGGAAACTGATCAAAGAAATTAGAATGGCATAATAAAATTTGATGCTGGAAAATATTAGGAAAAATGTCTTCAAATTCCCCAGGGAAATTTTTTCTAATCTAGAATGCAAATTAATACCAGTCAAACTATCAGTCAAGTATGGGAGTAGAATAGGAACATTTCCAGGTGTACAATGTCTTAAATTGTATACCTCCCTTGCACTCTTAGATTATTTTCTTCACAAGAAGTGAGAAGCCAGATATGGTGGCTAATGCCTGTCATCCCAGCACTTGGGGATGCCAAGGTAGGAAGATCGCTTGAGGCCTGGAGTTGAGACCTGTCTGGGTAACAGCAAGACTCAACTCTATAACAACAACAACAGCAACAACAACAACAACCAAAAAAAAAAAAAAGCAAAAAAGGAAAGCAGAAGATGTGACACCTAGGAAATGAGTAACTACATTCAAAAAAGAAATAAAGCAAATTCTCAAGGATGAGAATGGAGGAAAAATTCCAAGGAAATAGCAATGCCTAGACAATTCCCATTTCAACCGCAGGTGGAGAACTGAAGGTATAGGAGAGGTATTTCTAAGCCACAAATGATATACTTTGATATTGATGAGTACATTGAGAAGATATTTGCCCTACCGGTGAAGAATTTGGTGATAAATGAGTAAGAAATACAAAGAAAACTAATCAAACATAAAAATTTGGTAATTATTAAATCCATAAAAAATTAAAAGTTATAGAAGAAAAGAGTGACAACAGCCCGAGTTAGTGGTGAAAAATATTTACACAGTCATATGCATATAAACAGTGAATATGCTTTTATACTGGAATTCAACATATATTACATAAAAAACTACAGCCATATCTCAGAGATATTTTGAGTTTGGTTTCAGGCCAACACAATAAAGTGAATATTTCAATAAAGATAGTCACACAAACTTTTATTCCCCAGTGCATGTAAAAATTATGATTACACTATATTGTGGTCTATTAAGAGTGTAATGGCATTATGTCTAAAACATGTTTGTACTCTAATTTAAAAATATCTTATTGCTAAAAAATTACTAAGGATAATTGAAGTCTTCCATGAGTCATAATCTTTTTGCTGGTGGAAGGTCTTGCCTCAATGTTGATGGCTGCTGACTGATGGCCTGGTGGTTGCAGAAGGTTGTGGTGGCTGTGACAATATATTAAAAGAAGATAATAATGACATTTTCTGCATCAATTAACTCTTTCACAAAAGATTTCCGTGTGGTACACAATACTGTTTGATAGCATTTTACCCACAGTAGAACTTCTTTCAAAACTTGAGTCAGATGTCTCAAGCCCTTCCACTGCTTTATCAGCAAAGTTCATGTATAAAACATATTTTGTTGTCATTTCATCAACATTCCCAGCATCTTCACCAAGATCTTCTCTCTCAATAAACCTTTCTTTTTTTTGGCTCATCCAAGAGAAGTAACTCCTCAACCATTCAAGTTATATGATGAATTCAATCACATTTTGAGGCTTCGTTTCTAATTCTAGTTTTCTTGCTATTTCTACCACATTTTCAGTTACTTCCTTCACTGAAGTCTTAACCCCTCAAAGCCTTCCATGAGAGTTGGAATCAACTTCTTCCAAACTCCTATTAACAGTTATGTTCTAACCTCCTCTCTTGAATCATGAATGTTCTTAAAGGCAAATGTTCTAGAATGGTGACTATTTTCCAGGAGGTTCTCAGTTTACTTGAACTAAATCCATGAGAGGAGTCACTAGCCATGACAATCAGAGTTGTGGGGTGACCAGGTGAATTGTCAATGAGCAGAAATATTTTTAAAGGAATCTCTTTTCTGTGCAGTAACATTCAGTAAACCATGCTGTCAACAAATGTGCTGTCATCCAGGCTTTGGTGTGCCATTTACAGAGCACAGGGAAAGTCAATTTACCATAATTCACAAAGGCCCAGAGATTCTCAGGATGGTAAATGAACGTTGGCTTCCACTTAAAATCATCAGCAGCAGCATTAGAGTCAGGCTGTTCTTTGAAGCTTCAAAGCCTGGCGTTGACTCCTCTAACTCGGAAAGTCCTAAATGTCGTCTTCTTCCAATAGATGGCTGCTTCGTGTACACTGAAAATTTGTTGTTTGGTGTAGCCACTTTTATCAATGATCCTAACCAGAACTTCTGGATAACTTGCTGCAGCTTCTGCATCAGCACCTGCTGCTTCACCTTGTATTTTTATGTTATGGAGATAACTTCTTTCCTTAAACCTGGTGAACCAACCTCTAGTAGCATCATCCTGTTCTCCTGCAGTGTTCTTGCTTCTCTCAGCCATCATAGGATTAAAGAGTTAGGGTCTTGCTCTAGATAAGGTTTTGGCTTAAGGGAATGTTGTGGCTGGGTTGGTCTTTATTCCTGATGACTCAAAATTTCCTCCAGAGTAGCAATAAGGTTGTTCTTCTTTCTTATTCAAGTGTTCGCTGGAGTAGCACTTTTAATTTTTTTCAAGATAAAAAATTATTTTTTTGCATTCACAACTTGGCTAACCAGTGCAAGAGCCTAGCTTTAAACCTATCCTGGCTGTTGATATGCCCTTCTCACAAAGCTTTCTCATTTCTAGCATTGATGTCAAGTGACAGATAATGCAACTCAAATGTTTAGAGGCCATTGAAGGTTAAGTATTGGCCTAACTTCGATATATTTGTATCTCAAGATATAGGGAGGCCTAAGGAGAGGGAGGGAGATGGAGCAGTCAGAACATACACAAACATTTATTAAGTTCATCACCTTTCATGGGCAGGGTTTATAAATCTCAAAACAATTATAATAAAACATCAAAGATTGCAGATTATGGATTATCATAACAAATACAATAATAAAGAAAAAGTTTGAAATCTTGCAAAAAATTACCAAAATGTGACATAAAGACACAAAGTAAGCATGTGCTGTTGGAAAAATGGTACCAATAGACTTGCTTGTCATGGGGTTACCTCAAACATTCAATTTGTAAAAAACACACAGACTGCTCTGCCTCTTAGTGAAACGACAATTAAGCAGAATCTCATAATAACTAAAAAGGTCCAAATAATCCTAAGAAAGGCTTTATACCAAATCTCGGCTGTTCCTAAGAATCATTTCATCAAGTTCAAATCCATAAAAGAAGCATCCCAAATCCCTATTGCATCCATTGACAAAAAATGAGTGGGCAAGTGGAAGTGAGGTCACCAGTGGCATAAGACAGAAGGCAGAACAGAATTTGAATGTTACTTCTCCTATTACAATGCTCTATGCTTTTATAAGCATTGCTCCTAGAGAGAAAAGCACAAGTTTCTTTTCCTGCAGATAAAATTTGGACCTAAAAAAAATCATCAAAAACTGGAATACTCACCGGTTCATGAGGAAATGAGGTAGCGATTGTAAGAAACACCCTAAGCCCATGACCACACATCCGACACCAATCATTATAGGTCTATGCAGTTTGGTCCCAAAATAACTCACAAATATAATCAGTAAAAGATTTCCTAGGAAAAAAGATGAAGAATACTCATGTTAATAAGAAAGAACAAAGCGTTAGTAAACAGCCTCCCTCAATCATTTATGCTCTAGCATCTACTGTATAGCAACTATCTCAACCACAGATTTGTGCTAGCACTGCATTAAACAAATGACTGAGACACAGCCCTGTCCTGAAGAAGAGCTCTGTTTTGCAATGTAGACATAAACAGATATGTGTGGGACACCGACATTTAAAAAGGAAGAGAAGCCAGTAAAAAGGACTACAGAATGGTTCTAGGAAATGTTAAAGGCTCTATCTGTGATTATCTAGACTTGGGAAATGAGATGCAAAAGCAGGTGTCAGCTGCACCTCTGGTCTTTCTGTGTGCGTTCCATAGAACAGTGTAAGTGTGCTCCCATGCTCAAGAAGAGACACAAAAGTCAAATTCGGATAGATGCACGTTTTTAAACTCATCATTCAAAGATAACTTTAGGGGTGGCGCCCATAGCTCAGTTGGTAGGGCGCCAGCCACATGCCCTCAGCCCCAGCCAGCTAAACAACAATGACAATTGCAACAATGACAACAAATAGCCAGGCATTGTGGCAGATGCCTATAGTTCCAGCTACTTGGGAGGCTGAGGCAAGAGAATCGCTTAAGCCCAAGAGTTTGAGGTTGCTCTGAGCTGTGACACTATGGCGCTCTACACAGGGCAATAACTTGAAAATAAAACAAAGATAACTTCAGTTTTTCCTCAAGGAGTTAATTTTCTAAGTGGCGTTATATATTTTAAAGACTTCTTTTAAACTCCGTTTCTCTCTAATCTGCCTTGTATGTAGGAGAGATGTCAACATGTACATTATTTTATGTGGAGAGTGGCCCACCTCTGTCACCAGATCAGCCATAATGGCCTCTCTTAATTCCTAAAATCCTGTAATTCAAGCCACCCAGGTTAAAGACAATGTCTCCAGAGGCTATTGTTTGAAATCCACATTTCCTAAGGTCTCTGTTATCTCCACTACTTTCTACCTTCTAAATTGGCTACAACTTAAAGAGCCCTGGTGAAGCGTCTCCATTATCTCCGTATTATAAAACCCAGGGAATAGCTTTTCATTTTTACCTGATTGGATATTTCAAATGCTTTTGACACTGTTGTGCTTTGTTTTTAACTCCCTTGTCCCCTCTAGTGCCACTCTTTCCAAGTTGCCCTCATTCTTTTAACCATTCCTTCTCTTGACACTTTCGTGAGCTCTTTTTCTTCCATCTATTCCTTAAACATTGGGCACCTCAAAGATCCATTGTCTGTTCATTGTACTTATCACCCTGTAGCCTCTCCCTAAATGACTTCCTCTACTCTTTAGTTTTAACAAGGATCTGAGATCATACGGCATCATGTTGCTAAAGGGGTGCTTGGCAAAGAAAGATTAAGAGCCCTTCCAATTCTCAGTGACTCTTCCTCACCTAAGGGACACATATAAACTCCACAGCAAGGACACAAAGCTCTCCAGAGTTCCTTCTTACCCCTCCCTCTTCCTCCAGGCCCATATCTTAATAATGTTCACCTTCATCTTGGCTGACTGATCGTATTGAGCTGAATGTTGGTCCCCACACGTGCTACTATCCTGCCTCATTCTTTTGCTGCTTCTTCTATTGGAACTCCCCTCACCCTAACCTAACCCCATTTCTTCACCTGGAAAACTCCTACTCATCCTTTCAAATCCTATTTCCCCTAAGTGAGGTGCTGTTCCCTTTTCTGTTCCTATCGGACCTCACAGATACTACGTATGTGCATTCTTTACTGCATTCAATTAAAACTATTATTTGCATCTATAACTGCAGTTAAACTGTGAACTAAGTCTAAGCACGGATAACCTAAGGAATGTGTTCTAACTCTGTCACCAGGATCCAGCACACGGGTGTTACAGAGTAAGATCTAAGGGAGTTAAATGCTAGGAAAACAACATAAAGCATCATCTGTTTCAGTTTTGCTTCTCAATCCTGATTTTTCTCTCAAATATTGGTTAATTATATTGAAGGCAATTTTCACCTTGAAAAAAGTAGAAGCTGTTATAAAACTAGAAAGGAGTGGTATGCGTATGTCTATGTAGATTTGTTCCTAGAAGAAATCTTTCTCTGCCTCCCTTTCCTCACCCATTCCCAGGTATCCACAAAAATCAGAACCTATGAGGAGAATGTTCTTCCCTAGGGGCTGTTTTTGAAATATTCTAAATTCAGAGAGACATGAAATCAATTCCTGCTTCTGTCTGCACTTAGAAAAGAGAATTGTCAACTTCTCAGATGAAACAGGAAGAAAATTATTGCATTCTCAATTGTAAAACAGATTCCTTTGGTCTCCCACAATATCTTCTTAATATAAAAATAGACATCTTAGTTTCCCTTAGAGTTATCAAATGATAGTTTTAAATATAAATAAATACTCTGCTCCTCATGCTACATAACCAAGAAACTATTAGGACAAAAAAGATAATGGTGGCCATGTGGCCATATTTAGGTGTTGTTAGGAGGTCATGTTTACATGAATTATTTCTAAGCATATTCCAAGCATAGGCAGGCTATTCAATCATTTTTAGAAAACAAGTAACTCACTCAGATTAAATGACCTAAAGTAGCAAACAAGGAAAATAAAATTCAGACTAGCTCCATGTATAAAACAAAATGAAGGAAAAGGAATGCAACAATCATTCATTACCAATCTCAAAGCTTCCATTAATAAATCCAACCAGAGATGTCGGGATGTTGAACTGTCTCTCTACTTGTGTAAGCATGGAATTCATGTAAGATCCAGAAAGTGTTTTGGATACATATGCACATGTTATTGCCAACAAAAACATCTAGGGGGGGAAAAAATAAGAAAGCAGAGAAAAACTTATTTTTAAATTGTACATTTGCCATCTGGTGACAAAATGTCTTCTACCATGAGAACTCAAAGTGAGACTTATTTTGTAGGTAGTTGTAGCCTCATTATTTTACAAGCATACTTTGTGCATAGAAACCAATTGTCAGTAAAACATAGCTGATGACTCAAATAGCTCTTCAGCACTCCAAGGCTATCTGTAGTACAAAAGAATTCGTGCATATATTTTAATAAAAAGAAGGAATGCAGAATTACACAAAGACATTGTTTCTCCAGAAAATTTGCTCAAGTTCTTTCTGTAGGACAGCAGATGACCTCGGTCAGTCCAGCTCTTCACCCTTCTTGTTTGCAGTTCAAAGGCAGAAATCTACTGAGAACGTAGGATGTTGTGTTCTCAGTAATGGAGAAAATGTCCAGAACAATCTGAGCTGTATGTCCTCAATCTTTCCAGAATATGTTGCTCTGCAACATCTCAGCCATCCCAGTGGTTCCCAGAGTACACAAACCCAGGGAGCAGTGTTTTCAGGGTTCCTCAGCTGCAATGCCAAGGGGTGACCATGCACAGATGAGACTCCATCCAGCCTGTGCAGCTTTCCTGAGCTTTGGGAAACCAGCTGGCATGGATCACAAGTTTCTGTTTATTTTTGCTGCCAAGCTAGTATGCATACTCCAAAGTTTCATATGTTGGATCAATTCCATTTCCTATGTATTGATAGAGGTCCAGAAACCAGTGAGTCAACTCAATTCATAAACAGCATCAAGGACAACTTAACAAATAGACAGATTGTGATTACCAGCAGCTCATATAATATCACTAAAACTGTGAAAAGTTGAATTCTGATAGGTTTATTAAGTCAGACGAAAAAGACAGATTTTAGTAGAAGACTTGAAAACAGAAGCCTTATATACTACATACAGTATATTACAAATTGTAGATTTCTGTGTGCTTTGGTGGTGATACCCGATTGTATGCCATGGCTCTTCTTCTTTGGCCTTACTAAAGTTACTTTGTGATGATATTTGCATCCTGAGTGACCGTTTGATCTACTCTTTAGCCAGCACACTTAAATCTATAAAATCCTCACCCTTACACCATTCACAGCCCCACTCTTGAGCTAAGAATACAGTTTATTTTCTGCTTCACACATTCCTTTAAGATTATTCAAAATCTTTTCTGTTTCTCAGCATCTAACTAAGCCACATATGCTCATCACGACTAGCAAATTATATCAGCAACTCACACCTCAAACTTACTGTCATCCCTGCCTCTCTAATTTCCCTATAATTTAAGAATGATAGGTGCCCCTTTTCCCAAACAATGGAATTCCTCCATCCATCCAGGCTCTTGAACACATACATTCTCCTCATTTCTTTTTTTTTTTTTTTT
>NW_003852452.1:1452820-1463332 GCF_000181295.1 Otolemur garnettii
GCCTGGCTATTTTTAGAGACAAGGGCTTGTTCTGTCTCAGGCTGATCTCTAACCTGTAAGCTCAGGCAATCCACTCACCTCGGCCTCCCAGAGTGCTGGGAATACAGGCATGAGCCCCCACGCCCAGCCCAGAATACATAAATTGATGTGATAACAATATGGTAAATAAAAACATTCACAGGCTTTTAAAGTGGACATTTTCATAATTTTTACCTTGAAAAAGCACTAGTTTACTAGTGTTTTACTAGGATATCTGCATAGGTGTTTATCTTGTATTCTTTTAAATTTTCTGGTTTTTTTTTTTTTTTTTTTTTTGTAGAGACATTTTTTTTTTTTTTTTGATATTGTCTTACTCTGTCACCCTCAGTAGAGTGCGGTGGCATCATAGCTCACAGCAACCTCAAACTCCTGGGCTCAAGTGATGTTCATGCCTCAGCCTCCCAAGAAGTTGGGACAACAGGCGCCTGCCACAATGCCTAGCTATTTTTTAGAGATGGGGTCTCACTTTTGCTCTGGCTGGTCTTGAACTCCTGAGCTCAGGCAATACACCTGCCTCAGCCTCCCAGAGTGCTAGGATTACAGGCGTGAGCCACTGCGACCAGCTGCATTCTTCCCATTTCTGAGATTCCCAGTCATGAATTATGGCTCCTTCTCCTCTATTTTCAAACTCACACTCTCTCCTGCCTCTCTCCTTGCTAGCTTATTAATATAGTCAAGTTATTTCTTTCTTTAAAAAAAAAATTCCTTCCCTCACCCTGACAGCAGTTTCTCTAGGAAGAATAGTCTCAACTTATTCCCAACAGCATTTAACCTTCTATACACCCTTCAGTCCCCACAGTCTGGGGTTTCCTAAAGCTATTCCATAAAAAGGCATAATGACTTCCTGATTTCCAAATCCACTAGCTACTTCTCGGTCATCAGCTTACTTCCTGACTTTGAGTCATTTGATAATACCATTCATGTCTCTTATTTTTTCCTGAAAATTCCCCTCCACCTCCATGCACACCTGTATTTCTGCCTACCTGTTAGTCTCTTTCTACTGAGTCTTCCCTTCTTTGGCCAACCTCTTCAGGCTTTTGTCATGTACCCACTACTTTTTTCTCTGTGTCATGTACCCACTACTTTTTTCTCTGTGCAAGCTGTCCATGAAGTCTCACTGATGCCCATGGTTTTAACTACCACCCATAGGCTAAAATATCTCATAGTACACAGTTTGGCTTAGACAACTACAACACTTTTTAGTCTCTTCTAGTCTTACCCACCTCCAATCTCTCTTCCTCATGCCACCACCCATCAATTTGGAGCTTGATTTTTTAATCAAATGGATTAATGAAATACAGAGTGAGCGTGTCATTCCACTTCTCAGAACTTTTCAGTGATTCTCAACAGTAAGAAAATTCCTGCTTTTCTTAGATTGTTAAAAAACAGAAGTCTATTTATGTCTTATCATCTGTCATTTGCCCGTAGATACAAGGTTCTACTCATGACTCCTTTGATTTGTCTTGCCATTGTTTTTTTTTTTTTGAGACAGAGTTTCACTTTGTCGCCCTCAGTAGAGTGCTGTAGTGTCACAGCTCACAGCACTCAAACTCTTGGACTCAAGTGATTCTCTTGCCTCAGCCTCCCAAGTAGCTGGGACAACAGGCACCTGCCACAACGCCCGGCTATTTGTCTTGCCTTTTTATAGTTCAGTGCCTTTTACAGGATGTTCCTCGACTTCTAATGCCTTTCTTTTCCTTGTGCATGTGGTAAATACATAATCACTTTTCAAGACTCCGTTCTTGCATCACCTTTATCGTGACACCTTCCTGGTCTCTGTGCTCCCCAGTTAACCTCCATTATTTACTCCTCATCTTCCCCCCAACCGTGTGCCTACCTCTACTCCAGCCCCTGGTACAGAACACTTTACACATGCTGGGATGGCTATAACTCCTCTCTCAGTACACCAGGAGCAATTTAGAAATTGCAACCCTATATTATTGACTTTTATGTCTGTGGGACCTAGTAAGTGCCTGACAAATAGTAGGCCCTGGATATGAGTTCTCTGGATTAATGACAGAGGTTAGTACCAAAAACATCTTGGAGAAGTCAAAACTGAAAGTAAGGTAAAATATAATAGGATTAAATACACCGTCTTGGCCCACTCAGGTTGCTATAACGAAATACCATAAGCCAGGTGGCTTATAAACAAGAGAAAAAAATTTTCAAAAATTTAAGGGGGTACAAATTTTTTGTTAATTGGATGAATTGTATAATGCTGAAGTCAGGGCATTTTGTGTGGCCATCACCCGAGTAGAGTACATTGTATTTTATTATTTCTCACAGTTCTGGAGACTGGAAAGTCCAACATCAAGGCATTGTCAAATTTGGTGTCTGATGAGGTCCCATTGAATGGCCCATGACAGCCATCTTTTCACTATATCCTCATATAGCAGAAGGGGGAAGGAATCTCTCAGTTCTCTTTTATAAGGATACTGATACCATGTATGAAGGGTACACACCTTAGATCTAATCACCTCCCAAAGGTCTCACTTCCTACTACCATCAGCTCAGGGTTTGGATTTCACCATATGAATCAGGGTGATTTGCAAACATTCAGACCACAGCATATACATAAGCTAAAAGTTATCTGTATCAATTTGTTTGGCAAACTCTGAATAGGAATTTATGTGAGAAAAGACCTGGAAATTTGAATAGTAACCTTAAAATAAGTCACTATAATATGGTGACAAGCTACTATAGCTATATATCTAGATTTTTATCTTTTAGATTAAATACCACTTGTAGAAATCCTGTCTTCTCCACTATAAACCTTTACAGAGGATATTATTGAGAGTAAATAATTTTTACATGTTTTTATAATTCAGGTTTTATAGTTAAAGACAAGGAAATTCCACTAAATCAAGTACAAATCAGAGCTGGTAAAATATTTTTTTTTTCTATTTAACATTTTAAGAAAAAAAAAGATGGATAAATATCCCAGCACTGTTTTTCCTAAAACACCTAGATAGGTTGTCTAAATTGTTTGGCTCTATTCATGTAGTCAAAGAAGCCAGTGGCTATTCTAACTCATGTCTAGTGCTAAATTACTTCTATATTTATAAAGCCAGTCTCAGTAGCTTTTAACAATAAACTTAACAAATTTGTTGAAGATAGTTCTTTGATACTCAACAAAGAATTTTATTTAATGACCATATTTCTAAGTTCAAAGAAGCAGAGAAGCCTAATTATTAAGCAATTGCCTTTTACTTCATAAACTTGTGTTTGTAATATTTTGTCAAACATTCACATCAATATCTAATCTTGCTAAATCTAAAGTAATTGAAAATTTAAGATCTGTTGTTTATAAATAACACCTGACTTGACTTTTCTCCTCAAATACTATTAACAATAGTAGCTAATTTTTATTGAATGTTTACAATATTTCAATCACTGTGTCAAACATAAAAAATTCTGTAAGGTGGGACTATTGTTATTATGAACACTAAAACAGAAAGAGGTTAGGCAATTTATCCAAGCTCACATAGGGCGTAAACAGCTGAACTCTGACAGGAACACGGAAAGCCTGAGCCCAGATCTTTATTTATAACCACTCAGTTACAGGAGGACATTAGAATTCAGAAATAATTTAAGGGAAAAAGTTTTCATAATTAATATGGCATTTAGGCATAAGTAGTTTTCTAGATCTGTATCATATTTTTCCACTTTTTTGCAAATGCATAGATTTCCCCTTATATAGTGGAGAGACAAACTTTGATAGGAAGAAAATGGGTGTCTTAATTGGGAAACCACTTGCTTTGTAAAATCAATGCAAATATCCAGACACATTGTTTTAAAATAAACTCAAATTTTATTGGTATGTGAAATGACTTAGAAGCTCTGAAAAGAGAATGCTCTCTGAAACACCTAACACCACTAAGGCACCTAACAAAATGGGCATTTGTCTTGTAAAGAATGATTGCTATGCTGCCAAAGCTTGGAGAATACATTTGTTTTACTGAGACATTAGGAAGCAATGTTGGCATACAAATCAGCAAAGCATCTCTGTCCAATGAGCTATTTTCTAGAAAGGGCCCCCGCATGTCTCTGGGCTGGAAGCCCTAGGAGGATAAGCATTAAATTGGCCTTTGATCCAGGAAAATAAATTCTGCCACAGTACATGTATGATTGAAAATCTGTGCGATCTCTCTTCCATCTAAGTCCCTCAGAACTTTTTCTGATTAAATTGTCTGAATCGATAATCATAGTTAGACACATCTTCAATTATAAAATCAACTTCTTTAAAGCAAAAAATCACCAATAGACCAAGTAGTGAGACATGAAATAATAGACATGAGCCATTTTACAAGGGCTATTTCAGTTTTTTAAAATATTGTACATACACATATATCACACACACAAAATTCCATACCTTCAACTTGGAAAGGCATCTTATTCTATGGGCTTCAATCCTTTTCTCAGTTTCTCCCATGTTGCTCTTCTGAATGTTCCAAAGTATCTATGTTTTAAATCTTGATATGTCTTAGTTCTACCCTTTTAAGAAAATAAAAATTTGTTAAGTTACTGCCAAAATCATTAGCAAGTATTCTTTTGAAGAAAGTACTGAATCTGAATAATATAGTGGAAGTCCACTATATTACCAAAATACCTAGGAAGCTTTTGGTTCAGATCTAGAAAATAATGGCATTAGAGAACATTTAGTCATTGGCTTCCTATTGAGAACGTTACATAAAATAACTTTAGCTACTCTTTGGTGAAGATTAAAGATACTGAAGTAATTTGTTAAGATCCCCTTGCAAAATAATGACCACGTGATTAAACAAAGCTTTTCATTTCTTTGGCCAAAACTAATAGAACCAAAGTGAGCTCCTTGGACTTACATGAAAATTGTTGCTTTTAAGAACACAAGACTTTGATTTGTGTTTGTGCTGAAAATCTGCTTCAGTGAGCGTACCCACGTTCAAAAATCTCTATTTGGCCAGGCTCCCTCTTGGAGTTCTTGGCATTCCAAGACTTCCCTGGAGTCTCAGGAAGGGAAACACTTTGTGGGGTACTGCTGATTCACGGGAACCTGGAGAGACATGGAATTTTAATCATGGAAATAGCCTAAGTAAAAATAACAAACAATTCTATGATCTGAAAAAGAATCCTACAATTGTTAAATTAAGATGTAAGACTTAGGAAAAGATCAAACATCAGAAAGGAGATCTATGTATAGATATTTGCAATAGATTCTCTGTGGATCTATATATCTATATTATTTATAGGAACACATTTTTGTATGGAGAACAAGAAGTTGGCTTAAACTTTATTAAGTTCTACTAACCCCAGGTTGAATACTCTGTTTATTTTGTGACTTGAAACTAGGACAACATTTTGCATCAATATCAAAATATTTCACTCTAACAATATTTACTCTTGCCAGAATAATATTTTAACAGTATCCCTAGCATTAATTAATTAAAATCCTGTAAACAATATCTGTTTAACAAGTGGTCCTGAATGGTACTAATTTTTAAAAACCTCATTGCTTGAACTCTACAAATTTTCTAAATCCTCAAAATGCATATCAAAGGAGTAGCTACTGCACAATTATGTGTGAGTTTAGTTCTTTGTACTCATTTTCTAACACATACAACAGATACTTATTGAAAGCTACCACATGCCAGTCATTGTTCTAAGCAATGGAAGTCAGTAGTGAACAAGACAGCCGACCTGTTCTATGGAGAATATAAACCCACTAGAGAAGTATATCTCTTTGGAAGGTACTTGGACACAGATCCCAAGGAAATAATACTTTCATTGGGAAAAATAAAATTTTTGTTTTAGACACATTGCAATAGAAACAGACACTGTATGATGAACTATAACTTGCATGGTAGAGAAATGGTGAAAACATTCTAAGGATTATGGTTGAAAGTTAGAGAGACACATTTGGCAATTCTGAACAGACCCATGCTGAACGCTCTCACATAAAATTCCAACTCACTTTAACTATAGTGCAACACTGGTTATGGAAAAATTATGGATAGAATGGAATAATTTTTCAAACAAATTGATATACATGTTGTCTCAAAAGTCACCCCTCAAGTTCCTAGACATAGGGAAAATAGAAAATTGTAGCTAAATCTTTATTTACAAAAGATTCATTATAAAATTTTAAAAAGAGGTGGCCAAAATGTAGAGAATATTTTGCAAATATATTATAAAATTTTGTAATGAATATTTTGTAAATAAAGATATTTATTTTTAATTTTGTAAATAAAGATAGCTACAATTTCCCATTTTCACTATCTGTGATGACTTTATGGGTGACTTTTGGGACATGCTGTAGTTAAGTTTTATATCAAATTTGGTTTAATCATAAACTTCTCCACTGTCCTCATTTATTTCTCTTTGTACTTTTAGATCCCATTTTCTCTCACTTGTTTTTTTTTTTTCCTTCTCTCTATACTTGCCATTACCTTAGCCCAGTGTAGTCACTCCATCAAATAGGAAGAGAGAAAACTTGATCCTTTCCCATGTCAAGATCACCATTACTCCTTTACTGGATAGAAATATGACTATTCTAAATGTTTAACTTTTCTGGTACTCCCCCCCACCCCCGTTTTGTTGTTGTTGTTGTTTGTTTGTTTTGAGACAGAGTCTCACTATGTCATCCTGGGTAGAGTGCTGTGGCTTCACAGCTCACAGCAACCTCAAACTCTTGGGCTTAAGTGATTCCCTTGCCTCAGCCTCCCAAGTAACTGGGATTACAGGCACCCACCACCACACCCAGCTATTTTTTTGCTGCATTTGTCATTGTCGTTTAGCCCAGGCCAGGTTTGAACCTACCAGCCTGAGTGTATGTGGCCAGCACCCTACCCACTGAGCTATGGGTGCTGCCCCCTTTTTTTATTTTTCATTTTTTGGTTTTAATTGTTATAGGCAAACAATTATGTATATTTATGGGGAAAATGTGATTTTTTGATACATGCATACAATGTGTAATAATGAAATCATGGTAATTGAAGTATCCATCATTTTAAGCATTTATTATGTCCTTGCATTAGGAACATTAAAATTCTACTCTTTAATTATTTTAAAGTGTACTCTTGCCAGCCTCTGGTAGCCATCATTAATCATTGTCATGTGACCAATTATTTCAATTTTTAGCTCTCACATATGTATGTGAGAATATGCCAAATTCTTTTTTCTATACTTGTTAAACACTTAAAAAGTGTTCTTTCATTCCATCCATGTTATTACAAATGACAGAATTTTATTCATTTTTATGGCAGAATAATATTCCATTGAATATGAATTGCCCAGTGAATGAATTATCCATTCATTCACTGATGGACTCAGGTTGATTCCAAATCTTGGCTATTATAAATACCACTGCAATAAACGTGGGACTGTGGATATCTTTTTATTTCCATTCTTTTGAATAAATACCTAGCAGCAGAATTGCTGAGTCATATAAATTATATGGTAGTTTTATTTTTAGTATTTTTGAGGAACCTCCACAATGCTCTCCATAGTAGTTGCACTAATTTACCTTCTCACTTACAGTTTGCAAGGGTTCACTTTTTCCCACTGTTGGTAAGAATTCATTATTTCTTATTTTTGGATAAAAGACATTTTACCTGGGGTGAAATGATACATCATTGCAGTTTCATTTGCATTTTGCAATGGTAAGTGAGGTTGAGCATTCTTTCATATACTTGTTGGTCATTCATATGTTTTTTTGTGAGAAAAGCATATTCAGATCCTTTCCTTATTTTTTAATCAGATTATTTGGTTTTTTTTCCTATGAGTCGTTGGAGCTAATTATATATTCTAGTTATTAAGCCCTTGCCAGATGGGTTGTTCGTAAATATTTTCTCAACCCAGTTCTGTGGGCCATCTCTTCATTTTTTTTATTTCCCTTACCTTGCAGAAGGTTTTTAGCTTGATATAATCCCATTTGTCTATTTTTTCTTTGCTTGCCTGTGATTTTAGGGTATTATTCAAGAAGGCATTGCCCAGATGAACATCCTGGAGAGTTTCCCCAGAGTTTTCTTTTAGTAGTTTCATAGTTTCAGGTTTTAGATTTAAATTTTTAATTGACTTTGGTTTGATTTTTGCATGTAACAGAAGATAGGGTTCATTTCTTTCTTCTGCATATGGATATCTATACTGGAGAGGAAAGAATGGATATTCAGTATTCTCAGCACTATTTCTTAAAGAGACTGTCTTTTCCCCAATGTATGTTCTGAGTACCTTTATCAACGAGTTTACTATAAATGTGTGGATTTATTTCTGAAACCTCTATTTTTTTCCATTGGTCTATGTGTCTGTTTCTGTGCCTGTATCAGGCTGCTTTTGTTACTACAGTTTTGTAGTATAATTTGAAATCAGGTAATGTGACTCCTCCAGTTTTGTTCCTTTTGCTCAGGATGGCGTTGGCTATTCTGGGCCTTAGGTGGTTCCATATAAATTTTAGAATTATTTTTTTTCTAATTCTGTGAAGAATATCATTGGTATTTTGATGGGAATTGCATTGAATGTGTAGACTGCTTTGGGAAGTATGGACAATATAATATCATTGATTTTTTTCAATACATGAGTGTGAAATATCTTTCCATTTATTTGTATCATCTTCAATTTTTTTCAATAACATTTTATAATTTTAATTGTAGATTTTTTTTACTTTTTAATTAAATTTATTCTGAAGAATTTCATTTTATTTGTAGATACTATAAATGGAATTACTTTCTTGGTTTCTCCTTCAGATTGTTTGCTGTTGACATATAGAAATGCTACTGATTTTCATGTATTGATTTTATATTTGTATCCTGAAACTTTACTACATTTATCAGTTCTAATACTTTTTTGTGGAATCTTCGGTTTTTTTCAAAATATAAGATTATATTGTCTGCAAACAAGGATAATTTGATTTCTTCCTTTTCAATTTGGATGCCCTTTATTTTTTTCTCCTGCCTGATTGCTCTAGATAGAACTTCAAGTACTGTATTGACTAACGTGGTGAAAGTGGGCCCCTTTGTCTTGCTCCAGATCTTAGAGGAAAAGGTTTCAGTTTTTCCCCATTCACTATGATAGTAGCTGTGTGTTTGTGATATATAGCTTTTATCATGTTGAGATATTTTTCTTCTATACTCAGGTTTTTGAGAGTTTTTATCATTAAGAGATGCTGAATTTTATCAAATGCATTTTCAACATTACTTCAAATGATCATGTGGGTTTTGTCTTTTGTTGTCATGATATGATGGATCACACTGGTTGATTTGTGCACACTGAACCATCCTTGCAACCTTGGGGTGAATCACACTAGATCAAAATGAGTGATGTTTGTTTTTAATGTGTTGTTAAGTTCAGTTTGCTAGTATTTTGTTGAGGACTTTTTCAACAGAAATATTGGCCTGTAGTTTTTTGTTGTTGTTGTGTCTTTGGTTTTGTTATCAAGGCAATACTTGTCTCATAAAATAAGTTTTAAAGTATTCCTTCATCAATTTTTTGAGGAGGATTGATATTAGTTTTTTTTTAAAATTTTGGTAGAATCCAGCAAAATCCAGCACTATTAGAATTAGGGCTTAATTTTGCATGGGAGACCTAATTTTTCACTATTAGGTCCTGGGCTTAATTTTGATGGGAGAGTTTTTATGACAACTTCTATCGCATTACTTGTTATTAGTCTGTTCAGATTTTGGATTTTTTCCTGGTTCAACCTTAACAGGTTATAAGTGTCTAAGAATTTATCCATTTCTTTTATGTTTTCCATGTTGGCATAGAGCTGCTTTTAGTAATCTCTAATCAGCCTTTCAATCTGTGCAGTATCAATTGCAATGTCTCCTTTTTATCCCTGTTTTTATGCATTTTCTTTTTTCTTAGTATGGCAGAAGATTTGTCATTTTTGTTTATCTTTTCAAAAAAACAACTTTTTTTATTGACTTTTTGTTTTTTTCAAGTTCATTTATTTCTGCTCTGATTTTTATTATTTGTTTTCTTCTACTAATTTTGGGTTCTTTCCTCCTACTTTTTCTTATTGTTCTTGAAGATGCATTATTATTTATTTGAAGTTGTTGGCATTTTTGATATAAGCACTTATTATTATAAATTTTCCTCTTGTTACAGCTTTTATTGTAGCCAATAGGTTTTAGTATGTAGTCTTTTCATTTTCATTTGTTTCAAGAAATGTTTAATTCACTTCTTAATCTCTTCATTCACCCACTGGTTAATCAGGAGCATATTGTTTAAATTCCATGTGCTTTATAGTTTCCAATATTCCTTTTGTTACTAATTTCTAGTTTCATTCCAATATGAATACTTGACAAAATTTCAAGTCTTTTGAGTACCTTAAAACTTGTTTTGTGGTCTAATGTATGATCTACCCATGAGAATGATCCATGTGCTGAGGAAAAGAATGTATGTTCTATGTGTTCTATGGTTGTTGAATGAACTGTTCCATATATATCTACTAAGTCCATTTGGTCTATAGTACAGATTAAGTCTGATGTCTCTTTGTTGATC
>NW_003852452.1:1463352-1477610 GCF_000181295.1 Otolemur garnettii
TCTCTCTCTCTCTCTCTCTCTCTCATAATATTTATACAACTGAGAGCTCCAGCATTGGGAGCATACATATTAACAATTGTTATATCCCCTCACTGAATTGACCCTGTTATCATTGTATAGTGACTTTCTTTGTCTCTTTTTAGAGTTGTGGTTTTGAAATCTATTTTTTTGGTATCTGTTTGCATAGAATATCTTTTTCCATTCCTTTATTTAAATTAAGTGAAACTCTTATAGACAGTATATAGTTGGGTCTTGCTTTTTTATACATTTGGTCACTCTATGTCTTTTGATTAGAGAGTTTCGTCCATTTACATTCAATGTTGTTATTTGTTGTTTTGTGGTCCTTCCTTCCTTTCTTTCTGTATTCCTTTCTGTAAAGGTGATTTTCTCTGGTAGTGTGTTTTAATCTCTTGCATTTTATTTTTTGTATATCTGTTGCAGGATTTTAACTTGATGTTACTATGACACTTCTAAAAAAATTCTTACAACTAATTATTAAACTAATGACAACTTAACTCTGCTCACAAAAAAATAAGCAAGAATAGAGCAAAAACAAACAAAAACCTGTACACTTTAGCTCCATTGCCCCCATTTTTTGACCTTTTGTTATTTCCATTTATATTGTTACAGACTATGTCTTATACTGTAGTTATTATTTTTGATAGGTTTATCTTTTAATCTTTCTATCCAAGATATAAGGGATTTACACAGCACAATTATAGCAATAGAGTTTCCATATTTGTCTATGTACTTACTGTTACCAGTGAGCTCTATACTTTCAGGTGGCTACTTGTTCATTAGCATCCATTACTTTCAGATGAGATCGGGTGCATTCAGGGTGGTATGGCCATAGACCATCCATTACTTTCAGATTGAAGAATTTTCTTTAGCATTTCTCATAGGGAAAGTTAAATATTGATGAAATCTTTCAACTTTTGTTTAGAAAAATTTTTATTTCTTCTTCATATTTAAAGATATTTTTGCCAGATATAATATTCTTGCATTAAGGTTTATTCCTTCAGCACTTTAAGTATGTTCATGTCACTCTCTACTGGCCTATAAGATATCCACTGAGAAGTCTGCTACCAAACATATGGGAGCTACTTTACATTTCCTTTTTTCTTGCTTTTCTTGGGACATTTTTTTTTTTATCTGTGACATTAGGGAAACTTATTTTTAAGTACCTTAAGGTAGTCTTATTTGGGTTAAATTTGCTTGGTGTTCTATGAACTTCTTGAACTGAATATTGATGTCATTCTCTAGGTTTTGTGTTATCACCCCTTTGGATAAACGTTCTACCCCAAAACCTCTCTCTCTACCTCCTTAGAGCCAATAGCTCTTAGACTTGCCCTTTGGAGGCTATTTTCTAGAACTTGTAGGAATGTTTCATTATTTTTTATTCTTTTTTCCATTTTATCTCTTTTTTTTTTTTTTTTTTTTTTGAGACCGAGCCTCAAGCTATCCCCCTAGTAGAGTGCCATGGCATCGCAGCTCACAGCAACCTCCACCTCCTGGGCTCAAGCGAGTCTACTGCCTCAGCCTCCCAAGTAGCTGGGACCACAGGCACCCGCCACAACACCCGGCTATTTTTTGGTTGCAGCCATCATTGTTGTTTGGCGGGCCCGGGCTGGATTTGAACCCACCACCTTAGGTGTATGTGGCTGGCACCTTAGCCACTTGAGCCACAGGTGCCGAGCCCCTTTTTCTCTTCTGACTGTGTTATTCCATATAGTCTGCTTCAAGTTTACAATTTCTTTTTTCTGCTTTACTGCGTTGAGACTTTGATGCATTTTTCTACTTGCCAATTGAAATTTTCAGCTCCAGAATTTTTGTTTGATTCACATTAATTCAATTCTGATAGAATTTCAAATTCCTTCTTTATGTTGTCTTGAAGTTCGCTGACCTTCTTCAGAATAGCTATTTTGAATCCTCTGTCTAAAAAGTCACATATCTCCATCACCTTGAGATTTTTCATTGGTGCCTTATTTAGTTTGTTTGGTGAGGTCATGTTTTCCTGGATGTACTTAATGCTTCTAGATTGTACCTGGAAGTTTCCAGATGTCTGGGCATTGAAGAGTTAGGTATTTATTCCAATATTCTCAATCTGAGCTTGTTTGTATCTATCTTTCTTGAGAAGGTTTTCTGGGTATTCAAATGGAATTGAGTATTTATCTAAGTCTTTGGTCCTTATAGCCATATAAGCAGTGGGAGATGCCCCAAGCGTAGGAATGCTGTGACTCTTGTAGACTCCTGGTAGTACTACGTTGGTGGATTTGGATAAGATACAAGAAAATTCCCTGGATTACCTGGCAAAATCTCTCACACTCTTCCCTTATGCCCCCTCAAACAGAAGAAATTTCACTCATGGCTGCTTGAAGATGTGAAAGGAGTAATGTAAGCACTCCATTGTGGCTACCACAGCTGGGAGTGCACTCAGTTTGGGGTTCTTATGAATGTGCTTCCTTGTGTAGATAATTGCTCAATTTGATATTCCTGCACAGGGATGATTGCTAGAGGGTTGTTTGGCCATCTTTCTCCACTTCTTCCTTCTATAATCTACATGAATGTTTTTCATATGGAGCCAGAGGAAACTGGAGTAAGTCCCAGAGAAAATTACCACATAGAAGAATTCTGAATAAGTCCTTCCATGAATTACGACACAAGGCGACTACCTAAAGCAGATTTGATCACCATATCCTGAAGATTTGTTACAAAATGCTTTTACAATTTGAGAGAAATTCTACAAACAGTTGTCTTGACTGGGGTAAAAGGTAATATTTAAAGGTAAATCCTAGAAAAGAATTAAATGTGATTAAATTAATCCTAACCTTTCTTTAATTTGCTAATCTATGCAGTGAAACATTTTGTTTTCAGATATATTTATGGTGGGAAAAAAAAGTGAATGAGTTAACAAAATCTATCCCACTTATTCAACAAAATCCATGAGATCCAATAGTTAATGTTGAGGTCACTGTTGACCATTTTGGCCTTAATTCAGAAAACTGAGTGTGTTGTTTCCTCATGTTCTCCAGGCAGTGCAAGTGCCAGCCATGTGAACAGTCCCCTTTTGTTAGTACAGTCTTGTTTACACAGTGACTTCTGCTCCCAGGACTACAAAGTGTCACTGGCAAATCCCTATCAATCATTGCTGCTAATGAAAACAACTTGCTGAAATTTTATTAAGTGCACAGTGCAGAATTGTTAACTACATGCACATTGTTGGATGGCAGATCTCTAGAACTTTTTCATCCTTCATGACTGAAACTCTACACCGATTGAACAACAATACTCTGGAGTTTTTGACACCTGTTGGCTGTCAGCCCTTAATGATATGTCTCTATCACAAGAGAACAATAAAGAGCCTTGTTTGTACACTGACATAGTCTGTGATTAGTAGAAATCAGCTAGAAAAAAATGCATGCATTTAATTTTACATCATTCTATACTATTGAATTAATAAAACAAAGGTCTTACTTTATCATGCCAAAGCTAGTAGTACATACATGAAGAAGACTTAGGAGACCATCCTTTTCCAGGAAAAAAAAGGAGGGAAAATCACGCCAGCAAAAATCTTATGAAAATCACATATTTCCAGGGTCTTCAAATGGCTCTTAGCCCTGTGAGAAGACAGCCTCTTGGGCAGTATCCAGCTGAAACAATTTCAACCAATACCAAGCAAAGCAAGTGCATGCCAATGAAGAACAAATAGAATCAACAATGACCTTTTTGTATGATGCCTCGAAAATTGTTTTACTATCAGTTCATTTTTATCCGAAATCAAAGAATAAAATAACAGAGACTGCAAGTTAACCTTACAAATACAGGTATTATTTTACTCCCTACATTCAGAGGAGGTACTAGTATGGCATTACTCTAGAAAAAATTGGGGAAATGTAACTATTCATCCATAGAATACTACCCACACATATGATTTTATTGTGCATAGTACAGACTGGAACTCAAAGAAGTACAAGGAAAAGCCTTTGTCCACAATCCACCAGTAAAAATACCTTCCCTGTTACTTTGGATAATGTTCTAACTCTAAATAATAGACCAAGAAACAGAAACAGAAAGTTGAAACTTGAATTCTATCCTAGGGGGGACTGGTTGTGAATATTATCAGTGTTACACACCATACCAAGTAATTCTAGAGAATGATTAAATAACCATAAGTATAATCATTGTTTTCCACACTGGTGATTACAAGCTCCCCTCCTTAACCTAAGTCTAGTCAGGCTTCTCTAAGCCTTCTAGACCTCGACCTGGTGTTCAACTCTGCACAACCTGGTTGCAGCAAGAATCTTGCTAGCTCAGTTTAAAGAGAATTCTTCACTCTTGATATCTGATTGTCCAGATTTTTGATTAAATTTCTCATCCTCCATCATCCCCTAGGTGAAATCTCATCACCCTAGCCTTGTCCTCAACAAAAATCCTATCAAATTGGTTTAGTCAGAATCCCTCCTTATCCCCAGTGTTTTCTCTTAGTGATTTTTCCATCCACTGCCCCCCCCACCCCATCCTCCTTGCTCCTTAGCTGTAAATCCCCTCTTGTCCATACTGTGTTAGTATCTGGGCCCAGTTCTATATTGAGATCTCTTTTCCCCTATTGCAATACTGTTTGGATTAAATCTTTTGCCACTTTTCTGTTCAATTTTGATTTTTCTTTGACAGCAATACATAGTACAACTGGTTTGAAACCTGTTTGAAAACTAGCTTTATGTTTTTGTACAGGTCATTTAATCTATCTACAAAGTGAAGACACTATATTTGTCAAGGTCCAGATAGTACAATAGAGTTCACAACAGGTAATTTAATAGAGAATTTAATATGGGAAACTCCTTACAAAGGTATCAGAGGAATTAAAAAGCCAGAATGCAGGATGGTGGGCAACTCAGAGGTTTCCAACAGTGGGAAGTCACTTCCCCTACAGAGGCTCATCAGAAAGGGAAAGGGCTAAGCTTTAGAAGCTTGAGCACTTGAAGACACAAAGCCACTGTCTGAGGCACCACCTAAAGCAGTGACAGATGAAAGATGCCCAGGCTTTTCCCTCCTCCACAATCCCAATCTCACACCAATAGTTCATTCCCATTGACAAACTTAACAGTAAGTCAGATAAGAAGGGAGTCAGGACATTTAGATTTCAGAAACCAGCCTCTTGTTTTTTGTTGTTGTTGTCGTTTGTTTGTTTGGTTGGTTGGTTGGTTTTTGTTTTTTTCTGAGACAGAGTCTTACTTGGTCACTCTCAGTAGAGTGCTATGTCATCATAGCTCACAGCATCCTCAAACTCTTAGGCTCAAGTGGTTCTCTTGCCTCAGCCTCCTAAGTAGCTGGGACTACAAGTGCCTGCCACAACACCTGGTTATTTTTAGAGACAGGGTCTCACTCAGGCTCAAGCTGGACTCAAACTCCTCAGCTCAAGCAATCCACCACCATGGCCTCCCAGAGTGCTGGGATTACAGGTATGACCCAGAAATTAAACTCTTGTAATACAGAGAGAATCAGAAGATAGGAAAGAATGTGTGTGAGGCCAGATAGACAAATGAACAACACAGCCATGATTGTAGATAGATGTTAAATGTGTAATATTGAACCAGCACACAGTCAACATTCAGAGAAGAATAGCTGTTTATATTATTGAACAACATACCAAAGTGCCACAAATATATATACACATTTTAAGAGATGTTATCTATGTGTTACTTTTCAAAGGGGAATGAAAAGTAGCAATGTGTAGCATGATATTTACTCAAAAGATGGTGTTAATGAAATAACTGTCTTTGCACAAAGAGGACAGTCAAAGAAATTGATTGAAGCACAGTTGTTTAAGGAGCACAAGCCCATTCTGAAGTGGTATTTGAAGTTCAAGAACATTGTGAAAGTAGAATGACAATGGAGGCATGAGTATGACCTTAAGGGACATGGTGTACCATAGAAAAGCAGCTATACTTCGGGAAGAAATTGAAACAGCGTGTGTCACGAAAAAATGGACACTTTGGTCAACATTGCTAGAGCTAATTGGTCTTTCCAGATTCTTATTATTCCCTTCTTTATCCATGGAACTCCATTAGCACAGCATACCTTTCTTCTGTCTATACTCCACTTACACATGTGGGAGGACTGACATGATCCAGTGACTGTAGGGGAATCCATCTATTTGGAGGTTTACATTTCTTGATATTATATACCGCTTTCTATATTCCAAGCACTATTCTAGGACCTTTGCAGATGTTAACACATTCAATTCTTCTAAAATTCTATGACACCAATACGATTATCCCCACTTTAAAGATGTGGACATTAAAACACAGCAAGGTCAAGTAACTTGTACATGGGCGTATAATTACTTTTAAGTGGCAGAACCAGGATACAAGCCAGTATTTAGGAAATCTGGCCCTAGAGGCACATAACAACCCTGAGCCACCTCTCCACAAATGTGGAATGTGTATGTGTATATGTGTATATGTGTCCACTGATCTATTCACTTACATAAAACACTAGAGGACCTAACTAGAATCATAAATGTGGTTATCTTTGGATAAGATTATGGCTGTTTGCTTTTTCTTTAGAAATTTCTATTATGTTTTCTGCAATGATCATCATACATTTTTTCCAGTTAAAGAAGTCATAGGAAAAAAAAATCCCTGAAATTGATTTTTGAAAACATAATAAGAATGTAACATACTTCTCATCCATGATAATGTGCTCTTAATTACTTCCGGAATATTATTCTTATTTCCCTAATTGCTTATTTTGCTTTCAATAAGAACTGTGCCATTGCCTTCTCTCCTTGCGTTCTCTTTGATTACTTAAGGTTGAAATTTAGCAAAGCAGTCTGAGGCAGCCATAACTTTCATGACGGGAAGCACCAAGGTTAATTAGAGCCCCCAGACCCCAAGAACTGTTCCTCAGAACGTCTCAATTAGCTGCATGTGGTTAAATGTCAGAATGGTATCGATTTACTTTATTTTCATTTAAATATTTATTTTGCTATAAAATATTTATTTACTTCGGGATTAGCAAATAAAGTAATTGTTTAAATTATATAAATTATTTAAACTATATAAGCTTTGGAGCTCTGAATAAATACCAAGTGAGGTGCTCAGGAACTACTTTTAATCAGATGACTGTGCATATGACTCAGCGCTCCTCCAATTTACCACTGGGCTGAATAGCATTTGTCAGCATAACGGTTTGGATCATTAGATAATTTTAAATTATCTTTACTTGTGGGCATATGCTGTTTTATTTTTGCCTCTAATGGACCATTGGCTAAAGGCAGAAAGTGTAAAGAGCACTAATGTCAACTTAGTATAACTGATCTATAACTTAGTGAGGAGCATAAAAATAGTCATGTTATAAATTTCCTGCAAGATTCCCTTCCTCTGATTTTTATATTTCATTCGTCTATGCAAATTTTTTAGCTGGTACCTCATTGTACAGTTTCATTGTTTTAAAATTAATTTTTGAAAAGGAATAACATGAGCTTTTCATACACAGAAAGTTAACATAAAACAACTTTCTAACTTCCTCAGTTCTAAAGAAAATATCAATAACTAAGCTTATTGATAGTTTAAACTTTTAAAGTAACTTAGATGTAAAGATTCCAAGCATCATAAAATCAACTTTTTCTTATTTGAACAACTTAACACTTCTAATAGACTCCAATCCGTTTTTTAGCTTATGGACTCCTAAAACCAAATATAATATAATGTTATTTTTGAATGTATATGTTAATAGTCCATACTTTTCTCTTCACATTAATTTAAAATAAAGAGTATATATCACATATTAAATAACATGACAGAGGACATAGGAAATTTGTCTTCATACTTGATATTACTAAATACCACAATTAAGTTTATAAAAACTTCATAACTGTGTACAAGCATATTGATCTAATGCAGTGATTTTCAACTGATGTGTTGTGACACACTGGTGTGCATGAGAGGATATTAAGTAATGTCATAAAAATCTTAAAGACCATTAACTAAATTATTTTTGAAACAAGGTTAAAGTACAATTTTTCTTTACTCTTTTTCATCAACATAATTTAAGTGTCCTGGAGGAAGTTTCATTATAGGTTCAAGTGTGCTATGAGATAAGAAAGGTTAACCCAAAATAAGACATTTTGATCACATGTTCTCACTTATATGTGGGAGCTAAAAGTGAACTCATGGAGATAGAGAATAGAATGATGTTTACCAGAGGTTGGAAAGAGTAGTAAGGAGGAAAGAATAATAGGAATGGTTCATAGGTACAAAAATCAAATACAAACGTTATATAGAAGGAATAAGATCTAATATTCAGTAGCATAATATAGCAACTACAGTTAGCAATAATTTAACGTATATTTCCAAATAGCTATAAGACTGGAATTGAATTGTTCCTAACACAAAAAAATGATAAATGCTTGAAGTGATGGGTAACCCAATTACCCCGATTTGATCATTTCTCATTTTATCTAAATATCACACATACTCTATAAATGTGTACAGCCATTACTTATTCACAATAATTAAAAATGAAACACTTTAAGTGGAATCATCTAGTTTTAAATGAAATTTTTTGAGAATTTATCAACATTTATAATTAACAACAATCTTTATGAATATACAGGCTGAGGAAAGAGAAGAAAATGTTGAGGACGACTCCCAGATTTCTAGTTTGATGGTACCAAAAATTGAGATAGAGACTATAGGTTGGAGAGCAGCTCAAGGAAGGAAAGCATGCTCAGTTTTGACACTTAACCTGAGGGTCACATCCAAGTGGATCTGTCCAGTGGGCAGTGAGATGTGAATCTAAAGCTCAGGCAAAAGGCAAGAGATCATTAGCAGCTCTGAGGACTGTGGCATCAAGATGCAAAAAGGCAGGTACTGTGCCTCTGGAGGGATGAAGACTTAACTGACCTATTGCTTTGAGATTCTGTAAATACAACCTTGTTATCCCGTCAGGCTCATATTTTCATGGGCCACTGGGACACAGCTGCCTATTTTCAATTGTATATTCTTTGAACATTTGCAAAACTAAATATTCTCAGTCCTATGATTATTTTTCCCTGTACTGGGAGAGCTAATTATGGATGGCACTTACTACCTCTTCACATATGGCGCTCAATGTATGTTCGTCTTTACTGTTTACATTCAACTGGCTCTCCATATACAAAATTAGCTCCTATTGTGGGAATTTTTTTTTCCTCTTCAGTTTAACTTCTTACAAATTTCTAAGATTACTTCAAGATTAATTTAAATGTAAGTTACTTACAAACTTGAAAGGTAGATGTCCTCCTTTTAAACACACTCATTGTCAGGAGTGCATCCTTTCATACCACCACGTAGTGCTTATTGTAGGATATATAAACATCCTTTTATCTTAGGGAAACACGTGGAGTTTATCCAAGTTGAAATATAATGGATGGAGTTAGTGTGACAGTAACCCGGCATACAATTTGTAACTAATTCCTGATTCTAGGTGGTGATGGAGTTGACTTTCGTATTTTGATTTATTTGAAAAGGATCCACCAAAAAGTCACTAAAAAAATAAGAATAAACTATGCTTTGTTACAGTACAGTGGATTGGCAATTTTCTGTATAGACGAACTGCAAAGCAAGAAAGATCTGATCCTGTTCAGACTGGTGGAAATATTTGTAACCTATTCATCCATCAAAGGACTGATATTGAGAATCCACAAAGAACTCAAACAAATCAGCAAGAAATCAGTGTTCAAACAACCTCATAAAAAATGGGCAAAAGTTATGAATAGAAGTTTTTCAAAAGAAGATAGTGAATAAGCATGTGAAAAAATGCTCAGGATCACTAATTATCAGGGAAATGCAAATTAAAACTACAATGAAATAATTACCTTACCCCTATCAGAATGGCCATTACTAAAAAGTCAAAAAACAATAGATGCTGTCTTGGATGCACAGAGAAAGGAATGCTTAAATACTGTTGGCAGCACTGCAAATTAGGACAACCTCTTTGAAACTCCTCAAACATTAACAGTAGACCTACCATTTAATCCAACAACCCTACAGCTGAACATCTCATGGAGCTGAAACAGGAATGAAAAAATGTCATTTGCTGCAACTTGGATGAAATTAAAGACCATTATCTTAAGTGAAGTATCTCAGGAATGGAAAATCAAACACCACATGTACCCTTTAATAAGTGGGAGCTAAACAATGATCACACATAGTCACCAAGTGATATGAAGGACATGAGAAACCAATAAAGGGAGAAGATGGGCATGGGGGGCAGGGGGATAAAAACTTATCTGCTGAGTACAATGAATGCTATTCTGGTGACTGGCACACCAAGAGCCCTGACCTAAGCATTATACAAGGTATTCATGTAACAAAAACACTTGTGCATCCTTAACGGATATTTTAAAATAAAAAGAAACAAAATTTAACATCCTTTATAGCTTCTTTTTTCTTGTGTGTGTGTGGAGAGGGATAAATCAAATACTATACATTGCGTTTAGTTGTTTCATGGATGGCGAGCAGGTTCGTTTTCTCTCTCTCTCTCTCTCTTTCTTTCCTTCCTTCCTTCTTTTTCTCTTTCTCTTTCTTTTTTATGTTTGTAGTAGGTGGGTGGGATAATCTTGACTTCACTTTTTAAAAAACATATTTAAGTCAATTATTTTATAAAATATTCCTGAGTTTATCTGATATTTCTTCATGATTAGGTTGTGGTTACACCCTTTGGGTAGGAACACCACGGAGGTATATTATGAGTCCCTCAAGTGCTTGAGACACACTGTCAGTTTTCCAATATTGGGGAGGTTATCACATAGTCAAAATATATTAGCCAATTTTCTCTGCATAAGATTATAAATTTCCCTTTATAATTAATAAGAAATTTATGTGGACATACTTAGCAACTTAATTTTCAGTATTTGTTTATAGCTTTCCAGGAGAAAATTTCTTACCAATTTTAATTGTTTACCTTTACCATCCATTGATGACTTTGAACCCATTCATGTTATATTTATTACATGGATTTGGCATTTTAGTCTAAGAAAGAGCTTCCCTTTCTGTCTCAATATTTATTTGTTCATTTTACATGGCCTCGTGGAATTTTATTTTATTCATTGGATTATAATCTATAACATCGTTTATTTGTACTCATGTTTTTTCGGTAGAAGCTTCTTTAAGCTGGTTCCTATCTTTTCTGATAAGTCCTTATTCCAGTAGAAGCTTCTTCAAACTAATTCCTCTATCTTTGTTTGAGGACTTTCATACTTTCTGGTTCCAGGAGATATTCCAGACTCGTTCATTACTTTCTGTGGTACAGCTCTGAGACTAACCCTTTCTGCAAGAAATCCTGGTTCCTTGCAGCAGAGAACAATATTTGGATACTAAGATAGAGAACTATAAATATATGTGTGTGTGTGTGTGTGTGTGTACACACAGGGAAAGGGTGCCAAAAAAGTATACGCACTTTAAGAAAGAAAAACACTGTACTAAAATTGAAATCCTATCAAATAATAATGTTTGTTAACTTGTATCTGTTATAATTGCAGAAGTCAATGTGACTTGAATTTACAATTTTAATATACATTTTTCCTTTCTTAAAATGTATGTACATATATTTTTTGGCATCCTCTGTATACACAAACACACACAAAGAAAAGGAGTTTAGGAAATTTAACCTCAAAAAATGACTCTGGTGTAACGAGTATTTTGATTTAAAGGCCCTCAGAGATGAACAGGTGTTGGAAGAGGCTTTCCTCTTTCCTTTGCATAAACCAGACAGACCTATCAGAAAGAACAATCCACTTCCCTTCCCTGATATCTCATTATATTTCAGAACAGATCAAGAATGCAACCAGACCTGGCCCAAATCATTTTAAATGTAATCCTTGCCTCTGGTCAATTTAATTTGCAAAGAGAAGAAGAATCATTTGCAAGTGAGTGTTTCCCCCATCCATTCATCCTCCCTAGCAACCATGTATTGCCCCTAAACAGAATTACCTATAATCTCATCATCCCTTCCCCTCTATCTGCCTAAGGAAGGTATGTAAAGTCCAGGACTCCACTGGGATATTAGGTGATCACTCTGTGGTTCTCCCCATGTGCACAGTAAATAAACCTCTTTCATTCGTCTGCCTTAATTGTGAATTAGTCTTTAAGCAGACCTTTGGGGGAAAATCAGAAGCTTTCCCTCACCCCACCACACACACACACACACACACACATGCAGACCCAGGAAATATATAACAATATTTAACAATGTGTAACAATAAATATAAATAGATAAAATAGACACAGGAATGTGTGTAGATATTACCATAAATTTGTACTGATACTTTAAATTCGAATCCATTACCATAGAGTACACGCTAGTTTTCCCTCTTCCCAAACCTCTCATCTCCATTCAGTATGTTTACTTCAAACCGAGATTACATAGAAAATCGTTTTCAGAATTGCTATCACTTTGAAACACAAAGCAAGATTAGTAAGAGTTCCATATTTGTTTATAGCTTTCCAGGTGAAATAAACATTCAGTGAAATGCCAAGTCCTAGGTATACAGTTCAAGGAGTGAGACAATTGAGTACACAGGTTCAGTCCATCTTCACAGGAAGATATGGACTATTTCCATCACGTCAGAAAGGCTTTTGATGGGCATCATGATTCTGAATGCTAAAGTAATCTGAGGTCTTTTCAGTATAGGTTCTTAATAGTATCAAAGAGTATTCTAACCTAAGACTTTTTAAAAACAACAAATTAATTAACAATGATAACACACTATGGAATATACAAATAAATAAATTGAGGAAAAACTGAACACACTGTAGAATATGTTCACAATTAATTATAAATAATTTATAATAGGGTTATGATATTAATTATACAAAGGAGAACAATTTAATAAGAAATAGATAAAATCTTAGGCTTATTAAGATGTTTTTCCTCTGGCCCCATCTAGATTTTGTTCCTTGCTGGTTGTATTAGCTATTTTCTTCAGTGACTCATATGGATTTGCCCTGAAATAATCCTTTTTCCTTCCTACTGAAAAAATTTGGGTTTTTTTCCCTTTTATTATTCACTTCAGATAATTTTTGATCTTGGTGTCTTTTATCAAAAAGATCTTGGTTTTCTCTAATATGTTTGGCTCTAACGTATTGTCTTAACACCATATTACCTTTGCATGTGTCTCTCCATAAACTCAACCACTTTCTTATTTTTCTAATTTAAAGTAAAAGTAAACTTCTAAAAGTGCTTACCACCTTTTCAGTTATTCTCCAGGAATGGCAAGTGTCTTTGCAATTGTCTTGTGAATGCTTCAAGTTTGTCAGTTCTGAATATTCTTTGGCACCTACTTCTGCATTCTCTACTAAACAGCAATGGAAAAACTATTTGGTATTTTTCTTGCTGTTGTTGCTGTTTTTTGTTTGCTTATTTTTGTCATGTTTTCTTATGTTGTCTTTTTTTGTTTTGTTTTGTTTTGTTTTGTTTGTTTTTTCTTCTTGGAAGATTAGCTTATAGATTGTGTTCAAGCAAAAAATTCACCCACCATTTAGCACAAACATAAGATATATTATAATTCTTCTCTTTGTTGCTATTAAACACCCTTCCTGGAGATGGCGATTGAAGATTTTGCTATTTAACTTTCTCTTACTAATTAGTGACATGGGCTACACATATTTGTACAAATCTTAATATGTTTATTTACATATTTTTTGTATTAGGAAGGGTATCTTGGCTATATTAAAAATAGCAAGTTGAAGTGTTACAGTTCTTTTAGAATTTGTCTAAATTCTAAATTCCATGTTTTTACCATGAAAAAAAAACCACAAAAAAAGAAAAAGAAATAAAGTTGATTGAATACCTGAAGAAATTTTGAGAGAAAGGTAGTTAAGAGAATGTGTGTGAAGTGACTACCACATTCTTACTGAGGAAGGTAAGCATGTCTGCAGAAAGCAAATTTGTCAGGGACATGCTGCAATGACAAGTCAAATTTAAAAGTTAAAAATAATCACCATGAAAATTAAGGAAGTCAAAGGAAAGTAAGTAAAGGAAGTGGAGAATAGCATTGATTGCTGCATCAGATTGGATAACAGTATTTGTAAAAAAGTTCATCAATATCTTTATGGGCCAGGAGCAGTAGTTCATACCTGTAATCCTGGGAGCCCAAAGGGGGAGGATTGCTTGAACTCAGGAGTTCAAGACCAGCCTGAGAAAGAGCAAGACCCCTGTCTCCACTAAAAATAGAAAAATTAGCCAGGTGTCTAAAGTCCCAGTTACTTAGGAGG
>NW_003852452.1:1477779-1479655 GCF_000181295.1 Otolemur garnettii
ATGTATGTGTTTTCCTAGAATTGAGAATTAGCAATTTGGATTTAGCAAAAGGTTTAAGGAGTAAAGAAATCGAAATATGAGGCCAGTAAGTATAGAATTGAAATTATGAAGTCAAATTTGAATACAGAAGGAAAAGGAAAAAAAGCAATACTAAAAACTCAGAGAAGATCGTGTGAGATGAAACATGATACAGGTTAAAAGTTGATTAATTGAAAAGAATACAGAGTTAAACAAATGAAATATTATTAGCAAAGAAAAATGTTCAGAAGGACTTCCTGCTGGAAATATCAGATAGGGTGTAATTTCTGGAGGCGATCAGACCACAGAAGGGTCAGGTATGTGAACTGTTGATCTAAGGAGGAAATAAAAGCCATCGAAATGGAAGAATTCTCAGAAAGGCAAAGTCAAGGTTGAAATAGTTGAACCACAAGGATATAACATTTACTTAGATTAAGCAATAAGACTTTTCAAATGTGTTATTGCCAATAATTTCTGATATATTTTATAATTAATATTTGACAAGATTGCAGGATTCTTCTATTACTATTTAAAATTCCCTGGACCAACATTTTAACACTATTTATATCTATTGTTCTCTTCCCTTGTTCCCATTTCTGATATACTTCTTTCAGATAAGCATTCATCACGTTTGACATTTGGCAAGGGCTAAGATGGTTCATATTTCCAAAATATTTCTTAGAAGCTTAGAAAGGTGATACCTCACACTAAGTGAAATAAAAATGTTATAACTTCAATGAGAGATGATAAGAGAAAGGATCCAAAAGCTCAAAGAGGTGTACATGCTAGAGTTGATATATTACATAAGGCCAAAAACTCTATCACTCTTCTGTATCCCATTGGAAAGTCCATTTACCAGACCAATATATAGAAAAGCTCAACAATGCACACCTCCATAGGACAGGCATAACATTAAAAGACTCTTATAGAATAGGGTTCTCTGATAGCTAAAGGGACAATAAAATACCAAAACAATAGAGGTCAGCAGGTAGCATTTAAATATCAGATGCAAAGTAGGCACAATTATTGTAATGATCATCAAGATTATGGTGGTAATCAGTGGGAACCAAACTGCAGGAAATTACAGAGATAGTTGTAATAGAACATGAGATGCATGCCTAGGTTCAAGACAGAGGGGTCCCAACAAATATATTACTCAATCTACACAATCAAAAGCAATCAAGGATGAATTACCCAGAGGCCAAAAGCAGCCAACTCAAATCAAATGTTACAATACCTTGTCCATTTTCACAACCTGGACCATTTTTCTGATTAGACCCATTGACTGAAGGAGAAGTAAGGTCCCTAAGAGGAAGGGCAGAGGACACCTTGACAAGTATATATGTTTTTTCCCAGCTCTTCTACAAAGAGCTGCATGTTTATTTACCAGAGTGGTACACTGAGGAAAGGGATATATGAGAACATTTAAGAACTAATATGCTGGTGGGCAAGGGACTTGAATAGAAATTTCTCTAAAGAAGATAGGCGCATGGTCTACAGATATAAGAAAAATGCTCTCCATCCTTAATTATCAGAGAAATGCAAATCAAATCAAAACTACTTTGAGGTACCACCTAACCCCAGTAAGATTAGCCCATATCACAAAATCCCAAAACCAGAGATTTTGGCGTGGATTTGGAGAAAAGGGAACACTTCTACACTGCTGGGGGGAATGCAAATTAATTCTTTCCTTTTGGAGAGACATCTGGAGAACACTTAGAGAACTAAAAATAGACCTGCCATTTGATCCTGCAATTCCTTTATTAGGTATATATCCAGAAGACCAAACATCAAATTACAACAAAAATATTTGTATCAGAATGTTTATTGCAGTCCAATTCATAATTGCTAGGTCATG
>NW_003852452.1:1480136-1485924 GCF_000181295.1 Otolemur garnettii
AAAAAAAAAAAGAACTAGTATGCTGGGTGTGAATTGAATTAATACCTACAATGCATCATAGTTATTGTAACCCTTTTTTAAAATTCTAGGCAGGTAATGAATGTCCTAGTCTAGGTCTAGCTGACACCGAGTCCATTCAGGCCACAGACAAGCATGGTCATTCTTGGTGATCCCCAATAATTAGAAGGACATACTTGGAAGATGATAAAACTCCTACATTCCTTGGCTTGTGTGATAAGAACTGTCATAGTCACTTATGAAGAACAGCAGAGTTTAAAGCTCCCCTAACAGACCAAACACTGTAGTGTTCCTTTCTTGTGCTCCATTTAAAGCACAACTCTGACCTCTGCAAAAAAAATAGGAAAACCCTGGAGGATGACAATAGATTCCCATAAACTCAGTCTAGCAGTAGTCCATTGGTAGATGCGATATCTTTTCAAGGAAAGATCATGATGATCTCAGGTACATATTATTCAACAATTGATCCAAAAAGTGTTCTTTTTATTCTTATCAGAAAAAAGATCCAGAAATTTTCATATTAATGTAGAAGGGAAAACAGGATATAATTACAGAGTTTCCTATGGTGGGAAAAGACAAGTTATGGCAAGCTTCAGTATGAGAATGACAATAGAGACCCTTAGACTTCCAAAGGCCATGCTGTCTACAACTACTGGACAAAGATGTAGTTAGTGACCATGGCCCATCAAGTGACTATGCGGTCAGAGTTTCGGCAACCTGTCAGAAGATAGGATTGATACATTTAGTATTAGGTGCAAGTAGATTCAGAGGGCAGAAAAAATAATCTACCTGAGCATGTAGACCAGACTCCATGTCATCCACCAGTGTTGCACCTACATCTTTTCTTTAGATCATTCTATAGCATTAGTAAAGACCCTTAATCTCCTCTGGCAGAAGAAGGCTGAACTTGGTTTGCAAATGAGTGAGCTCACTGGGTACAAGCCAAAAATGAATTACTGCTGCTCTACAATCCCACTCAGGGGTGGTCTGAAAGACAAAGATGACACTTTTCCCAGTAAACAGAGGCAGTGTGCCCTATCATCCACTTTGTATGAAAACAGAAGTGACCCAGGGTGAAAATGAACACAAATCAAGAGCAATGACAAATGGCCTGGCTATTTAATCAGTCTTACAGAATAGGAATAGAGGGTCTGGGAGGATGAACTGTGTGGATAAATGTATACTCTGATGTTTGCACAATGTGAAAATTGCCTAATGACACGCGCATTCTTCAGAATTTATCTGTCATTAAGCAATGCATAATCAAATCTAATGTAAAAGGAATACTTTTCTAGATCTTTGATGGATAAGAAGCTTTAGAAGGTGTGATTGCCAAATTTACCAAATTTGCAAATTTACTAAAACTTATTATAGGAAATATTATTTTAAATAAACATTCTAATTAAATACATTTTATTTATTTTATTTCATTTATTTGTTTATTTTTTGGAGACAGAGGCTCACTTTGTCACCCCTGGTAGAGTGCCATGGCATCATAGCTCACAGCAACCTCAAACTCTTGGGCTCAAGTGATTCTCTCACCTCAGCCTGCCAAGTAGCTGAGGCTACAGGTGCCCACCATGATATCCACCTATTTTTTTTTTTTTTTTTTTTTTTTGAGATAGAGAGAGATGGGATCTTGCTCTTGCTCAGCCTGGTCTCAAATTCCTGAGCTCAAGCAATCTGCCCACCTCAGCATCCCAGAGTGCTGGGATTACAGGTGTGAGCCACTGCATCCAGCCATTAAATACATTTTAAATAGTAGATTCTCAAAGAGCTGAATCCTAAGCATTTTGTTTGTTATGAATATTTTCTACTGAATAATACCATATATAAACTGCCTGTATTTTAATATATTCTAGACTAGAAATATATTAATAAGGAACACATTCTAATAAAATGGTATTATAAACATAATCAGGAAGAATAACTAATTGAATGCATTCTTATTTGTGAAAAACATTCATGAAGAATACAATTAGGAAGAATGCACTTATAAAGAACATATTCATATAGAATATGTTATTCATTAGGTTCTTGAACATATTTGAGAAGAAAATATTCATATTCATTTAATATAGTCAATAAAATATATTTATGGAAAACCATATACAGAATCACTTAGTATGTTCATGCAGATTAATCCTTCAAACAGTATCTTTGGTAAACTAGTAAATTTAGTACAGGCTATTCCACAAGTAGCTTTCAGTGCCTGGGTCTTTGAAGAATTCCCTGGTTTCAGTGGAACTATGGTAAGAAAGTTATGCAGAAGAGCAAACACATTAATAGTTTTACTGAGCTCAAGATACAGATCTAGGGTTCATTATTATGTCCTAAAGAACATGCATTGCCAGCATATGCAGTTCCAATCACACCATAATTGCCAACTATGTGACTTTATATTGAGAAGATATGATCCCCTAAAGAAAACATGTGGAACAATGACTATCTCTTATCCCTGCTTTAGCAAAAGCCACAGGCATAGCTACCTTCCCAGCAGCAACTAGTCATAGATTCCAAAGCAATTCCCCTTTGACTGGATTTTGACCCATTATGTGACCCTACCTCCAGCATCATCAGGTATTATAAACCCTAAATTTGCAAAGATAGAACTGAGACTGTCGCTCTACTTCACTGTAAAAGCAGCACATAGTTTGCATATACTACATTTGGAAACAAGATGAGCCAGCAAGCTATCAACAAGCTATACTGGCAGTAATAATAGTTTCATTTGTATTTTATGGTAATTGCCAATGTAAATCCTCCTACATAATCCACCTCCATTCCTTGTGGGACACTTAGTAACATGACTGATGCCAAGTTGAGACTTATTTTGAACTATAGGAAAAAAAAATCCACTATTTATAGCTCATCTCTCAAGATGGCACCATTTTGTAAGATGCAGCATGTTTTAACATAATTAGAAATTGTAATTGGTAATTTGAATTGGAAAGAAATTGTTAAAAGGGAAACAACTTCAAAGAAAATTTGCTTAAAACTTCACTGTCAACGAATGTGCATTCAACCAAGTTGATCCTCGTGTTCCAGGGCAATTTGTTTGATAGCTACATGAAGTAAAAAAGCATATCAGGTACTGAAGTGGAGCGGTAGGCTCGGGCTGTCATCAGCTCTTCTGTTTGCAATAATCGTCTGTGCTTCGCTGATAGTGTGTATTACGGCTGGTCAGGCAGGCTTACTGTTTCATGTCACATTGTTTCTGCTAACAATATTTAAGTTTCCTTATGTCCCAGAACTATGTCTTTGCCTTATTTTCACACCCACAAAGCCTACTGTAATGCTGAAGCTGAACATTTATTTCATAAATATTTCACTCTAGGTAGTATGATTCAAGAGCTCTCAACCAAATCAAACATAACTAGAGGAATGACTGGTCTCCTTTTCTGTAACCTGCCTTCAGATTGCCAGATTGAGTGGGAATTCACATAAATCACCTCCCATCCCTAGGCCCAAAGCTCATTGAGAATTGTATCGAGCCACATGACTATTTTATATCTTTGACTCTCAATTCAACTACTTTTTGTTTGAGATAGTTGATTACCATCAGAAAAAAAAATTACTTTATTCCATATTCCAAATGAAATTCCACAGGAGTTCTAGAAAGAATTTTTTTTGACTATTTATAGGCGATGATGAAGGGAAAGAAGGACCTTTTCCAACATAAAACTAAAGGCCGAATACCCACATTAAAAAGTTAAAATTTAGAGCGACAGCCAAGAAAAAAAAAGACTATTAATAGCAAACAAAAATCTGGAGAGAACTGAATCATCTAGGACAAATTTAATAGCCTTGCATAAACAGCCCTTGCATATCAAAAAGAAAAGATAACACCAATGGAAAATACAGGCAAAAAATAGAAACAGATTTACAAAAGAATAAATATCAAGCCAAATAATGAATTCTAATGTGATAAACTTAGAACTTTTTGAGCAAATTGCTTATAATCACTGTCTAATCACTGTCTTTATTTCTTCATCTCATTACTCAACCACTATGGCTTCCAGTCAAACTACTGTGCTATGCATTCGTCATCACGATGTGCAATGAACTCAGTGTTACTAAATTCAACATCTACTTTTCAGTCTTTCTCTTTTTCCCTATCTTGTATTTTATGGTAATTGCCAATGTAAATTTGCCAAAGTAAACCACCTGCCAATTCTTGTGTGACGCTCTTAGTAATATTACTGAAGCCAAGTTGAGACTTTTTTTTTTTTTTTGTAGAAACAGAGTCTCATTTTATCGCCCTTGGTAGAGTGCCATTGCATCACAGCTCACAGCAACCTCCAGCTCCTGGGCATAGGCGATTCTCTTGCCTCAGCCTCCCAAGTAGCTGGGACTACAGGCACCCACCACCACGCCTGGCTATCTTTTGTTGTTGTTGCAGTTTGGCTGGGGCCAGTTTTGAGCCCACCACCCTCGGTACATGGGGCTGGGGCCCTACTCACTGAGCCACAGGCACCTCCCAAGTTGAGGCTTATTTTGAAAAAATTATTCTCTACCCTTGGCTTCTATGACAGCATATTCTGTGTCATCCCTTACCTTCACACTTTCTTCAAAATATCATGTTTCAATATCTCTGGGAGGTGAAATTAGGTTGATTTTATTTGAATAATTTTGCTTACATACATTGTTCTAGGTTTTTTTAATGAGCATATAGTGGGTAACAAAATTTTTTTTCTCATAAAATCACTACCAATATATGGAGAGCTTATGATGTTCCAGGCAAGATAGCTATTGTTATCTAGTGTTACAAATGAGGAAATAAAGATTTAGAGATCTTAATTTGCTCACAGCCACACAGCCTATATTCCAACCCCAATCTGTCAGCCTCCAAAGCCTTATCATGTAATGACTACAGTGTAATAACAAGGTGCATTAAATGTTTGCAACACGCAGAGCTAAGAGGCATGGAGTAAATGAGAAGTTAGCAACCATATCCCTCAAGCAGCTTAGAATAAATGGGTAGAAAATGTAGGTAATTACATGTCATGACAAATGTGTTCCACTGTGACATAAGAAATATAAGTATGGCAGTCACGAAGCTCAGGGTGTGCTGGGAAGGAAAAGCAAGCTGTCATGTTCTATTAGTACAACTTCTCAAAGTGTGGTCTATAATCCACCTGCAACATACTCCTGGACTCATTGCGAAATCTCACCCATCTTGGAAGGGTTCAGATTACCTCTAGAAGGACCATAAACTTGGTGTCTTGCTTTTTTGTTGTTTGGATTTTTTTTGACTTATTACAATACTTATAAACACTGTTACTAAAATTTTATAAGTTCATGAATAAACCATTGATAAAGAGAACATATGGTCATTCTCAACTGATCATTTGCTGACATCAGCCAATGAAAACTGAGACTCAAATTTCCCTAATTTATCTCCCCTAGAGCTTCAATATTAGTTATAATAATTAATTCTCAAATTTCTACATAACTCCTCCGGCTGTGTGATAGTTTTGGTGTGTGACACATATAGGTCAGATTCCTCTCCTTGCCACTTTCTAACATAAATTTGAAACACCCAAATGCTTATCTATAAAAGTCAACATGTGCTATTTCACAGGATTGTTTAAAGATGAGATATTGTGCAAAAATATTCTAATACAATTCCTGGCAGAAAGCAGATTCTGAATAAACATATATTTCCAAAACCTCCCTCCTTCCTCCGTGCAAGACTAACCTCACAACTACACCTGTAATCCAGTTGCCTCCTGGTCCTTTGGGGGCACTATGCCAACAATTATCTTCT
>NW_003852452.1:1486324-1501535 GCF_000181295.1 Otolemur garnettii
TCTGGGTTTTTTAGCCTTCATCCTATATAAGTTATATGCATCATGTAACATTTATACCAAACATTTATCCTTTAAACTTTCTCTTCCTTTGATTTCTAACACTACTTTTACCTCCCAAGTCATGGTGGAATAATCCCATCTTTTCCTCTGGCTCCTATGCTTCAGCATAACTCATGAATTCTGATGTTTCCCAAAATATCCTTTCTCTTAATTCACTGTTAATGCAAACACTGTCCTTGACTTATATGTCCAAAGCTTCCACATCTCCAGGTCAGACCTATTCTAATATCCAAATCTAAATTTCCAAGTGATTAAAATATAAATTGCATGAATGTCCAAAAGTACACTTTAAGTTTTTAAGCTTCACTACTAATCAAAAACATTCAACTCAACAAAAATACTTCCCTTTCTTATGTAATCCTCTGTATTTTTTTAGAATAATATCCCACGTTGGCAGTTTTAGGAATATGCAAACACATTTCTAGAGGAGAAGAGATGATTACAACTTTCTAGGAGGCAATTTGGCTCAGAAGTCTTTAACATGTGCACACACACTTCTTACAACTTTACACTGAAGGGACCTCCTACTAAAAAACAATTAGAATTTGAATAAATGAAAACAAATGTACTTTTATGGCATGCTCAGGAGAATGAAAAGAAACCTAAAATTGTGTGGGAGGGTAGGCAAAGAGCTGAAATCTGAGACGGCCAGGAGTAAACAGGAAGTAGAGGAAGTTGCCCTGGGAACAAATATGGATACAAGGCCTGGGAGCCTGTAGGCCTGAACTTTGAGTCTATCTCAAGGTTAGGGAGCTAATATGAATTTCCTATACTACCATGGACCCTCCATGGAGCTAAAGTGACTTCAGATGTTAGCAAATTCTGGAAAGTGGCAGATGCAACCAAATCTCTCTTTGGAAACATCCTTAACATCCTAAGGATCCTCACAGATTAATTTCAAAAATACATGATTTTATAAACAAATATCAACCACTGCAACCAAGAGTTCTCAGAAACAAAATAAATACTAAATTTCCAAGGAAATTTATGTGCATTATCAGGCACACAACATAAACTAACCATACACCAAATGGTTAAAAACTTTAAGAATGGATTACCTTAATAACCAAAGACTACTAAAAATAGCTAAGAAGTACTTAGAACTAAAGTAACTTAATCTTTCATATTAAAAATTTATTGAATGGGCCATAGCATATCAAATACAGGATGAAAGAAATCACTGTGACCTAGAAAATAGACCTTAGGAAACTACCCAGAATTATCACAGAAAGCATAAAATAAGAAGCCACATAATGTGGTAGTAAAAGAAAGCAGGGACCAGAATCCCACCATCCCACCACTATCACCTACAATTTCTATGACCTTGGTTCTTACTATCCGCTCTATACCTCAGTTTCTATATCTATATCTATATAGATATATGTGTATACCTATATACACACACACATACATACAATAAATATAAATACACACATACATATATACAAATGCACACATAAAAATGGTGATTTATATAAGAATTCAATTTTAAAGATATATAAAAAGCTTGGACTAAAATTAGATTAAATTAAACATTATAGAATAGATATAATTATTAATATGATAGAATTAGGCCTGAACACATACATCAAACTAAGACAGTGGTTCTCAACCTTCCTAATGCCGCAGCCCTTTAATACAGTTCCTGGTTGAGAAAGATAATAAAAGAATGAGCAGCACAGTGTTTGCAAAGAAAGAAAAGGAGAGAAAGAGAGAAAAAGGAAGGAAGAGAGGCAGGGAGGAAGGAAGAGAGGGAGGAAGGGAGGGGAGGGGGTCAGAGAAGGGAAGGACAGGGAAGGGAAAGGAAGGGAAGGGAAGGGAAAGGAAGAGAAGGGAAGAGAAAGGAAGGAGGCTGAGAGGGAAGGAGGGAAGAGAAAGAAGAATGAAGATGAGCTGTGACCATAGTAGCTGTAAAATTCAGAGCAAAATCATAATACATGACATAGAAAGGTACTCTGAAGACATTAAGAGAACAATTCACAGTGAAGATACATGTGCTATTCAATAAGTAGAGCAACTTTCAAAAAGCAGAAAATTCAGCAGAAGCAAAGACTAATACGCAGAAGCATTCAATAAGAGTTTAATTCTACTCTTACAGTCCAACACTTAGAAAAGTATAAAAAAGGATTTAGAAGACTTCAACAACATGTTAATAAACCAGATAATATGGAGATTTTTATATACGGAACTTTTATAGCTTAAAATACGCTTTTTTTCCTAGTGTTCAGGGAACTCTTACTAAAACTGATCATATATTGGATCAGTTACTAAGTAACTAAGTAAGGTAAATTTTAATAAAGTTTAAAGTAAGAAGAATATAAAAATCATTGACCACATCACAATAAACGAGGTAAGTCCACTGAGAAACATTTTAAAATGAAAACTATTGAGTTAAGGGAAAAGATAAAAACAAACAAAAATTGTAGAATTTCTCAGGAAAAAAAAAACATGATGGGTTGAATTTTGTCTCCCTTAAATCCATGTGCTGAAGTCCAGACACTAACTCAGGATGTACCGTGTTACACTGCAGATGTAATTAGTTGAGATGACATCATACTGAAGTAATTGAGACTCCTAATAAGATACTACTGGTGCATTTATAAAAGGGGCAAATTTAGTCACAGAGAGATGTACATAGGTATAATACCACATGGAAATGAACACAGAGATAGGGTGATGCGTCTACAAACCAAGGAACACCAAAAGTTCCCAGCAAACCACCAGAAACTAGGGGAGAAACACACAGCCCCTTTAGGAAGAATCGTCCCACTGTCAATTTCTGTTCTTTAAAGCATCAAGTGTCATGGCCCTTTCCCCCACACCTTTGTTATTTTCTGCTTAGTTGCCCAAGTCCACAACTAAATTATATTTAGGAGTTTCATACCTAATAGATGCTCTAAATATTATTGAATGAATAATTCAAGCATTAAGGGAGAATTAAATTAAATTATACCTCAGGTTTCTTTTAACTCAGAGATTGTTGTTGATTTATTCACACGTTATTTTGTGTTTATTGGGGTAACAATGAGCTTTTCTAAAGCTCCTCATCTGTTATGTCCGAAGTAATAAAATCTTAGAAGTCCTTGAAAATGCAAAATATTAGACAGTATAGAAAAATCCATATGTTTTAGTCAAAATAAATTCTTGGGAAACTTTAAAATATGATGATGCAAACTATTAAGTACTAAATTCTCCATGCAAGCATGAAACGAAAATTAAGCTCTAAGTAAGAGGGCTTTGCTCACACTCAGCTAGACTTTAGTGGGGTGGGTAAGGTAGGGTGGGGCAGGGTGGATTCCTGTCTCTTCACAAAACTTTACTTATATGTTTAAATCTGATAAAAGGAGACTTGAAGAGAGTGGTAGGAAAGGCATGTTTCACTCAAAGAATTTAAAATTCTTGTGCTGTATTTTAAAGGATGATAGGGAAAAAATGACAATTCTAGATTGTTCTCTAGCAAAATGCTGTGTTACAGAGATGAAGTCGTGCTAGAAAAGTCACCAAGTTTGCTAATTTGTAGCTTTTTGCATAGAAAATAATCTTAATAAGTGTCCATGGTGGAGTGAAACAGAAAAAGTATTGTTTGATACCACATAGCCCAGATTTAAAAACACCAACTTTTCTCCTCTGGAAATGTTTACAACAATGATACCACATATGGCAACAAGGTGTTTTTAAATGCATGTAGCAACATTAAAAATACCTAGAGAAAAATCAGCCATAGTTTAATACTGTAACACAAAACACTTATGATTTTTTTCCTTTTAATATGAAAATAATGTATATAGTTCCATCATCATATATAGATATTTTTGCGTTGTATATATTTTTTTTCTATTGAGATAGAGTCTCACTACGTCACCCTCAGTAAAGTGCTGTGGTGTCACAGCTCACAGCCACCTCAAACTTTGGGGCTTAATTGATTCTCTTGTCTCAGACTCCCAAGTAGCTGGGACTACAGGTGGCCGCCGCAACACCTGGCTATTTTTTGTTGTAGTTGTCATAGTTGCTTAGCAGGCCCAGGCCAGGCTCTAACCAAGCAGCCCTGCAGCTATGGGTGCCGAGCCTACATCATATATTTTTATCATTGTTCATATTTTTCAACGTTTGGTTCCCTTTTAAATTTTCATAATTAAAAGTTAATTTTCAAACATGAAGTCTATACTGGGCAATAAATAATATTGAAAATATTAAAAGGAAAACAAAAGGCAAAGTTTGTTAGGATATAAGCTAAAATACCTACAAAAGCTACAGAGGGTTTCCTGAGGGAATCACTATGTAACATTAGACTTATTTAACCATGGTAATATTAAAATGGAGGAAAAGGGGAATAAAAAGGACACAAGAGGAAAAAGAATGAGAGAGGAAGCAAAAACAGGATGAAAATATTCACATATACTTAGAGAATGGGAAAAGAGGCTCAGCACCTGTGGCTCAAGTGGCTAAGGTGCCAGCCACATACACCTAAGGTGGTGGGTTCGAATCCAGCCCTGGCCCGCCAAACAACAATGATGGCTACCAAAAAATGGCCAGGTGTTGTGGTGGGCGCCTGTGGTCCCAGCCACTTGGGAGGCTGAAGCAGGAGACTTGCTTGAGCCCAGGAGTTGGAGGTTGCTGTGAGCTGTTATGCCACGGCACTCTACCCACGGGGATAGCTTGAGGCTCCGTCTCAAAATAAATAAATAAATAAATAAAAATAAATAAAATGGAAAAAGACAGAGGGGAAATGTTTACATACTTTTCAGATTCCTACTCTCGGCTAAGAAGGCAATATTAACATAAAGCAAGCTAAATTGTTCCACAGTGTCTCTGAAAATCTAGGGCTTTTTAGACTCCAAATAACTCGGAAGCAAAGACATGAGATAGACTAAGAGATAGATGACTTTTTTTCACTTAAAGCCTACAGACTTTAAGAGACACCCTCACTCTCCATACTTCCTTCCCTTCCAGCATTCAGGTAACTACCTCTCCTTAACCCCCAAAGAGTTTAATCTCTGTATAAATTAAACTTAATAGACCTTGGATCGGCAGAAACTAACCCTGTAAAGGGAAGACATGAAACACCACATTAAAAACAGGGAAAATCATGGCTCGGCGACAGTAGCTCAAGCAGCTAAGGCGCCAGCCACATACACCAGAGCTGGCAGGTTCAAATCCAGCCCAGCCCTGCCAAACAACGACAACTACAACCAAAAAATAGACAGGTATTGTGGTGGGTGTCTGTGGTCCCAGCTACTTGAGAGGTTGAGGCAAGAGAATTGCTTAAGCCCAGGAGTTGGAGGTTGCTGTGAGCTGTGATGCACAGCACTCTACCCAGGGGGACAGCTTAAGGCTCTGTCTCAAAAAACAAATGAATGAACAAACAAAAAACAGGGAAAATCAATTCAATTTTAGATCCCCTTCCCCAGCTTCATTTTCTGTCAACTAAGAATATTCACTCCTTGACGAACATATTAGAAAATTAACTGGATTTAATGGAACCAATATATTCCATGAAATAAGAATGTAAACCAAAAAATCTAGAGCAGGATTTTTAAAACAAACGAATGTTGAAAGTATTTTTCTATATGACCACAAAGGGAAGAAACAAGTGTGCCACAATTGTAGAAAGCAACCCATTCAGAAACAGAGCAGGACAGACCATAGGAGAGACTTGCCCACCTCAGTGCAAGGGCGCAGGGAGACGGGAAGTTGGAAATACAATGGAAATGTTATCATAGAAGAGTGGTTTTACCATTCTCTGAGATAATTTGCAAAGCTAAAATAAAAAATCAAAAAAGAGGTCATTATTAATTAGAAGAAAAACAAAAGTTAGAATAAGGAAAGAAAAGTAATCATAGTATATTACTCAGTAGCGAACAGTGGCAAACAGCGTTTAGGTAGAGATAAAATCATGCACATTCATCAAAAATAATGAACCTATCCAAGTACTAAGGTAATGTCAAAAAGACACAGACGGCAATTGGAAGGAATTTCTATTGGTCTAACATGAGATCATTTTAACACCAAAAAGACAAAGGAGATCAAAATACATGATGCTAAAATAAATGGGTTTATGGGACCTAAGGGCAAAAAAGGACTCTGCTCACCTTTGAAGGATGCTAGGGAACCAGCTCATTACTACATTCTGAGAACTAGTCAGGAAAGGGAAAGAAAAAAGGATATATCTTGCCTTTCCTTTAAAACTACCTTAAAGTGACTAAATAGTTAATGAGGAATATTCTCCTGTATTGAAGAACAGCAGATAATAAATGGCAAAGGAACGACAAACTATCACTGTCTTGAAACTCCTAATAAAACAGTGATTCCAGGCAATTATGACAACCAGCAGCTGTGAGGCTAAAAGGCTGATGGAGAACTCAGACTGGACAATCCTGCAGCCATCTGAACTTACTGATGATCATTCTTAGTATTGTGAAAGAGAGTAAGCTATGATGGGCCCCGAAATGATGCCATAGAAAATAAACAGCATTTCCTGAGAAATATTCTTGGCAAAATAATAGGACCCAATCAGATCAAGACTCTAGATCAAACGAGCAATAAGTACAGAGGAAATGCAAGTGGAAAAGAAATCCAAGAGTGAGAAATTCAACACCGTGAATGACCTAATTTCTTTGATAAATCAATGGTAAGAAAAAGAAAGGAAAGAAAGTTGTAAGTTATAGTAAAAGACAGAACAACCAAATGCAGACTGGTTTAGATTCTGAGTCCAGCAAACCAATTAAAAATTTTTTTTCTAGACAATTAGAAGAGGTGAATACTGAATAAATCCCTTATTGATACTAAGAAATTTCTACGAATTTTATATTTAGTTCTAATAACTGTTTCTTGTATAAAGTGTCATAACATGAAAAATGTACATGAAATTATATGCTCTCCAGGGTTTCAAAGTATGAAAGTTATCTCTAGGACCTGTTTTAAATAATTCAGTCAGGTGGGGGGGAGCCAGTGGATGGGAATAAAAAGGAACGGTGTAGATGATGTGTTGATAGTTATTGAAAAACATTTGCAAGTTCTCACAACCAAAAGCTCAGAATGTAAATAATTATATACCTGATATTAACATAATGCAAAATTTTTATTAAAATATTGTAGAAGGGTTGGTAGAAAAGCAAAGTGAGGATGGGTGTTCAGTGCTGAATCACCATCCTCTAACAGAAGATATCAGCATACAACATTTAAAAATGTTAAATCAAGGGTACCCAAGAGAAGGAAATATTTTTGAAACATGGAGAAACAGCTAAAATAGTTAAAACGGGGAACAAAATTCAGAGGCAGCCAGAAAAATGGCGAGGGGCAGTTGATTTCACTATTACTCTTACAATACTGTTTCACTTTTTTAAACTGTGAACACATACAAATTCGATAAAAAATAAAAATCTTTTAAAAATACAAAACAGCTTTTACTTTTAAAAGTTGGGCTAAAGGCTGTAATCCATCTTAGGGATTATATCCTATCTTCAATCCCTCTCCTTCTTCCCCCTTACCTAATTCATTGCTGTATCATGTCATGATTCTGAGTAGATGTGAGCTCATTTACTTCTCTGTAACTCCTCCACCCTCACCCTGGCCCAAGGCCTCAAGATCTCCTATCTGGAATGCCAACACAGTCTCCTAATACATTTCCTGTTTTCATTCTTGTCACCCTCTGACACATTCCATACACAGTGGTCAGGTCAACCTGATGTCTTATAGGTGCAAAGCAGTGCATTTCACAGAACTTTAGGAGTGTCAACTTGGCCCACCAGAATAAACCCAAGGTCCTTAATGCAGCCCTTAGCACCCTGCACCTTCAGCCTCCTTCCTCCTGAGCGGGGATTGAGGATAGAATATAATTCATAATATGGATTATCGGCTTTTTGTCAAATCACTTTTCCCTTCATTCACTTGAACTTGCACCTGCATTCTGGCTGGTCTTGAACCCCACTTCTGTTTAATTAGCTCTTGTGCTTTGTGATTCTACAAAAAGTCACATTTTTCTTTCTATATTATTTTTTCTCTGCAGCCCTCCTTACCATGTGTAATTGCATATTTACAGGTTCACTTGCTTATTCTTCCACACACCCTAAGCTGCACGACAACAAGGATTGGCTTTGTTCACTGTCCTATCTCTGATGTCTGGAAGAATATCTTCCACAATAAATGGAATGCACTATAGGACATTTTTTCTGAAGCTGTAGTGTGCCTACGATCAGTGGGGGGAAGATCCTTGTTGAAATGCAGACCCTGATTCAGTGGTGCTGAGGGGCTTGAGATTCTGCATGCCTAACAAGCTCCGCAGTGATGCCAAAGCTGCATCCCCTTATCACACTTTGACCAGCAAGGCTAGAGAGTTTGCAAAGATAAGTGGCACTGATGTCTGTGTCTTTCCAGAGGGAGCATATGACCTGGTAATGGAGTTGTCACATAAAGAGGATCTATATCTCCACGTCCTGTCTTTGTTTTCCTACAGGAAGCATGTAAAACCTGCAGCCATTGATAACTGGAGAGATGGTGACCTTCCTAAACATTACACAAAACCAACAGAAGGCCACATCCAGCTATAACAAAACCACTCAAGGTGTTTATAAGATACCCAACTTATAGAAAGCAACTGGCAACTCAGAATACTGGAATAGAGATCCTTTCTGAAACAAAGAATCAAATAACCTAGGAGGGAAAGATGAGAATTTGAATTTCACTCTGCTCCTGAGTAGCTACGTAATCTTAAGCAAATCACTTATATATTCTGAATCTAAGTTTTATCATCTATAAATTGGGGCAAATGAGACCCATCTGAGAGGTGTAAAGATGAAGTGAGGTATGATGTATCAATTACACAACAGTGCCTGACATACGGTGGTCCTTAAAATATATTGAGTCTTCCTGTTCCTTTCTAAGGTAGAACATTTTCCTTATAACATTAATTTTCCAGGGAGTGGAATACATGTTTAAATATTGTTTGGCACCTTAACGTCTCAGAGTGAAAGGAAGGTACCAAGAAAAAAGCTGCAACAATGATGTAGATGAATACGTAGGTTAGCGGCAGGCATTTTGGTCTAAATGGATACTAGATTATGAATCAGAAAAGCTTAGCTTCAGTCCAGGGTTGAGCACTAACTAGATGGTTGATGTTGGATAATGTGTAATATCTCTGGACATTTATGTCACTTCTAACTCACTGTATTCAGTGTGCAAAACACATTATATCCACGCAGGAAATCCAGTATCCTTCTAAATCCTCTGTTGTTGTTTTTTTTTCTTTTAGGGGGGATATCAGTAAATTTCACAGAACCATTTAAAATTGTTGAATCATTGAATAAGTAAAAGAAGGAGTGGAAACAAGTCTGTTTTTTTCCTCCTAAAATCTCTACCAAATACCCTCACCCTATAGTACTAAACTTTTAAGAAGTATATGAAATCAATGAACTTAATTTTTCTACTTGGAGAATTCCATTTTTGTTTTTAGATTCCACAGACATACACATTTTCCTTGATAGCCGGAGTTTCTTTTAGTTGCTATAAATGATATTGAGTTGTCGAATATAAGAAGTATTATTTTAAAATGTAAAAAGGGAAAGAACAATTTAGACAAACTGTGCAAAAAACAAATTATTTTAAAAGGCAAGCTACAGGGGAAAAAATATGTTCTTTCAAAATAATTATGATATTTCTAATAATTGATGGGAAAAATCATCAAAAAGCTGCCTGAGTATGTATAGTTCTGTATCTCTATTTAAATGCTGACAAATGAATTTTTGGATGTAAAATTATTTTTTTATACCTTTAACCCTCCACCATGAGTTCACTGTAAATAGTTTTTGATTTCTCTCTATGTCCTTTTATTATACACTTTGCCCTTATATATCAAGTAATTTGTGTACATGATATTAAGCCATGGGGGTCATTTGGACTTAGGTGTAGCCCCTCAAAATCTCTGGCTCAGTCTCTGCATATACTCACATTTCTTGATATTCTAAATCATTCCTTTTTATCAATTCCTCACTATAACATACATTTAATTCTTGAAAATTCACCCATGTCTTACAAAGAAGGCAAGTTCAAACTCCTGCTGTGTATGACACACCATTAACTGCACAAGGACACTCTGTATTTGCTACGTTAATATTTACTGATGAGTTAATGTAATAATTGCCCATCTGTTCCTGCTGCCTATGAGGCATTTTCTATCTATAAGGATGGAAATTAATGACAGGGACTCTCTGAGCCACCTGACATCAGAGCTGCAAAGGATGTGAAAGGTATATAAGAGGTAGATACTAGTTGGCAAATGAGGGGTAAACACTCCAGTGGACACGAGCTGGAGCTCTTTTCATGAAGCTCTCCTACCATTGAAGGCATTTGCTCATATTGCTGGCACGAAAACATTAAAAGGTAAAGAATTTAAAGTAAAGTAAAGAATTACTTTAAAGTAAAGTACATTGAATTACATTAAAGTAAAGAATTTCCTATTTCTGGGAAAGTGTTATTTATCTCGGAAACTTGGATATGTAAACTTGGCGTTAAATGTATGATTTACATGAAAGAAAGGCTAAGGGGATAATGTATTATGATATCAAGTTCAGATTATTTAGAGAAGGAAATTGGGAAAGTAAAAATTTAGAAACTATTTAAAAATTGAACAGTATTAAGGGACTGCTATAGCAATACAAAATATTGATTGGTGTTTGTAAATTATGTACTAAGGTCTTTTTTTAAGTAGGCTCTAATTGAAAATGACATCTATTAGAACTCTAGGAAATTTTATGATTTCAGGGCTGGTTTATTCTTTTCAAAAACTTTGAGACGCGATGTGCCTTGTGAAGCTACCAGTAGTCCTCATCGTGCTGTCTGTTGCATTAAACCATCTGAAAGCCACTCCTTTGGGAAGGTTAGTAATTTTAAAATCCTGTTTCTTTTATAAAATTTGAAAGATCGAATAACACACTACTACATAACTAATAGCCCTTCTGCCGTTAGATTTCTGACTAAATCGTGTTTAGGAACATTACTTTAAACTGTTCCATTGTTCCTTGAATTCTGTGTTCTTTAAAAAATAATGCCAGTGGCTGATAAATCTCTCTGATGGAACTTCTGACAGACAGGAATGGATAGTTCCAGTTTTCTCAAGAAATATGCTGATGGAACTTAAAGGGGAAAAGCCAGAACATGAAGCAGGAAAACCCAAAAGGTAGTAATTTTACTCTATTGATCGGACACTGAAATAAACTGAAGAAACTTAAGTAAAGCATACATTTTATATCAAGTAGAATTTTATTGTGTCTTTATATAGATTTTTGTTCTTCTCAAGAGGCTCTGGAAAGGGGCAAAAATTTTGCACCTTTTGAAAATTGAATGTATAGAAATACTCAGAGGAGAAATTTAAGTTTTTAAGAGAAACTTAAAAGAACTAGTTCAGAAGCCATTTGCTATTTGTTAAGTGATTCATTCTACTTTTAATAATTCCGTTAATTAGACACAATCATAAAAGGCTATTTTTCATGAGATTACGTCTAAGCTGCTATAAATGTAAATTAATCCTACTTGGAATTATTTTCTGAAGGTACCATGGGCACAGGATTTCCTAGGGAGTTTTACTATGATGAGTTTCGTGTCATTTGAATGCTAATTTTAAGTAAGTCTAAAAACTATGTCAGATGAAACTGTCCACAGTACAACTTTCAAACAAAAACTCTTTGAAACTATAATTCTACATTTATTTAAAAGACTCTGCCTACATTCTAAATAATATAATGAAGTGTTTTTTTTATGTCTCTCAGTTTTGCTCCATATAGTTTTTGAGACTGAAATTAGACATTCTTTACCACCCAAAAGAATTATGTTCATTTTTTTTAACTTGGTTGATTTAATCATTCTACGATGTAAACATACATCAAAAAATCCCATTGTACTCCATGAATTTATCTATAATTATTACTTGTCAATTTAATTTTTTTCTCTTAATTTTTTTATTAAATCCTAACTGTGTACATTAATGCATTTGTGGGGCACAGTGTGCTGATTTTATATACAATTTGGAATGCTGACATCAAACTGTTTAACAAAGCCTTCACCTCACTTAATTAGTGTTAAGACCTTTATACTCTACTCTTAATAGATTTGACATGTACCCTTGCAATATACACTTAAGTTCATTTTTGAAGAGTGTGCTTTAAGTCATGTCAGAATTCTTTCTCCTTAGAATGACCATCTTGTCTTTGTTTTCCTTTGAAGGTTTTTTTGTTGGGGGCAGAGGCCCACAGCAATGCGTGAAGATTTCTGAAACACTCAGACATAATAAATAGCAGGAAACATCATCACATTTTCTTTGTCATTTCAGGGCTTATCTAGTTACAGGTTGTCCTTCTCAGAACTGACTGTAATTTTCAATTGGCTTTTTCATGGCTAAAAATAACTTTAAAACTGACATGAAGTTTCTTATAAGAACAATTGAATGATGATGGGAAAATTCACAGCATTACCTAGTATGTTTGTCTGTATCTTGATCTTTTCTTTCGTTAGACATAGTCATTTGCTAAGCACATTTACTCCAGGTGCCCCTATGGCTGTTCCCTTATTATGAGGTGAATTTCACCTCATAGAAATAGAATAATAGCAAACAATACTTATTATCAAATTATTTTCATTCTAGCCTCACAATCTTTTACTTCGAATTATTATTAGAAATACTTATAAAACATTTCTTCAGATTGCTTTTAACGTGTTTCCTGAAATCAGTATGTTTGGTCATTTTTTAAAAGGGGTCTGATGTATCTATCATCCTGAGCTGACAGATCACATAATATTCTATAACTCTTATAAAAAGCTAAGAAAACCTATGTAGAAAATGCTTCAAATTTTAAACTCCTTAGACAAACAAAACTAATGTCGATTTATATCATTTCTTCATAAAATTCAGCCACCCCATTGGAGATTTTTTTTCAACTTTTATACCTTTATGAGATGAAATTAAGAGGTTAACAAACTGACTTTACAAACCATATCAAAAAATAGTTGCATTACTTTAGGCTGAAAAGCAAAAGGATCACATACTTTCCCACTACCAACTTTTTTATGCCCTGCTGTAAATATCTGCCTGGAGGATAACCAGAGGTAGTTAAAAATTTAATTAAATAGGTGCCAAGCTGTTATCACTAGGTGTTCCCTATAAAAGCCCAGGCATCTCCCCTGATGAATGTGAAGATCCGGGAGCAGGGACCCATTTTAAAACCCTTGAAAGACATTAAAAAGAGACAATTTAAGAGTTATAGTTTGGCTTCTTGCCATTGCTTAAACTCTCTTAAAGTCAAAATTTCCCTGTGTACATGTGTCTCCAAATTTTAATGGTTGCCACTGGCTAGGCAGGTAGACAGGCTTTGTCTGTCAAGGAGGGGAAATGCCTGCAAGCAGGGATGCAATGCCTTTCACTAAGCATTTCAGCCATCTTTTTTCATTCTAGTGATTCGTTTGGGTAGAATCTTATATATGCCGAATAATACATTTAAATGAAATAGCTCTCATCTGAATATGCCATTCATATTCCAAATAGCTTTCACCTAATAGACTACTGAATTGAAAAGCAATTTCACAATTAGGAAACAAACATAAAAGCTCTTACCATTTCTTTTAAATAGAATGATGGCCTTTTTAGCTAATTTAGAATAATTTTAAATCCTAGTACTGACCTTCCAACCAATTATCAAAGTACCACTCAGCCTTTAGCATATTGAGTATTTCATTCATACTCTGCTCCAATTCTTTGCTAAATATTATCTGAGGACAGTTATCCCCTTCGAAGCTTCTCAGTTTGAACCATAGTTTAAGTTCGAGGTGTTTGGGCCAAATTCCAATTCTTGCTATTTTTCAGGATAAGTTTGCCTTTCAAAATGTAATGTCCAGTGTATAGAATTACTAGGTCAACCCTTAAAAGCTTTAAGTTGTTTTTTTTAAGTACACACTGGTCATGTTTTCTATACCTTCAGAGAGAAATAGCTGAGCAGATAGTGTGAATAAGATTGATACAGACCAAATAATTAGGTCCCAAGGTGGGTTTTCTTTGCCTGAATAATTGAGTTTGTCAGTATACACTTACACTCAACAAGTATCCATTTCACCTCATGTTGTAATAGGAATTTTCTTTATGTGAGAGAAAATGCGGGAATAGAAAAGTAAAAAACAACCGCTAAAGTTTACAAAAAATTTTAAAACATTTATTCTTGGGCTATTTCTGAACAGACATAGAGATAATACTTCCTACACACACACACACACACACACACACACACACACACCACTGAGAGAAATCTGCTGCATTTAGCCCCCATTAGGTATATCTTCTGGACATTCACAACTGGATCACTTGTGACTTTACATTTACCCTAATTTTCACAGATATTTTGCTCTCTATGGAGCTGAAAACTAAAATATTTCCCTACTAATCAGCAAAGAAGAAGCAATGCTATTACTCTGCACCCATTTTCAATACCATTTTGAAAGCACATTGAAAAAAAGGTAGTAGAAAAAATACAGAGTTGATATAAATAAATGTTTAAAATAGAAAAGTGAGTTAAAATTCAAATGAATTATTTAATCCGTGGTGTTGATTTCTGACTTATCTATATTATTATTAGATAATTGTGCCAGGTGGCGAAAAATGTGAATATTAATACAACTGATGTAAGAAGTCTTTTAGTTTCAATATTAACCTAGTCCTATCATTAAAATTTTTAATGGCATAGGATCCAAGTGGCTGGCAGGAAAATGCTAATGCTCATGGAGTTAGAATAAAGAGTAAGAAAACTTGGGTGGCACTGTGGCTCAAAGGAGTAGGGTGCCGGCCCCATATGTCAGAGGTGGCTGGTTCAGCCCCAGCCAAAAACTGCAAAAAAAAAGAGTAAGAAAACTCTCACACTGCAATAAAGTGCCTGAACAGGTGATCCATTTGATTCCTGGTGAGACTTTATAATACCTAACATTCTCTCTTTTTACTTTATTTTACAGTACTAAGAACATGTAACATGCGATCTATTCTTTTAACAAATTTTAAGCATACAAGACATTACTGTTACAGGGAGGAGGGAGGGAGGAGGAGGGAGAGGGGAGGAGGGAATGGGGGAGGGAGGAGGATTGGAGGGATCACTTCTGAGGTTTATCTTACAAGGGTACAAGTGAA
>NW_003852452.1:1501801-1510878 GCF_000181295.1 Otolemur garnettii
AAAAAAAAAAAAAGACATTACTTTTTTTTACAGGCTCAAGTTTACAGCACATCTCTAGAGTTGATTCATCTTGCTTAACTGAAAATTTTTGTTATTTTTGATTAGTAACTGCCTATTTGCTGGCATGGCCAGCTCCTAGTAACCATCATGCCACTCCTTGAATCATGAATTTGATTTTTTTTTTTTTTGCAGTTTTTTTTTTGAACCTGCCACCTCTGGCATATAGGGCTGGCACCCTACTCCTTTGAGCCTCAGGAGCCTCCCTTGATTATTTTAAGTACCTCGTATAAGTGGGATCGTGTAACATTTGTCTTTCTGTGACTGTCTTACTTCATTTACCTATGTTGTCTTCAAGGTTTATCCATGTGATTCCTGACATTTCTTCCTCAACACTCCTGAATCAATGCTCTCAAGGAATTTAACAGAAATCAACTAATTCTGTTGGAAATATTTGAGAAATGAGTATTTTTTAATTTCTACATATTCCAGGTTACAGAAAAAAAATTATATTCTAATCCTTTTTATATAATGAAAAATAAATTTATCCACAAGACTTAAAATAATATAGGAGAAAGACACTTTACTATTATTTATTATCTGTGATGAATTGTGAATTTCCTTGAAGAGGGAATTGTATTGGGACATGCAACGTTACTATCAGGGGAGTTGTTATATAATTTCCCAGTGATAAGGGATTCTGTGACTTCCACAAGGTGTCAAAAATATCTGCAAAAAATATGCAAACCAAAACACTGAGTTACTTACATGATTTCTTTTAGTTTTGATCAGTCTGAGACACTTGGACGTGTCTCATACTTGGTGCCACATGGATGTATCCAACCGTTTCTAAGTCCCTAACCTTTTGTATTTGCTTAATGTCACCAGTCATCAGGTGGAAAAACGGAAATGCAACACTGCCACGTGTGCCACACAACGCCTGGCAAATTTTTTAGTTCGTTCCAGCAACAACTTTGGTGCTGTGCACTCGCCTACCAATGTGGGATCCAATACATACGGCAAGAGAAATGGAGTTGAGGTTTTAAACCAAGAACCGCTGCATTACCTACCCCTTTAGAGATGGATGTACCCTGACAGTTCTTACTGGTTCATGTTCAGATACACGTAATTTCCTGTATACTTTAACAGTGCCTTTTTCATTTCTAGTGTGAATATGAGTCTGTGTATCCTATGTTTGTTCCCAGTGCATATGCACAATCAAACAATTGTTTTGAATAGATCACTCATTAAGACCCCATTATAAAAAGACAATTTTAAAACAAAATGTTCTTTCTATAGATTTTTACTTTAAGAACAAAAAGTTATTTTCTTAGCCATATGATTATGCTCTGAGAAGACAAAATGGTAATTTGAAGCTCGGTACATTGTAAACAGCTAATAGTAATTATTCTAGAGATTAGGAAACCAGTCATTGTGCATACCCTTGTTAAGTTCTTTTTGTGTGTTAGATTTCTGAAATGAGATGCTGTTTAAAAAATAAACACATAGGCTCGGCGCCTATAGCTCAACCGGCTAAGGCGCCAGCCACGTACACCTAAGGTGGCGGGTTCGAATCCCCAGCCCGGACCCGCCAAACAACAATGACGGCTGCAACCAAAAAATAGCCGGGCGTTGTGGCGGGCGCCTGTAGTCCCAGCTACTTGGGAGGCGGAGGCAAGAGACTCGCTTGAGCCCAGGAGTTGGAGGTTGCTGTGAGCTGTAATGCCACGGCACTCTACCCAGGGGGAAAGCTTGAGGCTCTGTCTCAAAAAAAAAAAAAAAAAATAAAAAAAAATAAACACATAAAATCCTGTTTCTGACTCAATCAAAATACTCTTTAAAAATTTTATTCTTTGTTATATTTGCTGGTATTGAGGGGTTATTTAAAAATATGAAAGCAGTTGTTTCCATGAGGGTTTCATTGTGTATCATCAGCAGTGAGCTTTTATTAAATGAATGTGCCCTTTATTCTGTTTAAGTGGCTTTTAACAAACCTCAGTCATATTCGTATTCAGGGTATTGCCAAAGCAACTTGTGTTCTATTAATCATGTCTTCAATTAAAATACCACAAAATTCTGGAAACTGTGTGCTGTATGGCAACTTATTTTCTTTGTTATCCAAATTTTGGAATTTTTCTGGCAGAGGTTATGTGCAGGTGATGCACTTTTTGTGATAACAGGTACAATGCTGGGCATAAGACAAAATGCTTTGCTTTAAGCCAGTTTCTTAGAGTTTCTGCTTTTCCCTGACCGTGAGTTAGGTACCCCTGGAAGTAGCATTAATTTATTTAAACGTCTACCATCCTCATTATAACATTTCTAAAGGCACTCATCTTGTATTTTCTAAAACATAGAAAAAAGAAGCATCATAATCTCAGTGTAATAAATTTTATGCATGAATTACATATTGAAATAAATAAATGAATATATAAATTCCTATTTGTGGTGTTCAACTGTTGGCCCTTCAAAGCGGACTCACACCCAACATTTCAAATTGAATAAGATATAATTAAATTACACTCTCGTGCTTATTTAAAAATTTTCCCACAATAGTCTAAATAAAGTTTTATTGTGTATCACACTTATATACAGAGTGTCCATACAGTGGACACAAACTTTGTGGACACTCTCTATAATATAAATACATATAACAATACGTATTTTATAATATAGGAACCAGTATAATTCAAAATGTATATAAATATTTTTTGTTTATAAATATACATACAGGTTTTTATTTAGCTTTATAATGTATTTCAACTCTCTAACTTTCAAGTATTAACAAAATCTTAATGTATGCATTGTAATGATGTTCAAAAGCATTCTATATGATAACACACAATTACAAAGAATTAAACAAGAAGGATTATGTATAGTAATCTAACAACCTCTAATACTAAGGATTAGAAATATCAACTAGAAGACTTTTGGGAAGGAAAGAAATTGCTACATTGCTACAGCAGATATTAACTGTAGATTTTATTCTGAAATTTATCCACTCAATTTCTTATCAAAGGGAAACATTTAAACAAATTCAGCATTATCACTTTAGTTATATTGGTATTTGCAGGTCAGTAAGAAATCTAAATATATAAGGTTATGAAGTTTGCTGAAGAACTTTATCTGGTTTCTCACAATTACCTTGTGAAGATAATAATGAGTGTAACTTGATTAAGGTAATTGGAGGCACCAACAGTTAAGATTTTGGCGACTAAATTTATCCCAATCTTTTTCATCTGCCTATGGTATATGAAGCCCTGGGTACCATTGAGAAACCTAAGAGTGAGTTAGTTAAGCTTCCAAGAACTTATTTGCTATAAGTACATGCTACCAATATATTTTATTGAACATGTAGAAATACAAAGGATTTCTTTCTGTTCCATCTTGCTATACAGAGTCAAAACAAAGAATGTATTTATTAATACCATGTATTAAACATATAGAAAATCTCTTGAGCCTTGCAAGAAGACATAATGCAACGAACTTCTTGCTTTTCTGTATAGTATGTATCATTACCAGGAAATATTACACTTAAAGAACTCCTTTTAGTTGAGGGTAGAAAAGCTTTGTAAGCACAAAGATTCTTTGGTTAATATGCTGCTAGAGTATAGACTAAGGCTTTTAATATCAAGTAGGACAAAGTCTTCTTTTCCTGTTCATTATCTCCCTGTCACATACACACTACCCAAAGCTATGAAACAATCTTATTTATAGTCAATGAATCTGTAATAGACATTATGAATGCTCTCCAATCTCCTTCCCGCCCAGAGCATGTAAGAATTTCAGCTCAGAATGCAATTTCAGTTCTCAGCCCCCTTGCATTCAACTGGGGCCATTGTGGCCAAATGAAATATTAGCAGAAGTGATGTGTGTCACTTTCAGACAGACTCAGGGGTTAAAAGCCTATATGAAAATTTTCAGTCTTTCTCTTTCATCGGCTGCTGCAGTTACTGAGGGGGAGGCTTTGCCCCCGAGTAATTACATGGAGAAGGATGTTCCTCCTGGTGTGTTTGGACATAAGATATAACCATGAAATTAACCTCTGCGGTTTTATTTCTACAGCCTAACCCATAATACATATTCAAAATCAAACTTTTCATCCTACTTTCCAAATCTGCTTCTCCTGCTAACTTCATTATATTTAATAATAACATAGCCATTCTTCCACTATAATTCAGCCTTGAAATCTTGGCATTATCTCTACTACTTGCTCAAATTTTTTGTTTCACATATTCAAATCAATTACTACAACATATGTGTGTGTATATGTGTATACTTATATGTTATAGTAACTGATTTGAATACGTAAAACATAGATGTAAATATAAATATATAAATATATATATATACACACACACATATAAAAAAATGCACACCCACATACATATATTCTAAAACATGGTTGTCCAACCTTTTTTCTTTCCTGCCATACATGGGAGAATAAGAGTTGTCTTGGGCCACACATCTATACACTAACACTAACAAAAGGTGATTAGCAAAAAAAAATGGCTAATTCATACTTTTCATGATATTGGACACTATAGGTAAACAAAAAAAAAGACTTCGTAAAATCAGCATGTGGCCCACAGACTGCAGGTTGGACACCCCTGTTCTAAAGCCTCCTGTTACTGTAATAAGTTTCTCTTTTTTTACCCCATCAACAATATAACTCTGGCCCTCTTTGCTACAACAGTCTGCCAATAATGCTCCCACCTCTGATTGTTTTTTCATACTTTATGCCAATAGCAGAATAAGTTTCCAAATGCAGATTTCTTACTATGTACCGTTTCTGCACAGAAGATCATAAGGTCTTGACGTTACCTACTAAAATACACCAAATTTATGTTTGACATCTGAGTCTCTCTATAAATTAACCCCAGTCTGTTTTTCCAGATTTCCCTCTATTCATTTCTCTTTGTATACTTATGCTTCTGCCAAACTCATTAGTGGTTTTGTTTCTATTAAATGGATATCATCACATTCTCCCTATTTCCCAGTCTCTGTCTCTTGCATTCATTCCTTTCAAGTTGAACAACTGTACTCAGTGTAGAGTTTTGAAATTTTTCAATGACAAAGTTATCAAGAATCTTTTATTATTTTATTTTTGAGACAGAGTCTCAAGCTGTCACCCCAGATAGAATACCAGACGTCATCATAGCTCACAGCAACCTCCAACTCTCAGGCTCAAGTGATCTTCTTGCCTCAGTTTTTCTATTTTTTAGTAGAGACAGGGTCTCATTCTTGCTCAGGCTGGTCTCAAACTTCTGAGCTCAAGCAATCCATCCACCTCAGCCTCCCAGAGTGCTAGGATCATAAGTATGAGCCACTACACCCAGCCTAAGAATCTTATTACTCTACCAATTAATTTCTTCACCCACTGAGCTCTAACAGCACACATTGAGGGTATCTTTTATATTCAAAAGCAATGTGCCATTAAACTATTATATTTTTATTATTTAGTTTGTATTAAAGTAAATACAAACTAAATAATAGGCTAGGCATGATGACTCACACATATGATTCTAGCACTCTGGGAGGCTGAGGTGGGTGGATTGTTTAGAAATGTTGATCTTGTCATATTTTATAATAGTACATAAGTTTAATTTATGTTAAACATTTATCTTAGGCATGTTTTTCCATGTAACTAAAAATAATAGCTAATTGCTCTGGAATGTGTATGCATAAATTTGTGCTGCTATAACAAGGTAAAAAAAAATAAACTACAGTATGGACTAGAAATTTGAATTTTGTCTCAGCCAGACAGTCTTTGAGCCCTTGGAATGCATCAATACACCAGACAGATCAGACAACATCCCCCATCCTCATGTAACTTGTATTTTAGTTTGGGTACGGTGGTAGACACACCAAAGCCGTGTCTTAGCCACTATGTTACACCACTTCCCCCAACCCAAGGAACTTGTAGAAATCTGCCATCTTCCTTCCATAGTTAGATAAACTAAATTACAAACATTTTTAATATAAAAAGAACAGAATTAGAAGAACACAATCACTATTTCCTAATTTCCATCAACTTCCACATATAGATGTAGATGACAAAACTATATATCTATATCTGTGTATGTATATTATGTCAATACTCACAAAGCTCTATGAAATGGGGATTGATATACCATTTATTGGCAGAAAGAAAGTAAGGAATAGAAACTGAGCTGATGTACATCCACACGGCTAGTAAGGGTGGATTCAAGATTGGAATCCAGATTTCCATAGTTAGATAAACTAAATTACAAACATTTTTAATATAAAAAGAACAGAGTTAGAAGAACACAATCACTATTTCCTAATTTCCATCAACTTCCACATATAGATGTAGATGGCAAAACTATATATCTATATATGCATATGTATATTATTGTCAATACTCACAAAGCTCTATGAGATGGGGATTGATATACCATTTATTGGCAGAAAGAAAGTAAGGAATAGAAACTGAGCTGATGTACATCCATGACCACATGGCTAGTAAGGGTGGATTCAAGATTGGAATCCAGATTTATCAGACTCTGAAGGCCAGACATTTTCTCTACAGCATGTCCAAATAAAAATATTTTTCTACCTCCACTGTGCATTGTGGTTTACCAGGCATCACACCATGACAACTCAATGTGTCTTGAAACTGGACAAGGCCAGGCAAAAGAGTAACAAGACTAAATTTTTATTCAAAATGTGAAGAACTTGCCTGATGTTGAGAATAACAATGTTTACCCTACCCAATGTGAGATAGTTTTGCCTAATTTTATTTGGTTTTATCAAGGTATCAACCAAAAGTTGGGGAAAATCCAATGAACTTATTTATATTATTTCCAACACTGAAAGATTGCTGGTAGTGAATATTTTTCTCCCAGAATATAGATGAAATTGTCCTATTTTCTTTGTCTGGTATACAACTAAGATTGACTTCTTTATGGTTCAGTGAAAACTCTGCCATGTAAATAAGTCCACACTCCCTAGCCAGTGCCTTACAGTCCTTCTCAAGGGACTCCAGACTCCATTCTCATCTGTATCCATACTGCCTCCTATGTGCATTATGTTTCTCTGCATTTCGTACCTGAAACTTCCTCACCTCCATACCCTTGCTCACAGAGTTTGCTCCCTTGAATATCCTTTCCTTACTTCTGGGATCTCTACTCTACCCAAGTTCTTATAAAATGCTACATTCTCCATGAAACTTTTCATGATCCTTTCAGCTAACATCTGAATTTACAGAGACTTTAACCTGCATTATTCTTCCAGTATCAGTTTATTCAACCATTTGCTCAGTCACTGAATAAATGTTTATTTAGCTTACTTTTGTATTTGATACAATTTTAGTGGTTGGAGTTTCAACACTCCCTTGAAGAAGTTCATAGATTCCACCTTATATTTTGTTATTTGTTTGTTTGTTTGCTTTTTAATAATTATTTTTTAAATGATAACTTTGGACATTGATGCATTTATGCAGGGCACTGCTTCGATATACAATGTGAAATGTTTACATTGAACCAAGTAACACATCCATCACAATTATACTCATTTCTTAATAGTTTTGAAATATATCGTTGCATCATGCACATATATTTTGGTGCTGTTTCCTCATCTAGCCTGTAAGTTATTTGAGGATACATGAGTCATCTCTGTAGTCCCGTAATATCTAAGCCCATTACTTGCACGTAACAGGTGCTCAATGTATGAATGAACTTTAAATTTATAATTTAATACAGTGTGATTAAATTGATACATGGTGTCATCCTACATTCCCTTCATAAAACATGGATTGTAACACCTATCTTGTACGGTCTGATTGATTAAAGATTTGGAATAAAATACACAAAATACCTGGAGTATTTTTAGCATTCAATCAGTGGTAGTTATTTTAACCATGATAACTGTACACAAATGAATGGTATGGTATTATAGTGGGTAATCTTGTTATTTATGAGAGGATTTTAAAAGGTAGAAAGAAAAAAAAGATAAAGGTAGATAACAAAAGTGAGTACAAAACATCAGAGAAAGGTTCAAAGGTAAATAAAAAGGGAAATAGAATAATGACAATAATTGAGCCAAATCCTAAATAAGATTGATAGCACTCGATTCTTTTCCTGCTCCAGTAATCCAATGACACAAAGACGCTTGTACTATATGACCACATCTAGAATTACATCATATTAACAGAACCTTACAAGGCCCAGGTTCTGAAAATCCATCCACTTCCCTGAGGGAACACTCTCTTTGTTATTTAAAACAAAAGTTATGATCAGTAGGAAGAGGCACACAAATCCTTAAAAGGACCTAGCAAACAATATAGAAACAGCTTTTCTGGTAGAGTTTATCTGGGTTATAAGAAGATTAGAAATCGGAGAAAATTCTACAATGCTAAAAGGTTAGAATTTAAGTAGCCACAAATCTCACCACATAAATAATAAACTGTATGTTAAGAAGCTAACCACTTTTAAAATTGAAATCATACACAGATGTTATAAAAAAAGGAAAATTAAACTCATCAAAAATGTACAGATTTAGATTTTTATACAATCATTCTTTTTCATCTTCATGGGCATAACAATGCCTTGTGATCCTGTGAACATCACACTATGGAACCTCTGGAACTGAAATGCGGAAAAAAACTGGTATAAACTTACATGCAAGCGAGGCGGGTCTTTTCTCACATACAGCTACAAAGTGTGGTAAACTGCTTTCTCACAAAAACAAAATCACTTCCTTTTGTGGACTCCACGGCTCCACTTTCATAAACACAAATAATCAGATCAAGCAACAAGTCTTAAGTGGAAATCCTGTCCAGAATTAACTCCTATGGCTTCGTACAATTTGAAATTCGTTCTTGGGCATAAGTGTTTCTTAGTTCAAGAGTCCCTCAATAAAAATCAAATCTTTATCATTATCAACTAATAGCTAAAATTAGTTAACAACAATATGCAAAACCTTAATTAAGAGAGTAAAACAGACCCCCACAGCAAGAAAAATGCAGGGTGGGGGAGGATAGAGGTGAACGGTGAAAGGAAAGCACAAAGGCGACGGAGCAGAAGAAAAAGGCATTCTTGGGATATGTCACTTAGAAGTCT